>NC_041004.1:40770085-41381492 GCF_004193775.1 Glycine soja | reverse complement strand
AGGGAAAACATGGAAAGGTAAATATGCATAGCAATACCGAGGATACATATGTGCCTTAAAATAAAGAGTTTAATTTTGATACTCTAACAGTAAATATTTTTACACTGACAATCAATTAAAAATGATCCTAGAGATGACTTTAGAGTGATTATTACAAAAATCAATGATCTTATCGTATATCGCAATCCATAATTGAATGATAATGTAAAAAATCTTCACTATTTTAATTAAATTCCTGAAATAAAATCTGAATATAGGCTGAACTGTGGAACACAGTAAAGAAGTGGAGGAAATCAGATAGTGCAGACAGGAAAGACCAAATGAATGTATACATAAGGCACATATTAACAAAATTATCTGAATCCATCAGTTTTGTACAAGGTGTATGGCAATTATCAAGAGTGGGATATACAAAGAGCGAAGTTTCTTTAATTAATCACAACAGCAACTCACATGCTAACACAGTTCATTTGTCAAGGGCACATGCCAAGGCTGTTCCATAATGAGACAATTGGGGCCCACACATGAGACAACAAACTTCCTATGTTTATTGCTTGATAGGTACCATTCCACAAATACCAATAACGAATACAATTTATGTAACCTATCGTACAAACTCGACATTTTCAAAGACCTAATTACTTCTATTATCCCTTGAATGAAATATTTACAGGGTAGTTCAATTGATTTTTTCATTACATTCTCTGATGGCTGAAACCAAATTAGTCGAATAGAACAAAGTCAGAAACCATGGAAATGTATTCTCCCCTTATTACTAATTTACCATCGAACAAGAGTCACTATGCAGTAAAATCTGCATGCTAATACTCCTTGCAAGACCTAATGCAACTAAACTGGGCCAACCAATTTCAGGCAGAGTTATTGTGCCCACAGTGAACATGCTTTTTACCCACCAAATGGGTTCAGATCTAGTCCCAAGTAATTTACCTACAAAAACTTACAAGATTGTACAGGTACTATAATGCCCAACTTGTCTAAACTTCTGAGTGTGTGCACACGTGCAGGTGCACATGGGCATTTGTATTCTAACTTAAGTTTTAAAAGATCATTGAATATCTTTGAATTATGTAACATATAATTATTATTTTTATTTTATAAAACTTTGTTGGTCAATTTAATTTTAAAATAATAATTTTATTTTCCAGGTTGCCCCAAAAAAAGACACATGTAACTAAAAATGAGTTTAATAGATGCAAGTATGGATATATAAGTTCCCATTGAGTATGGGATTAGACACTAAAATTGCTACCTGCACAAGTATGTGTATCCATGTTTCTAAAATGCAGGTATAGGCAAGAACACTCTAGTAGCATATGAATTGAATAGTATATCTAAATTGCCGATACGTGCAAACCTATGACAACTCACAGAAAAACTGATACGTGGCTGAAATGTGGTACAGTATACTATATTGCAGATACATGCAAGCCTACGACAACTCAGAAAAACTGATAAAAACTTATACGTGGCTGAATTGTGGTAAAAGACGTAAAAGAGTAGAACGGCACCACAAAATCAAGATACAGACATAATAAAAGTGTCTGAAGTTTGTAGTTTAGTACTAGGCATAACAAACTGATCAAAACTGATACCGATATACCAGCAACTCACATGCTAATCAAGTTTATATGTCAAGAGCCTAAGCCGAGGCTGTGCTAGAGTTCTGACAGTATAATTGCTCGATAATGACACAGGAACATACTGCCTACATTTATTGTTTCACAGCTACCAATTCATTCATAACAGAGACATATATTCATATAAACTTCACACCAGAAAAGGAAACAACCTTGTCAATGCAACTTGGATTCCATAACATTTTGGAAGCCTCATTACTTTTGTAACTGACACAAAACATCATCTGGGTAATTCATATTTTATTTCAACCTCCAATAGCAGAAGAGGAAAGTGTTTAGCAATTAGCACAATGAGGGAAGCAACCATGGAAATGTAAACTCCCCCTTCCCCATCATAACTTGTAACAGACAATCCATTTGTAAGGAAGCCAACTGTATAGCTGAAATACTAGAAAAAATTGTCCACGTTGAACTTGAGGGCTCAAAAAATTCTAATAAATCCAAATGATTACGTGTTATCTGAGTCAGACACAAAAAAGTCATTTTTTACTGCTGATTTTCCAAAGTGGTAATTTCTTAGCTTAATCTGCTTCATATAATTTCAGAGAGCATAATCCAACTATAATTGGGATTAATGTAAAGCAATTTCAATGTAACAATATCTAGAAAGGAATGTACATCCTTTGGCTACTTTTATGGAATAGCTTCAACTTCAAAATTGGCCTCATTCAATTCCAGTCTTCCAAGGTCAATCAATTTAGCTGTTTAGCATTTCCTTCTTTGCTATGAAAACATTAGATAGGAAAATAAATAAGAGTACTTTACAAAAATATCCCAGACCTAAGTAACAAAAAGGCATCCATCTCTAAAACGAAAAGGGAGGTCTAGGGAAACTAAACTTTAATATAGAAAATAAAAGGAAAAATGACATCCATCTCATATCTAATAAGGAATTTATTGCAGAAAAGACGGACTTTTTTATTGTCTGCCAAATGTTCAAGAGGAGATTACATGCTTCCCATTTTAGAATCATTTCCTTACTAGAGACGTTAGCATCACGGAACTCCTAAACTTTGATATAAATAAAAATATACACCCTCTCCTCTTTTTATCTATTCCACTTTTCAGTTTCATCAAACTTTTTTAACAAGGCACCATCTCCATGATTCCTACTTCACTCTCATTTCCTCTAATTACCTCTTGTTTGTCAAAGTGTTACTTTAAATAAAGTAATATAGTTTTGAAATAAAAAAAGAAGTACATATGGAGAGAAAGCAAGATATCTACCCAAGTGGGGGGAGAAAAAAGCTAGCCATATTGGTTTGAAAATGCATTAAAAAGTTTTGATAGAAATGAAGATGCTAAAATTTTATGGCAACAAGCAAACATGATCATTACAGTAGTAGAGGGGATAGCCATCTTTTCAATAACGAAATATTCTTCTATTAATAATATTTAGCTTTTTTAACCAGACTGTTTTATAAACTCAGGAAATGCAAGAATCCTAAAGCTTTTCATAAAGTAAAAATGGAACTATAAACCAACCACTAAGCTACTAAGTAGGGTTGGCTTATATGGATTGATCCACCATTGGCTCCATCAGAAAGCAAAGTTTCAGTAAAATCATTTAGAGCAAGATCATAATTACTCATAGAACTTTGTTGATTTGCTTTTATGATTAATTTGTTAGAAAAAAAAATTATGAAGAATTCAAAGCATTTAGTAGTGAACTGTAAAGTATTTTAAATTTTTCACCAACCTTTCCCAAACAAATTAATCACAACAGCCAATAAATAAAGTTTTATATGACTGAATATGCTCCTGCTCACAAATTAACAGAAACATCCTATTTAGAAGATTTACAGAAAATGGGTGAAAATTAATTCAACAAAAATAGACTATTTAATCCTTGGAGAAGTACCAAAAATGTCAGTTTGGTTCTGTGGGCTTTTATCCAATATTCACTGGTAATATAACACAATTTCATAAACTTGATCAAACACGAGCAAAGTTATTACTCGGATCAAAATCATTGACAGTAAAATTCTTGATCAAATTGTCGGCAAGATAAGACATATCCAGCTATCAGGTAGCTACGTTGCAGCACCATTGCTTGCATGAATAACGTGTGTCTCTCAAAAACAATATCTCTCCTCTCAATAGCTCACTCATCACACTACGTTCTTCCACCTAAACCCAAATGCATGTCCTCATCTTCCTTCCTTGCATTTCCATCCTATTTAAAGTAAAGGTTTCATCTCTAACACACATCACACCCACTTGATCACTCCTGCAACGAGTAATTGATCCATCCTCCAATTTCCTCTGTCCCCTAGTGACGTTCTCTTCAGGCTCAATATTCCTTCTTAACTACAACCATAGAACCCATGAGAAACCTAATCTTTGAAGAGCCTGAAGTCAGGGTTCCAGGAGACACTTCAAGCAGTCTGCGCTATGCCTGGGAATCAATACGAGCCCCAGTGATAATACCACTCCTAAAACTAGCTGTCATACTATGTTCAATTATGTCAATCATGCTATTTGTTGAAAGGGTAGCAATGGCAATTGTAATTTTAGTTGTCAAAGTGCTGGGGAAGAAAAGATACACCAAGTACAACTTGGAAGCCATGAAACAGAAGCTTGAGAGAAACAAAAGATTCCCCATGGTGTTGATCCAAATACCTATGTATAATGAGAAAGAGGTAACTTGCTTTTTAATTAGTAAGTTTTGCACAGACTGAAATTAGTGTTACATGATGTTTCTACATAGTTACCATTTAAATTATGATATTCTATTCTAAAATGTCATTTAAGTTTCCCAATCATGTGCTAGTGTTTTACAATTCTGAATGACCACACCAACTCCGACCATATTCTTTAATCATTTGCGAATAGTAAAAAATTAATACCAGCTTTAAATGGGAAAAAATCAACTAGATTCTCTGTTCTCAAACATTTCATTATTTAATTCCCTCAATCCTACTTTTTATTTTTATTCATTCTTTTTTTCAGGGGGTTTGTTTTGCATTATTTAGTTTAACAAAAAATCTAGCATCTTTTAAAGATCCATTAGAGGTTGTCCTTTCAGATTGTCATTATTTTAACATGTTATAAATTCTGAACAATCATACTCATAATAAATCTCAGCAAACTGACAAAGTAAAGGAACACACAAATCGGTTGTGTTTGTCCAAACTAGGAATGTGGAATAAAATGGCAACAGTAATGTTCATAACTATAAAAGAACAAAGATAAATTACCTCATAAAAAAAATTTCAATTTCTGCTTCCAGGTCTACAAGCTTTCAATTGGAGCAGTATGTGGGCTGTCATGGCCAGCTGACAGATTTATAGTTCAGGTTCTTGATGACTCAACAAATCAATCCTTAAGGGTATCCAATTAATCCAGTAAAGCTTCATTGCAGATTCCATATGCATCTGTTGGGTGCAAATTTACAGTAATTAAGTGTTTTCAAACATGCAGGAATGTGTCCAAATGGAGTGTCAAAGATGGATACAAAAAGGTGTGAATGTCAAATATGAAACAAGGACAAATCGCAATGGTTACAAGGCAGGTGCCATGAAGGAGGGTTTGGAGAAGGAATATGTCGAGGATTGCGAGTATGTAGCAATATTTGATGCAGATTTCCAGCCAGATGCAGATTTTCTATGGAATACAATCCCTTATCTGCTTGAGAACCCAAAATTGGGTTTGGTTCAAGCAAGATGGAAATTTGGTAAGTAACTTCCAATAACACCTTGTTAAATTGTTCCAACCACATCAATGTGACAGCATGCCTTATTAATGAGTCCAGCAAATCAAAGTTCTTTAAAAATTGTTTTTTCATGTCGAAACAGTGAATTCCAAGGAATGCATGATGACAAAGCTTCAAGAGATGTCACTCGATTATCACTTTAGTGTTGAACAGGAAGTGGGCTCTTCAACATACTCATTCTTTGGTTTCAATGGTCAGTTAAAGCTCATTTATTAAATTCAGACAAGCACCTTTGCATACAGGCTTACTCAAATTTCCTCTATTAAATACAGGGACAGCAGGAATTTGGCGGATTCAAGCAATAAAAGATGCTGGAGGATGGAAAGACCGAACCACAGTAGAAGATATGGACCTTGCAGTAAGGGCAAGCCTGCAAGGTTGGGAATTTGTTTTCGTGGGTGACATAAAAGTGAGTTATCCATACTTATCTAATTCTTTTGATATTAAATCTTGCAAGTTTGAATAACCAGTAAACTAACCCATACCCATGTGGGGCAATTTTGATGCTTGCTAGGTAAAAAATGAACTGCCAAGTACATTTAAAGCATACCGATATCAGCAGCACAGATGGTCATGTGGTCCAGCTAATCTCTTTAAGAAAATGACCATGGAAATCCTCTATTGCCATGTATGTAACCTCTTAATTTTCTCATAAACAGCTTACAAATTCAACCAAGATTTACAAAATCTTATATTGATTAAACCTGTATGTATAATCCAGAGGGTACCGCTTCTCAAGAGACTTCATCTTGTCTATGCTTTCTTCTTTGTGAGGAAAATAGTTGCACATTGGGTCACTTTCTTCTTTTACTGCATAGTTATACCAGCTTGTGTGATAGTTCCTGAAGTCAGTCTCAAAAAGCAGATTGCCATATACATCCCAGCAACCATTACAATTCTAAATGCAGTCTCCACCCCAAGGTAACCGGTCCTGACTACAACAACAGTGTAAAATTTATCCAGTTTCTCTCTGAATGTATCTATTTATGCTCAATCAAATCACTTTCCCTAAGCTACCCTAATTATTCTACATCCACTTATACATGGGACAGATCCATGCATCTACTAGTACTCTGGATACTCTTTGAGAATGTTATGTCCCTCCATCGAACTAAAGCAGCAATTATTGGACTCTTGGAAGCAAATCGTGTCAATGAATGGGTTGTGACTGAAAAGCTTGGAAATGCCATGAAACAGAGAAAGAATGCTAAGCCATCAAGAACTTCATGGTTCCGAATTATAGACAGGTACCATCTGCTTTACTGCTAGTCTGTCTAAATAAAGTAATTAATTCAACCAACAGGACAAATTGTCATTGAATTGCTCTAGAATTACATACAGGAAACACAATACAACCATTGAAAAATAAACTTATGCCTGTGGGAGAAGAAAAAAGAGCAAAGGGAACACAATTACAATATTTTAATTACTCTTTTATAAATTTTAGACTTAGTGAAATTTAGATTACATTAAACTGCAAGGTAAAGAAAGTGGTTACAATATTTGACTATTAATCCCTATTAATTCATCCAATGCATATATTAACCCTTTTCATAAATCTTCAGGATCCACCCATTGGAGATCATAGTGGGGATGTATATGCTGCACTGCGCAATCTATGACCTGCTATTCGGACACGATCATTTCTTTATCTATCTGTTGTTGCAGGCAGGAGCTTTCTTTACAATGGGATTTGGGCAAGTGGGAACAATTGTACCCTACTAAAGCTTAAAGCAATGATCAAACTATTAGTAATTTCGTATGTTGCTCGGTTTGTGTTTACAAAACTAGTTGACTTGTGCTATCCATAAGTATAGAACTGGTGGTAAGAGTAGCTGCAACCACCTACTTAGTAGAACCAATCCACATGTATCAGGACTTCTTTTTGCTCGTGCATAACAAGCAGAATCGAAGTGTGTGTATATATGTCCATAATATGCAGCTTAAATTTATCTATTGTCTGCTCCGCATTTCAACTTTATAAGTATTATATTCATGAACAAATACAGGGGAATACCTTATGAGGCTTCTATCTTTTCTAAAACCAGCTAGTTGTTCCAGGATCAACAAAGGATAAAGGCATGTGTTAAATACAACAAAATATTTGTAATCAATACTGATTGCCTTTTCCATATTATAAATAACATGAAGTGTGGTCTACATTGACACACAATATTACACAGCAGAGACGACCACCAGTAGGTCCCCGGTGGAGAACGACTTTCATTATAACCTAAGCTTTGATACCATCTGTTCACACGAAGGAACACTGCGGTGGAAAGGGAAAAAAAAGAAAAACCCTAAATATCTGAGAATGGCTTTCTGTAATTGTGTAGATAGGTCGCCGGAACTAGGACAACTAGCAGAGATGACCCCCAGGGACAGTAGGTCCCCGATGGAGAACGACTTTCTTTATAACCTAAGCTCTGATACCATATGACAATATTAAAATAAAAAGGTAACGAAATTATGAAAATATTTATCAAATTTTTGGACAATCAAGTTTCCCCACTGCCTAAGAGAGGCAAATCCCAAGTTATCGCCCTCTCGCTATTTCTCTGACTTCTCACAAGAGTAAATGAAAATGAATTTTATGCCACATGAAGGAAGGGAATGAAGATCAGGGTAAATGAATCTTTAATCCTCTCAAGGTCAAGTATAAACAGATTAAGAAAAGTACCGTACTATATGACAGCGACGCATTTAGAAGGAGCATAAAGGAATGCAGCTTCCCCTAAATGTACATTGCAACTGTTGAAAATCAGGATAAAATAATTAAATTTATTATTAGTAGGAAAGTAGAATCTGATTTTGAGGAAACAAAATATCCTGTCATTATTAGTATTTATTGTAATGACCACTATATAATAGAGCATCCATTGTGTACTCTGACATGGTTTTCTGTCCATTATACCTCTGTTTTCTCCTATTTTAACAGCAACATTGTCAGTAAATTGGTAACCTCTAAAGAAATTATACCACATCAAATGTCAGTAACACACTAACACTGCTGAAACTTTTCCTGCTGAAAGGTCACAAAGTTGTGTGGTTGTAACTTGTAACAAACATAACCTTTACACAATTATCCTCTTCACAGTGAAGCATGCAGTAGCATTCACCATATCTAGCTTTAACAGTGTATAGTTGTACTCTTGTCTGTAATATTCTAGAACAACACTCTTTCATTAGCATTAAGACTGTTAGCAGTCTGTTAGTTTGATAGTGACTTAGTAGTTTCTATGAGAAGCCTCTTGTATTCTATATTTTCTATATATATTCTCCTGTTAACAGTCTGTTAACACTCTTTCATTAGCATTGAATTTCAACTTCTACAAATAAAACATCATGCAGGCATATTTTTCAGTTTTTCGTACAGAGAGAGAGAGAGAGAGTGTGTGTGTGTGTGTGTGTGTGTGGCAAGCATGGTTTTACGCAGAATGCATTTCAAAATTTTGAAAGAGATAAGATCAACTTTACAAAAGTTTGATTAAATGTCCAAAGTAATGATAAATTGCAAATATTATCAAATGGATCATCAATATTGATTGCAGCAGTCTAAAAGCTAAAAAGAAAATTGATTTCACCAACTATAAACCTATAAGTGTAAGCATCTTTAGTATGGTAAAAATAAGGAGAAAAGCTTTCAATTGTAGGGTAAAGGATCTTCTATCAAACAAATAGATCAATTTATATTAGAGTATTATAAGGAGCTGCAGTTATTCAACTGCAGACTCAGTTAGTCAGTGTTAGTTATCTACTGCCACTAACTATACTAACAGCTGTTGACAGTTGTTCGATAACTAACACTGACTAACTGAGTCAGCAGTTGAATAACTGCAGCTCCTTATAATACTCTATAATAATTCAACATTTCAAGTGAAAATTCCAAATTGATCTATCTACAACATGATCTTGTCCTTGCACACACAGATTAGAAATGAGGGAGGGGAGCAGACAATGTGGGTGAAGAACTTAAATGGATAAATAATGTAAACAGAAGCGGAAGTTTTGGTATATGGATAATCACATATGCATACACAGGTGAGTATGTACACATACAAAACAAGTACTTGAGTCTCAAAGGACTATGTAAAAAAAATCAAGGTGAAATTAATACCAATAGTAAAGACAGAATACATAACCACAAAAAATTCAAATTCTGATTTACTTCAGATCATCCAGTTTAACCTCATACTGTTCAGCAGTAGAGAGAATTTTGACACCAACCACACCCCTTTGCCATTCAGAATTCCCCACTAACACAAGCCGCTCAGCATTTAATCGGGCTGCACGTTTAAAAACCCTAGAGGAGAATATCATATCAGAAGACTTGTAAAATATTCAAGTATGCTTTAAGAAAAGGAACAAAAATAATGAAAAAAAAATTATACCATTTAAGTGGTTTGCTTTCCAAAACCAACTCAACAATCTGCCCTTTTTCTCTGAGAATGTTAGCGACCATAGCAGCACATCCTTGAAGATCTTCGTCCAAGGCACACACAATGTCATCTATTTGCAAGTTAAGCTCCGGTAACAGACCCTTCTCTTTGAGCAACTGTTGCCAAAAAAACAGACATCAAGCACAATTGACAAAGGAAAAGAAACACGAGTCTAAGAAAGTGTTGTGGCGCATAATTATCATAATTAATAGAGATGTATTTCTACAATCAATTTGTACAGTATTACCAATGGCGGATTATGGAAGCCAGCCAAAAATCCACCTTATAAATATGACAGATGGTGGTATTGCAGCATATGGAAGAAGCATGGCTGGCAGACAGAATCAAAATATAACTTCATATAAGATTGTTGGAAAGCTGCCTTAATTGCTGTCACTCCTAGCCCACCTTAGCTCTGGCCTTTTCAAGGACTGCTTTAATTGTAGCCTCAAGGGTGGTGGTTTAGTCCCATATCAACTAGAGATATGGCTTAAATAAAGTTTATAAAGCATCCTCACTTTGTAGGGTTGACTTAGGCCCTAAACTCATTCTAAAATGGTATACAAACCTATCATAGATCCATTGTTGGGCGACCAGCATTTTCCATGCTCCAGGCTGGTAGTCTTGGGCGTGAAGGGGAGTGTTGGAAAGCCGCCTTAGTTGCAGCCACCCCTAGCCCACCTTAGATGCATTCACTTTGGGGGCTGCCTTAATTGCAACCACAAGAGTGGTGGTTTAGTCTCACATCGACTAGAGACATGGCTTAAATAAAGTTTATGAAGCTTGAGCAATCATCACCTTATAAGTCGGTTTTGTTGGTTGAGTTAGGCCCTAAGCTCAAATTCTAAGATATGATATGGGTTTACTTGATGAAAACAAAATTTGATGTTGAGAACATTTAAAAAAAATTCATATGATACACATTCAATTTCAGGAAAAAAAAAATCAAAAGTATTCCATAGTGATAATGGAATGGAGTATTTTAACACACACCTAAATAATTTTTTCCTTGAAAATGGCATCATTCATAAAAGCTCTTAGGTTGACACTCCACAACAAAATGTTGTGGGTTAAAGGAAAAATAAACATATACTAGAAGTTGCTCAGGTCATGTTTCAAATTAATGCACCAAAATATCTTCGGGGTGAAGCAATCTTAATAGGAACATGTTGTATCAATAGGATGCCTAGCAAAGTTTTGAACTTCAAAACTCCTTTCGATGGTTTCACAACTTATTTTCCAAATAACAGATTTGTCATGCACTTTACCTCTAAGAAAATTTGGGTGCATTGTTTTTGTTCACACTTATGAACCAAACCAAAGTAAACTTGAACCTAGAGCAAAAAAGTGTGTTTATTGGTATTGGAAAAAACACAAGTCTCACATTGACTAAAGATAAGGTCAAGATAGAGTATATAAGTGGGGGGCAACCTTCACCCTTTGAGCTAGCTTTTGGGGTTGAATTAGGTCCAAACCCACATTCTAAGTTGGTATCAGAGCCTATTTTAGATCCATTAAAAGGATCACCCACCATATTATCCATACATCAAACCCAAAAGTGTTGGACATGAGGTGTATTAAGAAAAATCCAAGTCCCACATTCTAAGAATTAGCTATGCTCCAAACCAAAGAGTATAAAAAATGCTTTGATATCATTTCCAAGACCCTTCTCTTGAGGGATGTTAATTTTTTCGAAAAGACCTTTTTTTTTCAAAATCATTTTCAGGAGGGACAAAAGACGAAGATGTTGTCCAATATTTTCAAACATCAGACTTTTCAGTTTTACAAACATTAAAAAGCTCAAATTTATCAATTTTAGATTTGAAGTTCAGAATCTCAAAACATGGGTGAACCAAGTCAGCAAAATAAAGATAGCATTCCAGAAACTATTTAAATTTCATAACCTGCTTCAGAAACTTAAGTTGCAGATTTACAAACTGTGCCATGTTCTGAAATTATTGAAACTGAACAAAATGATGCAATTATAATGGGTGATAAGGGTGTAGATCCCTTTGATCTTGTCTACTCTGGAAAGAAAAAACCTCAAATAATAGAGCCAAATAATCCTCAAGACTGTCATGAATCCATTGACCCAGCAGGTAACAATTTTTCTAATTCTGCTTCACTATACCTACTACCTAGTCCTAAACTTGAAGAGATGTCATAGATTAAGGCAAAAGGAACTTATAAAAATGCACAAGATGGTTTAATATGCATAACATTGTGGCTTCCAATATCTCTTGCTACTCAAGTTATAGACTTACTTCCACTATGACTGCATCACCAAATCCAAAACCACATGCAGAAATGTCATCAGCACCAAAAGTTGAGAACAAATGATCATATCGACCACCACCACAGATAGCTCGCAGCTTTCCTTCTCGGTCAAAACCCTACTGAAGAATTTAATCATTTGAAGGAAAGAAATACAACAGCCAACATATACAATTGCAACATATTAACAGCAATGGAAAGCATCACAAAGAATGTAACTTGGTTGCAGTAAAACATAGCCAGTAAAAGACTGGTATATTCTTTCTCTATTAAGCATTGGCAACATGATAGTTTTGTTCCATGTATAGTATATACTCTTCCTTCTTTTTTTTGTATAAAAGGATTCATTAAGAGCAAAAAATAGAGTGGGAAGATAGGATTCCATGTATGCATTTTATCCTCTTGCAGATCATTTATCATCGAGGGTCTGACATATTCACAACCTCCAGCGCAATGAATTTGAATGCATCACACTCTTTGCCTCCATGTTACATAGGTATGTAAAGACTTCACAGTATCTTATGAAGAACTACAAAGCATTATTTTAATAGGTTAAAATATGTTTTTCGTCCTCATACATATGGAAATGTTCGGAATTCGTTCTTGCAAAATTTTTGGTCTGTTTTTCGTCCTCGCAAAATTGAAATGTGTTACTTTTTAGCCCGAACGTAGGTTCAGATAATCTGAACCTACTTCTGAGCTTATGTGTCAACTTTTTACATCAGTTATTATTATAGCCAATGTAGAAAACTTTATTATTCATGATGCAACAATTCCTTCATTTCCAATGCCGCTGCCAGAGAACATCAACAGCCATTTCTCAAACCTGGAATCAAAGACCCATCAACAGCAACTCAATGTGCCTGTATTGCGGTATGTGAATTTCAAAGTGATCATATCAGCGGCTACCCCTGTTGCATCCAAACCAGCTTGGACCCTTACATGATCAAACTTTATGTTCTGCAAAATGCCCCAAAAAATCAAAATCACTCATCATGTAGACCCACTTCAAATTTCATCTTAAAGACACGAGATTAATCAAGAACTAGTTCATATTTCATTCCAAAAATGACAAATCAATAGGTCCAAAAGTGACAAAAACATTCAACAAAATTTCAGATTTCATTTCAAAAACACGAAATGGATCTAAGACTCAATTCATATTTCAATCTGAAATTAATTAAGAACTATCAAAACCCAGCTCACATCTTTTCATTGGAAAACTAAAACGTTACAACACAGTTCAAAATTCATCCTAAAAATTGGAAATTGATCAAGACCAGCTTCATATTTCATTCTAAAAACGAAAAATCGATCAAGATCCCAGTTTACACTTCATCCTAAAAACACAAAAACCCAGTTCATATTTCATTCTAAAAATGAAAACTTAAACACGACCCATCTTAGAATTCACCCTGAAAATTCAAACTTGATCAAGCCCCACCACACTTTCCACCCTGAAAAACTCAAACCAAGGATCAAAACCAAAAACATAGAACTGAAGATAAAAAGAAAAATACGTACCATGTTGATCTTGGGCTTCATGGGTCTTCTAGCCCCCCAAAGGATAAGTGAGAATAATGAAAAGAGAACCAACACTTTTCATTCTGGTTTTCTCGCCGTCAAGGGAATCTTGCCAGGGAGACTGGACGTAGTAGAGAGGACGGCATGGAGGGGAGCGCGTGGGGGAAGACATGATGAGGCTTGTTACCTCTAAGTCTGTCTTTGTGTGCATTTTCTTTCTCTATGTTGTTAGGATCTGGGTTCGCCAAATCAAATTGCTCCAAATGGCAATGGAAAACCCAGATCCGCTCTCTCTCGCTCAGATCCGCTCTATCTCTCTTTCTCTCTCTCTCTCACACACACACACACATCAAATGGGTAGAGAGGGGAGGAAGAGGTTGCGATGACGGTGGCGGCAAGGGAACAAAGTGACGAAGAGGCTAAGGAAGGAGGGTGGTTGTTGGGGTTCGTGAAGGTGAAGGGGCTGGAGAAAGGGTGGTTGCCTAAGTACTGTGCGCCCCCATTGTAGCAAAACAAAACATAACATGTGTAAGTTATGTGTACAGTCAGTGGCACATAGGTTCAGATTTACCTGAACCTACATCCTGGCCCAAAAGTAACACTTTTCAATTTTGCGAGGACTAAAAACAGACCAAAAATTTTGCAAGGACGGATTCTGAACATTTCGATATTTATGAAGACGAAAAACATATTTTAGCCTATTTTAATATCATCAAGCCTATGAAAGCTGCATTAAACCAAGATTATGGTTTTCATCATGCACTTCAGCCATTATTTGCCAAACTCAATTGTCACAAATGTTTCTACACAAGCCATTAATCTCAACTATGGTTCAGTGCCATTAAGCATAAAGAGTATCAATTTGAAAACACAAGCCCCAATGAATGAACCTTTTACACACTTGTCATTGAATCAGTCCAATGAGAAAAGTATTGAATTATATAACAGGTAATCCATAAGCAAGATTTTAGTCCAAGAGGATCCTAACCTATAGGAGTATACTTACTCAGTGGTGTAGCTTTTCTTTTCTTTAGCTAATCTGTAAAGACTAAACTACAGTTAGTGGTTAGTCTATAGTTAGTTAGTTAGTTTAACTGTTAGGACGGCTGGTTGACAGCTGTCACTAACTAACTCAGGTTAGCTGACAGTTACTCAACTGTAACTGTTATATAAGCTGAAGTGTAATCAGTTTCTTCTTGGGTTGAATACAATCATCTTTTTCACCTCAAGTTTAGTTCCTATAGTTCTTACAGATTTGATTATGGTATCATAGAGCTCGTTTCAATTCCTAGGATTTTCATGGCTTCCGCTACTAATCTAACCCATAAACTATTTATATTCATGTAAACTATAACATTTATTTAGTTTTAACCAGGAAATTCTAACCTCAAATACAATGCCAGTGTAGTAAGCAAGACCTCGAACAACTGATGCATCAAATTGAAGCCATTTAGAGTAACCAATTTTTTCAGCAAGGGAGAATAGCTGTTTCAGATCAGCAACTGCTTCCCCACTGCTCCCAAGTCTCTCTGAATACAACCAAATTTATATTTCTTGTAAGTTGTATGACTTGATTTTTACAAACTAATACATAGTACATAAATTCCATGGTGCCATTGGCAGCCTTCAAGTATGAAGAAGCATAAATATCAGAACAAAGAAGGAAATATTTTATTTCTCTAATTATTTTTTAACAACACAGCTACTGCCATATAGACAGAATTAGTCCCAAAGAGGAAACCAATTTGCCGCAATCAGGGAAAAAAATCAGGAAGCAATAAATAGCCAATTTTATTCAAATCTGATTCTGAACAGATTTATTAAAACATCAAATCAAGACATAAATTGGGAAATAATTGATAGAAAATTAAGGACAAACTTGTGAAAATAAATGATGTCAAGTATCATGCCAATAAGAAATGGGTCAAATATTATGAGACTATCAAGCTAACCAAGTTTCAAAAATCCCATTCACAATATTCTGGGAAGTGGGAACATGAAGCTTCAATCAAAACGAGAAACTAAGTAAGGCATTGGCCAGGAAAAAGGAACGCAACTTTCATTATTTACAAGCCATAACATATGAAATCATACCACTGGCATCAAAGGCTTCCACCTATATTCTTAAATTCATAAACCTACTCTCAAGCATAAAGCTACAATTGGATATTTTATAGAGTTTTTCTAGCATTCACAACAAAATATAAGATTTTCAGGAAATTGAAAAGGGTTAACCTTCTAACTCGGTCAATGACTTCACAGAAAGGACTTGCAATAGCTCCTGGACAGCCTCTTGAGATAGACCAACAGCTTTCAACTCTTTCTTTATCTCGTCAGCTGGAATTTTCTCAATCTGCACAAAATTAACAATAACATTTTTTTATAAAAAAACAATTCGCTTTGATATTATGATCACACCTTTATCAACAGTAGACAAGGAAAAGAACCAGAATATGAAATTTCAATCATTAAAAACATAGACATGAATTAAAAATAGCGCAAATTCGTATTGATCCAAAAGAAACAGAAAAACGGATACCCACACCATATGACAGCTTATGACAAAAAGAAATAATGATTTAGAAGTCCACACATGAAAAAAAAAATCGAGATTTGCCCTATGTGAATAAAGGTTTATAATACTGCTTATTTGCTTTGGCCTATGTGAATGTTAGACGTATCTTGCATATTGAATATAACTTATATAAGGTCATGTCAAAGACATTCTACTGAAGATAACTTCTTGAGAATCTTACGTAAACTAGAAAGGCTACATACATAGGGAAATAAAATGACCATGTTTGATGGGTTAATAGAGCTCCTGAAAAAATATTTCAATATATGTCATCTTTTTAGAGCCAACAATAATGATAAAAAGTCAGCTACACGAGCTAGCTGTGGCTGTAACCTTAGGGAGGCATTTTGTAATCAGGGAGGGATGAATATATAAGTAGAGGTAGTACTGGGCCAAAAATACCGTCAGATTTTTGGTTTCCTAAGTCATGTTATACAGATTTTGTAATCAGCTTGTATTAGGGCACCACATTTCTGCTCATTTTGGCCTTCACTGTATACTTACCAGTATATCTTGTACTGTTTTAAATATAATATATTATTAGTTTTGCCGATTAAAAAAAAAAAAAAAAGCTAGCCGTGGCTGTGAAAATGCCCTGGTTGTTGTGGTGGTAATGGAAATGGTAACTAAGGTTGCAGCAGGTGGCATCAACAACAATGATGATTGTGGCAATAATGGAGCTAGTGGAAGTGATTGCAGGCCCAATACTCCGTGAGCTGATTGGCTTATGCCACATCAGCAATAATGTTGAGTGATGTGAAATATCCTTTATCAATATACGCAAGGTAGCTATAGTCCATAGAAAATTTAATGGCATTTGATGTTAGCTTTAGCCTTTTGGTTCTACTTCTACATGAACCTATGCACTTGTAATCTATGAATAGCAGATATTAGATCATATTCTTGACCTTTAGAAGCAGCCATAGAAAAGGGTGGACCATGTATATAGATCATTCCAATTAATATCACTCTATGTTGTTTGTTTATCATTAACAAACAAGAACAAATCAAAGCCACCATAATCCCTTATCATATTTGTTTCTGGTGAACAAATAAGGATCAAGAATGCTAGAGCACCATCAACAATTAGAAAAATAAACTAAAAGAGCAACAATATGCATCACTCACTTTATCAATAATGACGCAGACCTTGCCAAATAAATTTTCTGGTACTGAATAACAATTTAATACTTCTTGCAGAACCTGTAAAGCAAGGAGATATACAACAGAGTGAAAGGCTATCATAAACCAAAGCAATACAGAGAGCCACATGAATAAATTAAATGTAAGAACTAAACACGGTCTGCAGACACTATACCAACAAAGTTGAAACAAACTAAATGCATTAACCCAATGATAGCACTTCACAAAATATTATAAATTAATTGCAACATTACATGAAGATAACACAATCATGCAAAACAAGCATGCTGCCGAAAGAATCCTTCATAACAAACATAGCAAGGACTTAAATTGTAATATCGTAAAGAAGTATAGGGTATACATTTCTTAGAATTTGGGTTTAGGGCATAACTCAAACTCACAAAACCGGCTTGTAAGGTAAGGACAGTCCAAGCTTTATAAACTCTATTTAAGCTATATTTATAGTCGATGTGGGACTAAACCACCACCCTTGAGGTTGTAAACTTGTAATTGAGGCACCCCCAAAGAGGTTGCAACCAAGGTGGGCTAGGGTGACCGCAATTACGGCAACATTCCACCCCCAAAGCCCAAGGCTACTGGCCTAAAGCATGGCAAATGCAAGTGACCTGACGATGGATCTAAGATAGGCTTTGATATTATCTTAGAATTTGGGCTTAGGGCCTAACTCAACCTCACAAAACCGGCTTGTAATCCAAGTTTTATAAGCTCTATTTAAGCTTAACCCATATCTATAGTCAATGTAGGATTAAACCACCACCCTTGAAACTGCAATTAAGGTAGGCCTCAAAGAGGCCAAAACTAAGGTGGGCTAGAGGTGACCACAGTTAAGGTAGCTTTCCAACAATATCTATTGTACTCTTGAGTACTACTACTACTAAACACTAAACCAAGCCAAGTCAATTTAACAAAGATTTAACATGTGATGTTAAAAATGAACCTCCAACCTCTTTTCTTGCCCATAACATCCATTAAACCTACATTTCAGTGACTTCTCAACCACAAATCCAGAGTATATAGCTAAAAAAATTGATAAATTCAATCTATTATACATCTTGACCAATTAAATCCTTATATTCACTACAAGTTACATGTTTGACTAATACAATGAGGTCTATCATTCATCATCCCATAGAAGACAAAATATATTTGAATGTTGGGTGATGTATGTTTGCACAGGTCTTATTTATATCACATATTAGGGTACTGTTGAAAAAGCCACCTAAATTGTGGTCACCCCTAAATAGAAGGGTTTGTTGAAAGTTCTACATGGCAGGTAGCCGTGGACAAAAAGGGGCATGTTGAAGTCCCATATCAACTAAAGATAGTGTTGAGATAAACTATATAAGTGGGGAACAATCCTCACCTTACAACCCGATTTTGAAGGATTAAGTTAGGCTCAAAACCCACATTCTGACATGATATCAGAGCCTATCCTAGATGAGTCCATGTGTCTGTCACGCTCTAGGAAAGTAGCCTTGAGCTTGAGGGGGATGTAGGAAAAGCCACCTAAATTGTGGTCACCTCTAAATAGAAGAGTGTGTTGAAAGTTCTACATGATGGGTAGCCGTGGGCAAAAGGGGACATGTTGAAGTCCCACATCGGTTAAAGATGGTGTCGAGATAAACTATATAAGTAGAAAGCAATCCTCACCTTACAAACTGGTTTTGTAGGGTTGAGTTAGGCTCAAAACTCACATTCTGACAGGTACAAACAAAATCAATCATAAATACATAAGAATAAAAGGACTTAGTGAACATGTCAGCCAATAGATCACTAGAGTTGATAAAATCACTTGTGATTTTCCCAAAAAAAAAACTTCCCTCTAACAAAGTAACAAGCTACCTCTGTGTTTGGTTCGTTCATGGAAGACCGGATTTGATGCCATATGAAGTGCCAGCTTGATTGTCACGGTCTCTCATATATGTTCCATAAATGTCTCTTAATTTTAGCTACTGGAGTAGTTCCCTAAGCCATATAAGCTCACACACAGTTGCTGCCATAGCACGATATTCAACTTACACACTAGATCTTTAAACTATGTATTGCTTCTTGCTCCTCCATGAAATAAATTTTCCTCCTGTGAGAACACAATATCCAGAAGTGGATCATCTATCTAACAATGATCTTGCCCAGTCAACATTCGAGTAAGAAGTGATTTTGGAATTTCCTTCATCTTCATATCCTTGTCCTCATCCTAGTGCATCTTTTATGTATCGAAGAATACATATAATAGCATCTCAATGGCAAAGGGAAATGGCTCATAGTGGCATGGGTATTGTTTAACCGAGAAAAAAAGGCTTACTATAGCAGAGAGATCTAGCAAAAAAGAAACCTAAACTATCGATACCATATAGAAGAAGAAATATATTTGAATGTTATCTATTATATGTCTACATGAGTCTTATTTATAATCACATAATTAGGGTTACAACAAAATCAATCATCAATCATAAATACATAAGAATAAACTAAACCGGTAAATTTGTGATAATTGAATCCCTAATTTCTAGTAACAGTTATTTACATATTCAACATATATTAAATATGCTATCTAACATACAATGAAAATGAAATCTCCACCTTTCGACTGGAAACCTTAAATCCGACATCTGATTCTGTAATTCCTATTCGCTTAAACAAAGTGACGATAGAAGCTATAAGCTCTGCTTCAGCCTACAACATAAAAAAGAAGCATGGTGAAAAAATGCATGTAAAGATTACAGTCCAATGCATTCAACAATATTACAAGTACTATCATTCAAAATTTTAAAATAAGGTACATAATGCGAACCAACCATAAAAATTTACCCAAAAGCATGTCAAAGACATAATATAAATATAAATTATAAAAAAAATCTCGTGACTTAATTACAAGGAACGTTGATTTCATTACTTTCTGACTCAACTACAAATAGAAGAAACAGGTTTGTCTATGGTTATAAGAGAAGGGAGAATGAATGAAAAGAGGCTAATAATCACTAATAAAAGGATATCTTACCATAACTGCTACACAAACATAATTATAATGGCACAACTACTAACTGATGACACCCTAATTCCAAGCTTTTTGGATCAGATATCAATCATGAAACATCAGACCAGAAAGAGGACAATCCATAACTTCAAAAAGTGTGTATATCAGGCAGCAGTGCAGCACATACCATAACCCCGGGAACACCAATAATATCCATGTTCCATTGGTAGTGCTCACGACGACGCCCCCTTGTCATTCTCTCGTACCGCCAACATTGTCCAACAGTGAACCACTTTATTGGTAATGACACGGACTTCCTAAAAATTAAAGAACAGACATGAAAATGAGAATTTGGCATTCACATACAAAAGAATTATCTTATGTAGATTAAAGTTTAACTATTAGACATAGACTTTACATCAAAACTGTAAATATAGGAAAATCTAAAATATGCATAAAAATGAATTTTACCCTTTCTGGATCACCAGCCTTGCCAAAGAAGGAGTAAGTTCAGGCCTCAATGCAACACGGCGATTGCCTCGATCTTCAAAACAATAAAGCTGCAATTGAAATGTATATATTTCAATATTTTATATTTTATCAAAATTCAATAATGTATTTGGCTATGCATTATCTGCTTTTTTAATAAAATTTCTTTTCATTAAAAAAAATACTTTATTACAATGTTGATTTTTTAAGCACATCACAAGCATGTTCTTTATGTGACACAATTGCTATCTAATTACTGGCACTGCATGAAAACTATTGCTGTCTCACACACTCAATCATACATACATGCATTGGCCTCACATAACTAATTATGGTTGCTGTATTAGGTTTAGGAAAATTAAATTGATAGCCTCTAAACACCTTAAAGTCAGATCATGGCTCTATTCTAGCAATTCCTAATGAAGTCAAAGGGTAGAATGACTCCAACAAGACTCACTATACATAGTATATTATCTAATTTTCACTGTATTAATTGTCCATAAGTAGTATGCAAAATAACAGAGAAGCCTCAACTGCAGAAACAGGGAAACATCAAGGTAACTTAAATAAACAAATAAATAAAATCATACATAAATGAATTTCTCCGTTTGAATTTATGAAAGTTTATCTACAAGACAACAACTAAAACAACAAGACAAGGAAGGAGGAAGCACATCTATCTAAGAGTCCTGGTAATAACCTTCAAAGGATCAGTGTACACAACCTTACCCTTGCATATGCAAAGAGGTTGTTTCGGGATTCAAACTCATGACCAACTAGTCCCCAAAGCGCAACTTTACTGCTGCGCCAGGGCTTGCAATCAAACACATTACAATTATGAAGTGAAGAAAACTTTCAGATAAAGTAATCCACACTAGTTACTAGAAGGTACAAATTACACAACTAGAGTTCAATACTAGAAACACTAAACCAACAAACGGAGTACAACCATCACACCCATTGTCCACTGGCATTACCTTTGCAAACTCGCCAATGGATTTATGTCACAGTCACACCAATAAAAACAGAGAATTAGTAGTTTCAGAGCATTTTTTGCTCTGTTCAGAGTTTAACAACGAGATGCCTGTATGAAGTATGAACAATTCTTTTAAACGCAATAATCCTTCTAAAATATTCAGCAGGCTATAATAACCTATAAATGAATTATTATGTATATGTAAATATACCAAATCAGCATGTCAAGGTATAAACAAAAAAGATAAAGCGAGAGAATTACCTGATCCTTAATTTCTTCTCCTGCTTTCCTAGTGAACAATGCCTCCGACTCAAGCACCGGGTAATCAACCTCTTCAAATCCATACAACCGCGAAACCTAATCCTCACAGTTAACGAACAAAAAAATCAAAGACTAAAGCATAAAAAACACAATAACCGAGCTGAAGCATGCATAGGCACGAAACGGAATTGAGCAATTTGAGTCCAAAACCATACACACCTCTTTGAAATGATTGAAGAGCCAGTTGCGCAAGCGCATGTCCTCGGGCGGGAAGTCGCGCGTCCCCTTGGGAGGATTCACGTCGATCTTTTGAACTTCACCGGCGACGGCGGGACCGGGAGTTAGCGCGCCGGACCTTCCGCCGGTCGGAGAATCGGTCTCCGCCGCTCGCGAGAGCGAAGAGTGGAGTCTGACGCTGGAGAAGTTGGCATTGAATGGGAGCGGCGAAGAAGAGAGTTGGAAGGTGAGTGAACGGAAGATGGGGTTAACGTAGGAGTTGAAGCGCGGTTGAAGAGTGAGGAACGAACACGAGAATGGCGTTGCAGGCATGGCAGTGAAGCTTAGCTTACTGTTTTGTTTTGTTTTTTGCTCAGGTTTTCTGTTCCTCACTGGTGTAGCTTACTTGGCTGGATGGAAATGCAAGCAAGAAAGATGAACAGAATCGTTCGGATATGATATTACTGGACCTGTTAAGTTGGGCTTCAAACACTGCAGGGTGTTGCTAGGTGCACCCAGCAGAATTGCTGGTGCACCCAGTATTTTATCATCTTTCCAATTTTGCCCCTTACACAATCTTACGGAAAAACTTCTTCCGTAAACTCTTACAGAAAAAGTTCTTCCATAAGAGTTTTTTAAAATTTTTTTTTGAAAAACATTTGTAACAAATTAATTTAAAATTAATGGCTCAAGCAAAACTCAAACATATGACTTTCAGGTTATTAGCTCAACACTCTAACCAACTGAGCTAATGAGTCAATTACGTTGTAAAATAAATGTTGTTATACATAACAATAAAATTTCTGATGTATATTTAATGCGCATGTAAATTTAAATAATAAATTTTGTGACAATTAATTTTGATATAAATCATATGGATTATTTAATCCGTATATTTTTTTAAAAAAAAAATATTTACTATTATAAAATTTAATATATATTAAATTTTTTAATAGTAAAAAAAATTAATGCACAAATGAGTAATTTAACATATTAATAATTACAAAAATAAATATTAAATTTAATATATATAATTTAATATATATTAAATTTTGTAATAGTAAATATTTTTTATTTTTAAAAAAAAATATACGAATTAAATAATCCGTATGATTTATATCAAAATTAATTGTTACAAAATTTATTATTTAAATTTAAATGCACATTAAATATACATCATAAATTTTAATATTATGTATAGCAACATTATTTATTTTACAATGTAATTGGCTCATTAGCTCAGTTAGTTAGAGCGTTGAGCTAATAACATGGAAGTCATAGGTTCGAGTCTTGCTTGGGCCATTAATTTTAAATTAATTCGTTATAAATGGTTTTAAAAAAATTTTAAAAAAAAAACTCTTACGAAAGATGAAGGAAAAACTCTTACGGAAAAGGAAGAACTTCTTCCGTAAGAAACTTACGGAAGAAGTTACAGAATAACTTTTTCCGTAAGATGAAGGGGTAAAATTGGCAATATTATAAAATGTTGGGTGCACCAGCAATTCTGCTGAGTGCACCTAGCAACACTCGACACTGCAGCATCCACTCCTCACAAGCAGCCCAAGGATAATTCTGTATTTTTCAAGATTTTTACATGTTATTTGTGTGAAGTGCCAACTAGCAAAACTAATCTATTGAAGAATCTCACTAATCACCTTTAATAATGTTTCCATCTCAAATCACATTATTTTCATTTGCAATACTCAAATCCAATACTTTATTTAATATATTTAAACTTAGTTTCACTTGAATTAATATGAAAGTGAGAATATTTTTATTCTTCTTTGAGAGGAAGGGAGAATTATTCTTATATTGTACTTGGTGAGATAGAGGTCGTGTTTATTTTTATGGAAACAATTTACAATAGATAGGACTTAGTATTAGTATTTGATATAAGATATTAAAGAGGAAGATAACTTCTAAAATTGATGACACCCATTATAAAATTTCTCACACATTTTTATTCTTTTTTCTATCTCTTATTTATTTTTCTTCAATTAAATAACTTTAATTATCACTTTATTTCTCACTTACTTCTATTTTATGTTTTTCTCCTTGTCGAACATATCCTATGAGACCTCTTATATTAAAAAAGATCATATATAAAAATCATTAGGATTGATCTAGTGGTGGGAACTAGATTTGGAGTAATATGCATTGAGGTCCTAGGTTCAAACCTCAATGCAACCATTTTCAAAAAAAAAAATCCTATATGTAATCTTACTTTCAATGGTGAGGATTATTTTTCTGAACCAGCAAATGTCCTAATTTTTTCTTACTCACGTTGAAAATTCAATTTTTTTCAGTGTTATTGTTTTACTATCACTTTTTCATTTATTTTTAGTGTTTATTTTAAGTTTACATAACTATACAAATAGATCGATGAACTAATAAAATATACGAAAATTTCTATGTATGATCAATGTGATAAAGTGAAATCAAAGTTCAAAGCCTCGTTCTTGCATGTGAACATTGCTTTTCCTACTACAATTACGAGGCTTATTAAACGAAGTTTCTGTTCAAGGATGCACTAGAAAAAAAAAAAACACGTATTTCTTTTAGTGTCCATGTCAACTTTCTATAATTGAAGCTTATTGGGATGGCCATCCTAGAATATGGATATGACATGATATCAGTTGGTTGTAAACTTGTAATTGTCTTGATATATATCATAAACGCAATGGCCCAATCGCTGAAGTTGACACTCCGCGTTTTGTGTTTAGAGTGTGACGTGACTTCTTCAGTAATTGATCCATCGATTCCCATTAGTATCTGCCTCATAATTTCAACGTCGTAGGCGAAAAAACTTATACCGTATCTAATATTGGATGAGTTTGTCCCAAAAATTGTTGATCTCAATTGGAGAATAGTTAATTGGTCCTTGCTCCTTATAGTTTTAGCTCGTGCAATTAAAAATTTCAGCAATTCAAGGTGTCCACGTCACATAAATTAAGTTGTTGAAGGAAAAATGGTTGCAGGTGTTAGATATTTACACTTGTTTAGAGTTCAGGAGTCTAGAGCGATTCTTATTATGTTGCGGATGACCAATGCTCTGAGTCCATAAATACACTTGAAGAATTGTTTACCAGTTACCAATACGTCTCTGACGATAAGAGAGTATTTTTGAAAATGTAAAATTATCTAACATGTTTGGATGACGTAATTTATTTAAAAAATTTCAAATGATTCCATTGACTTTTTTTTAATTTTATATTTAAATTACGAAATTAAATTCTTTCATTTTAAGTTTTGTTGTCTACGCGACATAGATAAGTCTGAAAGCCAACGACTTGAGCATTAACACAAACACATAGAATGTAAGAACAAAAAGAAAGTATAAACCAGCTACAGCCACATGCACAACCCGAAGAACACAAAAATGACTTGACTTTATAAATTGCAATAACACCCCCCCTTTTCTGTTTGCTCTTCCCTATAAATTTGTATTAGATCACTAAATTCAAAGGTTTAATTCACGATTTCAATTTTCAATCCAAATCAAACCCTATGAAAAGACCCTAATCAAACTTTAGGGAGAGAAAGGCACCAAAAATATCAAAGTTGTGAGAGAGGAACCTCAAAGAGAAGTTGTGAGTACAAGTAAGCCTCAAGGGGATATAAGTGTGAAAATAAGAATGCGAGTGTGAAGTTACGAACAAAAGGTTGTGGTGCAGTAGGAAATGTTTATGGAAGAAAAGAAATTTTTAATTTATCACATTTAAAAAAAGTAAATTAAAATTTCATATTTTTAATGGTTTAAAATTATATTTTAAAATTCTCAAATTTATAATTCTTCTTATAAAAACATTCCAATAATAAATTTTAAATTAAAGAATTTTAAGTTTTCTGATAAATTATATTTTACTTTGAAGAAACGCATCCTATATTTGTTACATCATTCTCTCAAGAAAAAAATATTTGTTAGATCATCTTCCTGTTTTCATACGCTAATTTTTCTTCTCTAAAGGTTTGATGACCACCAATTAGTGATGATGGAAGATAAGAGTACGTTGGAAAATTAAAACAACCAAATAAACATGTTTTCAAATAGATTGAAAAATTTGTATCGGAAAAAAAATAGATTGAAAAATGAATATAGTTTTTTTTTCAAAAAAGAAAACAGAAAATATTTTTTAAGAGCAATTAGGTACTTAAGATTGCTATTTCTTTTTCAAAGAAAGAAGAACAAAGAAGTTATGAGTATTTCATGTGTGTTTTCAAATTCAATTAAATAATAACAACATATATTGTGACATAAGACTTATATGTGGATATCCTTAATAGAATAATATTTTAAGATTTCATTAAGAGATTTTATATATTTTTAAAATTCACTCAATAATTATTATAGTTTATTAGCAATATTGTTATTGGAATAAGTGTAGTATTTTAATCACAAATAAAATAAACGGTGTATGATATTAAAAATAATATATATTATTTTTATCACATGACATTTATTAGTTTCTTGCTTGTCCAATAAAAAAATACCAATAGATGAATATTCAATTATGCTCGTGTTTGGCTATAAATTAAAGTGATACATATATTTTTTTTTTCAAAATTATACAATTTTTTTAAAATATTTTAATTTAAAATTAAATATCAATCAAAATATTTATAAATGTAATGATAACGATAATTCATCTATTCATTACATTCTCATTCATAGTTAAATAATTTTTCACCTAATTCATAGAACTGACGCAATAGAAAGAATTTATTTTATAAAATAACTCGTATTGAATTTTTTTTATGTGCAAGATTTTATAGGTCATTGATAATCATATAGTATGAGCAGATGAATCTCTTACCTATGAGTTAATTGGAAGACACTCATGTTCTTTAACTAAAAAAGATACTTATTTTTTCACACATAATTCTATTGTTACATAATATGATTAAATCATATAATTAGCTATCATAATTAATTATATAATTATTTAAAAAATATATTTATCTTAAATCAAGAAGTTCCTTAAACAAAGAAATATGGATTTATTTTAAATCAAATCTTTCTTTTAAAAAGTCCCAATTTATATATATTTAACACTATAAATTGAAATTTCTGAGTAAAGTACATTTTATACTAAAAAAACTTAATAAAAGTGTATTGTCTAACCCTAAAAGGAGAAAGTGAGTTCTTTTATAGTTACATTTATCAAAGATTTGATAGAAAAAATTAGTCTCACTTTAAATACGCATAAAGACTTCGCCTAATTGAAGAAATTTTGTTGTTTCTTTACATCTGGGTACATAATTTTCTCTATTCGTTTGTAGCGTATTTGAATGAATGAAAATAGATCCTGTTATTCTGTGGTGAGTATGCCATGAAAATACATCTTGTATATCTTAAGATGTAACAATTGAGATTTTTTTTTAAAGATTTGATTTGATTAGATGAATTTTGTCGAGATTTAATGATGACATGATATTATAATTTAGATTCTTAAAAAAAAAAATCTCATAATAGTGATTAGAATAATTAATTTAACCATTAAATTAATCAAGCTGAATATTAATTTTATTTATTTAAATAAATAAAGAAAGAAACGAGATTGATAGATTAAGAAGCCAAACTCGAATAACTAATGAATAATTAGGTGTTAAGAACATTCATTCTTAACTAGTATGAAGAAACTGGAGAAACCGTGATCCTTTCCTTAGGGAAAGCCAACGGGATTGACCTTTATTAATTGGGTACTGCACCAGCTACTCCTTTTCTCAAGATCTGCGTCCGCAAAAGGTTACTAACTTTATTCCCGTTACACCGCAAAGCCAAGGGCAAATCAGTCACTTCCCTGTCAAGTCAGGGTCCGGTCAAATTTATAATTTTCTCGACAACTACAAGTCCTACCACGCGCCAACACCGGAAATAAAAGGTTTTCACATAAAAGCATATTCTCATATTCCTCCAAACACCAAATAAACAAAAATAATGAAAAATCATGCCATGTCATGTCGATATCATTGTTCACATACATACATACATACCACATGTACATGAGTGTGACTCATTCTCACTCCCTTGACTCTTTATAAGCGTTCCTTCCATTTTCTCCTTCCAGCAAATTCCACTCTTCAAAATAACTCTTGTTCCTCAAAACACAAACACCATAACATGGGAGAGGTTAGTTCTAATTCCGCTCTTCAGTATTTCGCGAATCCCATTCACTTCCGATATCGCTGATTTTATTTTTATTTTTCCTTTTTTAATATTATCGTGCGTGGCAGAAAAAAGAAGCGGCGAAGAATGAGGGCGATAAGAAGCCTGAATCAGGAGCAAAGCAAAACGACGGACGCCTACCTGTCGTTTTGAAACTCGACATGCATTGCGAGGGATGTGTCAAGAAGATCAAACGCGCCGTTCGCCATTTCGACGGTACTACGATCATTATTCATATCTCGATTACACGATTACGAGTTTTTCCTTAAATTTTTGTTAATGCGTAGAGATATTTGAAAATGAGATTAGAATATTCCTAAATCCTAGTCGATTGTGGATGCAGGTGTGGAAGACGTTAAGACCGATCTATCAAGTAAGAAACTAACGGTTATTGGAAAAGTCGACCCTGCCAAAGTGCGAGATAAACTAGCGGAGAAAACTAAGAAGAAGGTCGAACTCATTTCTCCTCAGCCTAAGAAGGATTCCGCCGGGGATAAACCGCCGGAAGAGAAAAAATCCGAAGAGAAGAAACCGGAAGATAAAAAGGCAGAAGAAAAAACTCCGAAAGAGGTGCGTAGTTTCAAATTTTCTCACCTTCGTCAATACGGTTAGCACTGACTAAGCAAGGAAGCTAATTAATTTCATTGTAATTTTACCGTGTTGATCGAGTTGATTTGATTAATTAGCGTGACTTGTTAAATTCTCGTATTAATTAACTTGTTGTTGGTTCAATTCAGAGCACGGTGGTGTTGAAGATCAGACTGCACTGTGAAGGTTGCATTCAGAAGATTCGAAAGATTATCCTCAAAACCAAAGGTTATGCGTGCGCGTATTTTGGCCTACATTTTTAATCGTTATGCCAAGTATTTCAACTAAAATATTATCAAGTTATAGTATAATTGGATGATGATACCGGAGCCCACTAGTATATACTCCTCTATATAAAATTTAAATTCGTATGTTATGTTATTTATTTAATTAAGCGGCACTATAAAACAGTTAATTATTATTAATTAACGTGGCGTGTTTGATTTGCAGGAGTTGAGTCGGTGAACATTGAAGGAGGAAAGGATTTGGTGAGCGTAAAGGGGACGATGGACGTGAAAGAAATAGTACCGTATTTGAACGAGAAGCTGAAGCGAAACGTTGAAGTGGTCCCACCCAAAAAAGAGGGTGGTGATAAGAAAGAGAACAACAAGAAGGAAGGTGGTGGTGGTGGTGGTGCTGAAGGTGCAGCGAAGGTGGAGGTGAACAAAATGGAGCACTACGGGTACGCGTACCCAGCTCCCCATATGTACTGGCACGGTCACGGTGGATACGCACCTGGTGAAAGTAGTAGTAGTAGCAGCAGCAGCAACAACAGCTATGAGGTAGAGGTTCAATCAGGGTATTCGTATTCGAATCAAGGTTATGATGGTAATTACGTGAATTACCCTTACCAGCATGGGTATAATGATAATTACATGGCAATGGCACAACCACCACCCCCGTTCTACTTGAACCCTCACCATCCTCCTCCACAGATGTTCAGCGATGAGAATCCGAATGCGTGTTCCGTGATGTGAGGCAACGTCTTGTTTCTCAATATTCTATTATTGATTTTGATGTATAGCCATATGCAGGCTGTAAATAACAGATTTTATATAGATTTGAAAAGAGTTCTGTATAATACTATTAGTACTAATTAGAAAAATGTAGTACAACTTTTGCTATTAAAGCATGCTTAATGACATAGAGAGCGGTACGGCCGGCCGGCTTGGACAAATCCGGTTCAGGTAACTTTTTAAAAAATGGAGTTGTAGCCTTTGCAGCTCTTTTTGGTTGTTCTGCTTCCTTTCTGAAAACTAACGTACAAATTATTTCCAGTAACTTTTAAAGTTATCGTAAAAAAATTCGCAGATCTTGTTAAAGTAGGGTTTTTTTTTTTTTTTAATAGAGATTATTGAGCCTATGGTTTGGCTCCTATTTGGTCATGCCTGTGTTAGTTGTTAATTCTGTCAAATTATGATTACCAAGTCTAAGATCGAATCCAAATCATGCATCTGATTTCTTTATTTCATTCTCAATCTTTCCAATTAGAAATTACTGCCACATCGATTAATGAGTTACTGCCGCTATTCAATTACCTTTGTGAGAGGAATGTTCTACGTTTTTGTGTTTCCTTTAGCAACTCGTTTTTTTTGTCTTGAATTTCCGTTCTTATTTTAGTTCCAATCTTTCCTAATAGAAATCGATGCATCAATTACTGAGTCTATGTCACTAGTTTATTACTCCCTCTGTTCCAAAAATATAAGTTATTTCAGAGGAAAAAAATTATTTCAAAATATAAGTTATTTTAGAGAAAAAAATGTTATATTAAATATTTTTTTAATTACACTCCATCAATATTTCAGTATTAATATAATAGTCTTTTTAATTCTGGTGAATTATTTTTCCTAAGTTTCTAGATTTATTGATGTATTTTATAAAAAATTGTTATTATTAACAAAAATTATGTGTAGTGAAAGTAAATGAATAAGAGTATTATTTAATTAATAAATAAAAAGATACATTAGAAAAATCATCAATATTATTTATAAAATTCAACAAATTAATTATTTTTCTTAATTAATAATTTTAAGCAACTTATATTTTGTAACGAAGGAGGGAGTAGTAGTTTTATTTAACAGAGAATTAACTGTGAGAGGAGCATTCTCCATTCCATGTTTGTTTCTTGTTCTCCTTTGCAATGGCAACCCACGTTCAATTCGTTTCTTCCATTGTGTTACCTATCACTCACAACCTCCAATGATATATACACTATCATATATTTTCATGATTATTTTTTGAATGTCTTTATCAAACAGTTGATCCCAATTTTGTAAACCTCGAGCCAAATAAGAATTAATCAGTAGAGGAACATTTCTCACCCCCTTTTTTGGTCGCCAGTGGCATAATTCCGATAGCTGTTGATTCAAATGAGAAATACTCATTGATTGATGTGATAATTTCTAATTAGGAAACCGGAAATGGGGAAGGAGAACAAGAAAGAAGATTTTGATTTGTCTAGCATAATAATATTAATTTTCATATTGAGAGTTTAAAATTAATTAACATAAAAATATTGAATAATAAAGACTAAAGAACTATATTTAAGTTTAATTACACCTTTTCTATCAATTTGCTATTTCTGTTCCTATTTTTAAAAATTGTGTAATTTTGATTTAGACATTAACTTGTCATTCATTACTTAACAAATATGATAACATATATGGTATTGGTGGAATTGATATAGAGAATTGACATGTACTACTCCTGTTAGTATTTCTTTGTCACGTTAATGTCTTTGTAAGTATTGAATGACAAGTTAACTTATAGTAAAAGATTGCACAGATGGTTAAATTAGTTTTTTTAAAATTTATTATTTAGGTTCAATTTTATTTTTTAATTTTTTTTAGGTTCAACTTTGTTCTTTGATTTTTTAAAAATAATTCAATTTAATTTTCTAATATTTTTATTCAATTTGATCCTCTAATTTTTAAAATTTATTTATTTATTAAAAAATGTACATTTTGTATCAATTTAAAATCATTTAATAATAATTTTGAATCTAAAATATAATTTCTTATAATTTTGACTTTAAGGATCAAATTGAATTGATTTAAAAAATTAACAGTTAAATTAAACCAAAAAATTACTTAAACCACCAAATTAAATCTATAAAATAAATTTGAAGACTAAATAATGATTTAACCTCAAATTTATTTCTTAAAAGTTAGGAAATTAGTCTTCAAATCAAATAATTAACTCTTTTATATTCCATGTCGTTTGATAAATAACAACATATTCACCTTTGGTTTATTATGAATCTCACATCTAGCTTCTTAATCTATTCTTGCTCTTTGGTTTATTTGATCTTAAATACGTGGTTATAATCGTTACTAAAAGTTAATAGTTGTAATCACTTTAATGACTAGAATGGAAGTATTTCTAAATTACAGGACAAAAATAGAACAATTTTTTGGGGGATAGAATCAAATTTAAAAAGATCGAAAGCATATTTTGTTCTAATGTTAAACTTGAATATAATCATATAATAACTATTTAATTTGTTTAATTTAAAACTTTTAAAATCTAAATTTAAACTTAACTCATAAAACAACATCATCAAGATGAGTAACTTGATAGACTCAACAACAACAATCAACTATAAGGATAAAATCTAATACTAACTTAAAATTTAAATTTGAGCTTAACTCAATTTTATATAACTAACTTGTGTGTTTAAAAATTATCCTTCATTTATATAGACTATTTTGTTTACATAAAAAAGAAGAAGCACTCTAATAATCTATATTCTCAAATCAAGTACACAAATAAGTCACTGAAACTGTCGCATTAGGTACAAGTTTTGTTGGTTAATCACAATAGGCAGATAACCCTCCGTAATCCGGAACGCGCACTTGACATATTCTACCTTAACTCCGTAAAGCACCACCAACTATCATCGACGTACCACGTTAAAAAGAATCCACGAGACATTTTCACAACCATTATTCCAAGACTAGGTAGAATTTTGTCCATTTGTCTGATAAGAGAAAAGAGACATTCTCTCTGGCAAAGTGGTGGTTAGTAGTATGAAAGTTCCACGAAGTTGCATGTTGTCACCGCCACCATACATAATCGCTCACCGTACAGTACGTAAGCTTGAAGCTTCAGCTTTCACGTTTCCAAATTAAAATGAATTAAAATTAGAATTGAAAACGTTCCAATTCCCCCGACGGTGGCTAGCTGAGTCATGCCAAGTAGTAACCAATGATGCGTTTGCGTTCCGAGTTAGCTTCTATGTCATGGCTTGCAAAGGAATGCATGGAGTGGGCCTAGAAACTACAAGCCCACACAGCTCAACCCATTGTTTTTTTCTTCTTCTTAATTTCATAACAAGACAAGACGTACGTTTGAATGATTTTCATTTTTTTAAGTGGAAAAATGATCTAAGACTATGGGTTGATTAATCATGTTTATGAACACAATTAAGCCACATATATGACCTCCTAAGAGTATCAGGTGGATACTGTTCGCCATGACCTAATCAATTAGGTGAATATAATTGCATATAAGACATTTATGGAGAATGAAGTTATGAACAAGGGTGTTAGCTAGAATCCAAAATGACTTTCTTTTTGCAACATCACAATAACTGCCATTTTCGGTATCATCACACCTACCTATTTTAAAATTTATCTTTGACTTAATTGTCCACACACTATTTCAAGTTTATTCGGCAAGTTATTTTAGTTTATTTAAAGTTTGTCAGACTAACTTATAACGTTGTTTAATTGAAGCTAGCTTAATAATTTTTAGTTCAGCTATTTTTTTTTTAAACTCTCACCTAATTTTTCATTTTTTTTTATAATTTGTCAAATATGTTTTTGCCAAACATAACCTTGCTTGTTGGCTACTTCAAAATATGAAAAAGAATAAAGTTAATTTATCTAAATCTTCTGCGTATTATTCAACCTTTATATCTTAAATTACAAAATATCTCTTTAGAAGTTATTAAATCTCTTTTAATTAATCTTTGAAAGGATTGCAGACGTTTTTATAAAATTCTTTTTTTAATTGATAATTTTTTAAAAATTGTATTTCATAGATTCTAGTTAGTTAATTTAATTGTGTATATTTATTTGCAATTTTAAATATATTTTCCTATTAAGTAATGTTTAATTATATTTTTTCATAAGAAATGTAACTTTAAAAATATCCATAATGCATAAATAAATTGTACTGGTATTCAAGTTAAAAGATATGTGCGTTGAAGCATAGGTAATTTATTGTCTTCTTAAACTATCATGACACAAGATAAAACAATTCATCGATCTAAAACATAAGAGAAACAGTTTATTTTATCTTACTTTAAGTAACTCTTTTAAGAAATTATATTTTTAAAAATCACTCAAAAAAATTAATCCAGGTCCACAATAAATAATTCGTCTCATGATGTTAACTTTTTAAATCTTGTGATCAGCTCTGTTGGGAGACGGTGAGCATATTTGAAACACAATATATATACTACTCAAATGATAATTGAAAAAAAGAATCTTAAGATGGTAAACTACTAAATAATGCAGAATTTGAAAATTTCAGAATAGCGTAAGATTAACCATACAAATCCTGGGATATGTAGGATATGTACGTACATACGAATGTTATTGTATTTTTTCAACGCTGTTGTATTTTAATGCCTCGTTCCGTCTTTTTAGTTTATAATTTATTTTTATTCCCAGCCTGCTATGAATAAATTACTTTATCTTATTATCCACCCCATAAAGAATAATAGCGTTTGCACTACCGTTTTATATAATTATATATGTATGAGGACTGTGATTGTAATTGCAAAGGTTAATATTTTTACAATATACAAATATATAATTTAGGAGTATTTATTGCCCATATTTTTCACAGACCCCACCAGCATCTAATTAGCACGGAGGGTTTAAGTTTTGGCAATTGAATGTTACGTACTACAGTACACAGTTATGATCAATTGTGCAGGGATATGCTTCTGATACTTAATGTTTATAGGTTTGTGATACCCTTGTACCCATTTTAATACATGTTTTTGCTGATTTTTTTATAAAAAAAACAGTTATGATCATTGCCGTCCCCTTAATTCCTCTTGGAAACTAACATAGGTGTGGGGTATTTGTCGTGTTGATAGTTAATCACGAGCAAACTCGTACGCCATGATTAATGGTGTATCAACCTGAATTTAACCGTTCTTAATTATTTGGTCCAGAACATTTTGCTACTTGTTACAGAAAGAAAGAAAAAACATATATCTAGCTATTTTAGTGTAACATGAATGTTTTCATTAATTTTTGCAACAGGCAAACAAACATATAGTCCGACAAATATCATATTTACTTGAAATATGTTCTGCTGATAAAATGTGCAGATTTAATGTCAACATGTACGTGGTTCTCATCAAGGAAAAAAGATTGAATCATGATTTGGGATCAACCAAGTAGCCAAATTGGTCCAAACGTATTCCATCAAACGTAAGGTTAAGACTTTCAATTTTAAGTTTGAATTAAACATGAGCCTATTTAGACCGATTTAATTGTAGTTTAATTCAGACTTAAGCCTGCAAAGTCTTGAAAAAATAGGACTTGAATTTCATTTTAGAAACTCTCGAACTGAATCCAAGTTTTTTTTTTCTTTTCCCGGACCATTATAAACCACTACACGTATCCAGCCAGCTTGTATTGGTTGAGGCCTAATTTGTAATTACGATGTAATTTTTTCTGTTGACGCCGCAGGAACTATGTTTGCTCCCTTTTTCATTGCCTCTTCTCTACTTGAAAAGAAAATCTCCATTTCATAATATAGTTAGGATATAATTGAATGCAAATTTGTTTTTTTTAAAAATGGTCATAAGTTCAATTAAGGATCTTCAATTCGCTCACAATGGGTTTCCATTAATTCGAATTCCTAACTTATATCGTTAACATTTTAAAAAAAGAACTGTTTTGGTACGAAGGATCGTGGGTTAGGTGATCAAAACACATTATGGATATTCATTGTATTGTACTACGAGGCAAGCTTCTGCCCCAACTGTTGCCACGTGGATTTCTGCAGCATGTCTGATTTTGGGGACGAGCTAGTTTACAATAACTGAAGACAATGATGGTTACTATTCAAAGAAGATTTTGCCAACAACATTTTGGTGAAAATACAAGATACGAAATGAGACCATGTTCTGTTGTTGAGACTTGAGAATCAAGAGGAAGGTGAGTCATGAGTGAGGTCCCCATTGTGACTCATCCTTGATTGTGACACCTAGGGAAATGTTGGCTTCTTCTATTCCTCTAGATTATTTCATGGCCCATTTGTGTGTACGATGATATCATGTTATTGATGCATAAACATCCATGGCCATAATTTTTCTAGGCATGGACATACATCATGTATCATAATTCATATGTGTCGCCATGGATACACTAGTGTCACAAATTGGAATATTAATAATTGATAAGGCACGAGTCTGAAAAGGGTTTATTTCGGGTTTGGAATGTTCTGGATGAAGAAGTCAAGGAGTTTGAGAAGTGGTAGCAGAAGGTGGAGTGAATATTTTAATTAATTATTTAATTTTACTTGTATAAATTGAGTTAAGCCTAGCCATTATGAGACAAGATTAAGATTCGGTAGGTCCATTCCTAGTCATCGACACGTGGCGCAGTGTTGGAGTTTGAATTTGCACGTTATGAGTGGGGCTTTCCTCTTTGACACGTCTCTTATCTAAGGTCCATTCCCTAGATTCATTTACCATTTGTTTTTCAAATGAAGAATTAAACTTATGCAGTTATGCCATGGTTTTTCAAGAATTTGGCTATTGTATGCTATATATTACGGTTGATTAAAAATTTAATAACAGTGACTTTATTTTATTTTCCTAACGCAACGCCTTCTTTTTCCATTGTGCTGAAAATCTACAATACCCAAAAGTCAGAGGGTGTAATTTACAATTCTTAAAAGGCCCGAACTGTTCTCGTTCTAAATACACGTGCAGTGAGCTCAAAATAATTCAATCTAACTTACGTCGCAATTCAATCTCCATTCGTTAGACAATAAAATATGCCCGACTTTATGGACACAACTTGATTTGACTTAACCCTAAAATTTGAGGTGAAAAAATGGGCAATACATTGTTTCAATATTTGACTTTTAGAGGCAGTAAGGATATGAATAGGAATTAAAATCTCAATTCTTCTGTTTTCCATTTCCCACCGTATGAATTTTCAACTATTTTGAGGACGCACGAATTGTACGCAACCTTGCAGAGTAGGTGCATGATGATGGGTGACTATGTGAAGATGTCAATTATGTAGAAGAATGGAAGAATGGACAAACCTTCCATTTCCAACTTCCAAAAGATAGAAGAAAAAGAATGAAAGGTGTTTTAGAGTATAAATGGGTTAAAAATAAGACCAAATCATCTCTATCTCTTAATCAAATATAAATGTTGAAGAGGGACCTGCGGAGCATCATTCATATGGTGTCTTTCCTTGTGGGACTATTGTATCAATTATCATGCACTTTTACTATTGTATTCTACACCTCATATTATATTCTGAAATAAATTATTCTAAAATATAAATTTAGATTCTGGAATGAATATTACCGAATGCAATGATAGGTGCAGAAAATAAAATTACACCCTATTTTGACGTTGTAGTCTTGTATTGTATCATACATACATAAAGCTCAGTCCAACTCCAACGCCAATATTTTTTGTGGGCTTGTAGGCTTTATATGGCTTTGATTTTTACTGTTTCTCCTTTATACTACCGGGCCACACAATAGGCATTGTTGACTATTTGTACTATGTCAATATAGTGGTAAGGCTCAATTGCCAGCGGCCATGGCCCAGTTTTGGAATTTTAAAAAATTGTTATTTTCCCCCAAAAATATCCGTTTCCGAAATTAAAAAGTAGGAATTTTGCCAAAAGTTTACACCCATGGTAACTCCAAAATAACCCAAGTTAATTAAGAGAAAGGAAACAGAAAATGATAGGTGGTATAATATTAGGGTGTTTGGTTTGATATCCAACACTTTACAACCAAACATGTATTATGTGAGAAAAAGAGATAAACAGAAACAATGAAAATTAATGAAGAGATATTATTACATGGCCTAATCATTCCGTACTGGGGTGAGAATAGGTCAGACCGACCCATAGGAGCCTATGACCTATCCTACATAAAGTCTGGTCTGAACTAACCTATTTAATTAAAAGGTTAGACTTAGGCTTATTAAAATGCCTTATAAGCATGATAGATCGGCCTATATATATATATATATTATTTTTTGGGTATCAATATATAATATTATTTTTTGGATATAATTAATTTTTTTTAAACTATCAGACTTTGATTACACATTACTGCTCCATATAATCAAGGACTTTAATTACAATTTAGGTGTGAGTCATATGCCCTTTTATATTCCTCATTATTTTGATTGACTTTCCTTTTTTTTTTTTAACTTTCTTATTACGTTCCTACTTTATAAAATATTAAAATGTGAAGAAGATTTTTAAAAAGGCTATCAGGTCAGGCCGAACCAAAATAAAAGTCTTTGATAAGTTATAGCTTGACCTGGCCTATTTCCACCCCTATTCTGTGCCTATATGATCCCAATTATTCTCTTTGTATCACAATCATATTTTTTTAATCTGCGCAAGAGTCAACAAAAATTAATTACACATTATATAAAAATTAATTGAAATCATGGTGTTTCAGAATTATGTAATAATTAATTATCAAGTGTTCACTTAGAATAATAAGATGTGTTTAAAAGATTGACATTTTATAACACTTCTATACATGCAGATATCATATGAAATTCTTAATCACATACTTAAAACCTAATTATCAACCGGCTATAGCATATAAGATGATTTATCAATTATGAAAAATGTAATATTTGTGATTGTTGAGTTGCTAAAACAAAGGGGGATTGTAAATGCATTATTTTCCCTTGCAGAAAATGACGTGACAGGACGTGCGATGCAAACGTGGAGGGTATTGGTAAGAAAGAACTAACCGAAGAAGGTAGCTATCTAGCTTCATTTGTTCCAACCACTAGTAGTATAGGTTTGAATCGCACTGCAAATTGCACCATGAAATGAAATAATTGGGGAAGTATAGCAATAGCATCAGCAGCAAAATCCTTTAATCAATCATTCCTTATTTACTAATTTAATTAACCTCTCATTTATTTATTTTACGAGTGGAACTGCAGAGCAGGCATGTGCAGGACATGGATGCGAGGGTTAATTACCTTGTGTACTGTCCGTTTTCATCATTCTATTTTTATAAGAAAACCAAAAGTAATTGATTTGTATGTAAACCTAATTAATTAATCGGGTTTCTAATCTAATCTACTGATGCATGCTGTGAAGAATTACTACCTGCAACTGCAATCTAATCTACTGGTTTCCTTGCTCTTCTCGATCGTGTGTGCACTATACGAATATCTATTGAGATCGTGATTGACCACGTGAACTGTCTCTTCCCTATCACTTTAATTTGCATGCTTGTTGTATTGATTCTGAATTTGTACTGCAATTATTGATGTTACCACTTTTTCAACTTCGATTGGTTTCTGTAGGTTACTATCACGCAGGTGTTAGTTGAGTTGAGAAGAAGCAAATTTATTTATCAACCACGTGCTGCTCACTTTAATTTCTGGAATCTAAGGTTTTAACCGTCTCTGTTTTGTGTCTCCTAAAATTTGGGCTTGGAGTAGAAATATTTTCACTGGTTAAGTTTTTGTTTTACATACCATCTTTCTGGATAGAGAGATCAACTCTTTTATGTATTGAAATAACCAATGTATGTTCTTCAATTGCCTAAAAATTATTTGCTCTCCTTCCATTTAATGTTTTTATAAGGAATCTCAGGGTATAAGCTGTTCATGGGGATTTTCCTTGGTTGATAAAACGGTTAGGAACTTAGGATCTAATTGCAAAGTATATGACTTGAGAACGAATTAGAATCTACAACTTTTTTCTCTCTATAAAAATAGCTGATGAATTGAAGAATTATAAGCTACACTGAGATTGATTTATTAGTTTTTGGACCCTCTAAAACAACTAGTTTTTTGAGGTGCGATTCTCCCAAAACTCTTATCAATTAATATTAAAGCCTTTCACAATGTCCATTAGCCGCAAATGATTGACCCGGGATTCTGGGAGGACTGCATATGCCGAGCATGGTGGGACAAAGCTATTCACTTCATAATTTTATTGGAAATTTTCTTTTCTGCTGATTTCTTCAAAGCTTTTATGTTGTTGCAGCATATCCATGATTGGTACTTAACCATATTAAATTATGAAAATATGAAAATAGTAGTAACTAACCATATTAAATTATGAAAATATTTTGTAAGTAAGATGTAAGAATGTGTGATTATTTAAGAGTTATATAGTAACTTTTTTTAAGTTTCTAGTTATAGAGAATAGTTTCTAAGCTGTAAAAGGTAAAAAATAAGTATTTATAATGGTGAGATTTAATTAAGATGTGTAAAAAGTTAAAAAAAGAAAGAGAGAGATGCTGAGATGGAGATGCTCTGAAGAAGCTTTATCCAACGTGAAACAAGCACAATTTTTTTCATCAAGAAATTAATTCTTACAATTATAATTATTTTCAAATTTACATATAACTTTATTGATGTTTTTTTTTACTGGAACTCAGTCAAATTTAGCAACTTTACTCTAGGAAATCATTTGTATACATTCACTTTATACCGAAAAAACAATTGTTCTCTTAACATCATTCTAAGAAGAAGAAAAAAACGTTCGTATAAAAGCAAAAGATAAATTTGGTGGTGTAATTATTTATAGATCATAAATGTTCGCTAATAATTTACTATATATGCAGTTTGATCCTTCGTCTAAACACTCTAGCTACGTGTCGCTATCATGATCGCGATAATTTCCTACTTTTGCGACTTCCTATATCCACTATTGTCAAAGCAGAAGGTGCTATCAATTGTCGATGACACTCTTGGCCAAGGGAAAAGAATAAAGTACATATATGCGTATCGCAACGAAAAAACTACGTGTTTCTTTATATTCATTGATATTAAATGCTCACATGATTCCAACATGCAACGAAAATTAAAGGTGCTTCCTCCCATAAGTGGTCAACGTTGAATTTTAAGTCTTATAATTTTGAAAACAAATTATAAATTCAAGTTGTATAGTTGTTCTGTATGGTACCGGTTATATATTATTCTTAAAAATAACGAATTCTATAATTAATATCCAAATATATGTTCTTATATTGACCATGGAATTTCAAATTTCCAACTCTTGTCCTTATGAGACATAAACAGTATCCTTACTAAATGAATCATCATATCGTTCATGTGTTAACTGAGAGGGGCCCTATTGAATGAAGGCAAATTGAAATGACTGAAGTATAGTACCCTTTATCTAGTCCTCCTTGTATATATATATATGTTTTCTTCTCTTTGCATCTCCAAAATGAGAGAGGGAACAGTGACATCAACCTTTAATGAATTAGCTCACATGCGATTGTCCCTACAAATACACAATTATCAACTTGAATTTCAATTCCAAAGCCATATATCTGACATTTATCTTTTAGTCACACATATGCATGCATGCCACTATATATATTCCAGCATCGGCATGTAAGAATTTCTAAAAGAAACTTGTTCAGGTTACTATTTGTTTCTCTGAAGCATGGGTAAAACATTTAGTAGTAATAGTAGTCGCTGTTCTTGGGGATTGTGGATGGGAGGGTTTGGAGTAGTAGTGGAGCCTATGATGAGGAAACTACAAAGCACTTTCTCACGTCCAAAAGGGGTTATCAAGCAGGGTCATTTTGTGGTGATTGCAACACAAGGGTGGAAGCCAGAGAGGTTCTCTATTGAGTTGGAGTTTTTGGATCACCCAGACTTTGTCAAGTTGTTAAAGCAAGCTGAAGAAGAGTTCGGGTTCTCTCAGGTGGGAGCCCTTGCAATTCCTTGCGAACCAGATGACCTCAAGAGAATTATTGCAAGGAAAAAGAATAGGAACAAGGGTATTGCTATTTCCTGTTGGGTTAAAGGGATAAGAGTTGCTTGAGACCTTGCCATGCATGTTTTTTAATGTTGTCTTAATTAGTTACTTAATTTCTTTGTAAGAAGTAGCATGTTTCGGGTGATCATATCCACCTATGTTATAATTTTACATCACATTTTAATTAAAACATTAAAACTTAAATTTATGATTTTATTTTCAATTATATGATATTCAACTTTCTTATTCTTATATAAATATTAAATTTTATCTCACACACTTTACTTCAACATATATAATAAAGTACAAGGGTACTCCTAACCAATTACATAAATATTTTGACAAATAATTCCTATGAGATACAAGGACATTAATCAATCTTCACAAAAGAATATGACATTTTAGCCTACTAACATGATATGCAAACAAAAGGATGAACAAGATAATGGATCTAGCCACACCATTCTTAATAAATCATTGAAACATTTTTAAATCTACCCTTAATCTATAAATAACTTTTAATTTTGATAATTTCTATTTCTTCATCATAATTTGGAATGCAGATTAAAGTAGTATGATTTCTGTACGTACAAGTACAACCATTAGGTTCCATACCATAAGTCAACTCTAAAATTGAAATGGTTGAGTAGTAGCATTTATCATGAAAATTACCGTAGTTAATTCACAAATAGTATAACATCATGTCTCAAAAGGTATATATATATTCCAACAATTGAGAAATATAACAAAATTTCATTAGTCGTCACATCTTACAGCTCAAGATTTGGGGTACTCCCTGTTCGTCAATTTCATGGCTAATCACTGGTTCGATGTGGTCGAAATCGGATTTAAAGGACTCAACCGACCAAAACCAAACACTATTCATTTTTAACCCTTCTTAATTGACTGTGGAATGTGGATCCTCCTAGTTGGTCATTTTGAACACTAATATGAATTTTTATTCAATTGATTTTCACTTTAAATAAAACTCTGATAATTTTCATAAAATATTATTAACTTTAAAAAAGTTCCACATCTAAATTTATTTCAGACCTAAAAATGTTACACCAGCTTGATAGGGCCACGTTGAGCTCCACTGCACCTCATGTAGCTCCACCCGTATATTATAACATCAAAATGGAGCATGAACACCTTCACGCTGATCGAAAGAGGGAACAGCTATGTAGAGTTGTGAATGATGAAAATGTGACTTTGGAGATATAAGATTAGCGAAAGAAAAAAAGTGAAAGAGAAGTCATAGGTTTTGTATATATCTCCCTGTTAATGAAAATGTTCAATTCCGTAATTAATTAGTTATTACTGCTGTCGAAGATCGATGAGATTTATATAAAAGATGAGAAAATATATATTGTAACTAATACTATACTAACAAGTTATGATGTATGAAGAAGAATATGATGGCGGAAAAATTGGAATTGGTTATGGATATTGAGAGTATGCCCTAATTAAATGTTTTTGTAAGCATGGTACCTTAGACCAGTTGATTGGATCCACGAATGAGTCACGTGTTGTCTATCCAATCTAAGGTAATCGGATTAATACGTGCTTGGTAATAGGCCGGTGTGTAAGACAAGGACCCTGGAGAAATTATAAATGTTTTCACATATACCTTTTTTGTCTTATTCATTCATGCACACAGTGACAGTGTTATATAGCCCATGTGAATAGGACTTGATCAATGATAGGTGCCATGGAAAATTGCTTTCAGCTTAGATTCCAGTCTCTATCCCCAGGATCGGGAAGAACATGGGAACAGTAATTATACATATGATTTGGACATAAAGTACTGCTGCTTCCAATTCGAGTATATGGGACAACCGACATGAATCCTATTTTGTTATTAGATATATATATATATATATATATATATATATATATATATATATATATATAGGGACCCTTTGGAAAATGGAGGCACAGTACATAAATTTGTTCCTTGTCATAATTGTGTTTTTACATGTACTAGGTCAATTTTTTGTTTTCTGAGATTGATGATGTAACATAGTATATGCTTGTAATTTTAATAATTAACAAAAATTTATTCAGAAAACAAGCGTGTTAACGAATTAAATAAAAAAAGTAGTTCGTTTCTAATCGGTTGATCTTATAATGGGAGTGGTTGAAACCTACTTTAGGCGATAAGGACTTTGTGGTAGCTCAACTGATAGTGGCTTAAATTTTTAAAAGAATTGATAAAAGATGTTAATATCAGAAATTCAATTACTCATCAAGCAATACTCATCCCAGGTTATATTAGATACTACTAGCATACATATTATGAGAACGAATCTCCTCCTTTCGTTGTACGACGACACCTTCAACCTCTATGTACCTGTCTCTGTGACGCTCGCACGTTCAGTGGTTCTGTTGTGGTTGAATTAATCAAGTTTATTATATTTTTTTTATTCGTAGGAATTAAACATAATATCAAAAAAATAAAATTTATAACAGTTACTCAGCAACTGAAGTAGATCCTTAGTATGTTTATTATCATAAATATGTTTTCTGAATTTCTTATTTTCCACAAACAACTAAAATTTCAATAGAAGGAACTTAATTCAACCATTTTTAAACTTAAATTACCAGTAAATCATTATAAGAAAGTACTATTGCCATTTGCCAGTAACATCAAATTAAAAGAGAGTGAGGTGCGGTGCTCGAAAATATTAGCAGAGACAATACACAATGCTAGTTTGATTTTTTTGGTGTAGCAATATACTGTGAGGGATATATATATATACAACATCAACAGTAGTATAGTGTCTATATTTTGGGGGAAAACAATATTGTGTAAACATAGGAATCTTTTTCTTGTTCATCAACAGTAGGATACATAGCTTTTTCAGTTTATATGTCACCAGGGGGGAGAGGATATATAGTATTTTAATTAATTATAACTGGGTGGTAATTTCATATAGCCTAAGTTGTAACTTGGAAGGGTACGGTAATTGGGTATCCTTGTACCCTTGACCTGATTTATATATATATTTGGTGATAAAAAAAAAGGAGAAGAGAGTGGGATTTACCTTATATATATATATAAATTAATATTGTTCTGGAGTAGGCTTAAAGTCCAATAATTCAAACAAATTAAGTTGAACCAACCGTCATTAATTAACCTAAATTGTTAAGTGGTTATCGAAGTCAACACTACATTAATACTCACGTACAAGACTGCTATAATGCATCTTGGTGCTGATAAAGAAAAACTATAATGCATCTTGGTATACAGGAGAACTCACATATATTGACACAACATGTCTACAAATGTTTATATTGGTATGCATTTATTGGTTACAGTTACTCTATCAAAATTATTGATGACTTGAGCAGTACTGAAATGTCTTTATAGGTGTCTAGTCATCTTTTATAAGCTATTTTTTTCTTCTTAATTACTCGACTTTCTCAAAACAATTCTCCTGTATTGCTCTCTAATATTTTTTGAGTGAAACAATCTCTTCTCCCTATATATCTATATTCTTGGGTTCGATACTTTGGTTTTGCTACCCTCTTAAAGCAAGGTTTTTGGAGTGATTGGGATCGCAATTGCAACCATATTAATCATATATACCCGCAATTTCTTGCGACAACAAAAATCGTAATAAAGCTATAACTGCGACAACAATTTAAAACTAGGTCCTATATGGCATGCATATAGTCTCCTTTTATTGACCCAACTGTAAAACCTTTATGTCTTAACTCTATTTGAATTTTTTAAGATAATACTCACCAAATTCCTGTCCTCTTGAAGTTTCTGATGACATAAACAGTTTCTTCTTGATTTTTCTTTTTATCAGCTAAGGATAAATACATATAGATGAGCGGTACCAGTGGTAGTACCATAAAAGTATTACAAGTGATCCTCTCCCGCCACAATGTTAATGTTCAACATGGGAAGCATATACAGCCACAAATAAAAAACCAGAATACGTTGGTTATGTAGTATTTGTGACCTTAATTTCATAAATAGGTGATAACCAACCATTCCAAGTCATTAAATATGCTCCCTGACTACACAACTCAACAGATTATTCTTGATTACATCCATTCTTGTTAAACACCTCATATCTTAATTTTATCCATTCTCATTTCTCTCTCTCTTCTTTTCAATTTTTGAAATCTGAATTATCTGTTATTTTACTTATTTTTTTTAAAAAACAACCAATAAATTGGAGAATTAAATCACGTTTTTTTAAACACAATGATGTGCTTGAATATTCAGTTTTCATGGAAACATATACGTAGGTAACAACATATATGCATAACTGTTAGTCATTTATTTCGGCTTGTTGACTGCTTGGAACGAGAGATTCAGAAGGGTTTGATGCAGCTCTGAATCTGAATATGTGCAAGTTACTAGGATGGGTCCGATCGAGTTTCACAAATATATAGACTAAATTAGTTTTTTTTCCTTCTAATTTGTTATTTAAGTTTAATTTGATTCTTTAATTTTTTAGAATGTAATTTCATCCTTTTTTATTTTTAAAATTGATTTAATTTGATATTTTAATTTTTTGGGTTCAATTTTTAAAATTGATTCATGTTGATTTTTTTATTTTTTTGATTCAGTTTAATTCTTTAATTTTTAAAATTGATTCATCCTTTTGAAAAATATATATTTTGTAACAATTTAAAATCTTTTAATGACAATTTTAAACTATCATAAAGGATAATTTCTTATAACTTAAACTGCAAGATTAAATTAAATCGATTTAAAAAATTAGATCAAATTAAATATGAAAAAAAAATTAAAAGATCAAATTAAATCTAAAAAATAAATTAAATAATTGAGACACTAATTTAATCTTAGTGATATTCTCCTTGTGGCCCTGGTTGCTTGTAATTGGATGCATGGTCTCTATTGAACATACTTTAAGAGAGGGAACGTTAATTTGTGCGGAGTGCAGACATATTACATGTTGGTACAACTTTACTCATTTCCTTGAGTTGTATCATTATTACTTTTTTTTATTGATAAATATTAATTTTTGTTAACAAAGAAAATCAAACTCATAATTTTTTTTCTTTAATCATCCAGTTCATCTTATATTTTTGACTCTATCATTGTTACCAATGGTCTAGTTGATGATGCCATGAGTCTAGTAGCCCATCTTCGCTTGTAGGGTCTTCTTTGTTGCCTTTCTTTCAGTTTTCTTGTTACTAAAAAAAGTGCTAAATGTAAGGAGACTTAAATGATAATTCAATACTATAATAGTATCAGAAAAAAAAATTGCAATTGAGTTATGTCCCCATGTTGATCAATATGTGGGTCATTCGCAACCAATGTATATATACAATTAACTTTTAAAGATTGTTAATCAACCAACACATTGCTTAATACGAGATCAAGAGGGCTTATACACCAACAAAATTAAGAAGAGCTTTTCAAATGTTAGGAAAATTAACTAAAGCCACGATCTTATTATTTGTATAGACCCAACATAGTTTTTAATTTAAGGTCGAATTGTACCCACTCTGTATCAGCCGAAGATATCAAACAAGCGTTAGCCATGATAAAACTCCCTAATTATTTAGCTTTCTTACTTAAGAAACAGTTTGTTGGTAATGCTCTCTAATGTTTAAGGGTATAACTCTGGTAAAACTGAAACAACCATATACCTCAATAGTTGACCTGAGCTTTTATTTATCATTTCACTCAACACATAAAATGTCAAGACCAACCTTATTTGTAATCTCATTAACAAATGACAGACATGGCTACTGGCTTGCATCATAACCAAGTTGAGGTCTCCAAATAAATTGGGTTTCTATTGGGCCAAATTATTTGAATTCCTTGGAGGTTGTTGCTTTCTGCACCTCCAAGTTTCTTCTTGCATCCTTTTCAGAATGTGTTTTTTTGCCTTTTGGGTTGGTTGTTTCTGAACCTAAAAAAGAGTTACATTTCAAAATGTAATTTTACATTTGGAATTGAAGATTCCAAAAGTCAGAAAAGGAGTGCAAGAAGCAGTTGAGAAGTGCAGAAAGCAACCACTTTCATTGGAACCTTAAAAGGCTAATGTCACTGCAGAACAATTTTTTTAAGTTACATAATTACTTAAAAAAATACAATTGTTTAAAAGCTCTCTCAAAAAAAAAATTGTTTAAAAGCTCATAATTTTTTTAAAAAAGTTTTAATCTAGATTATTTAAGCATTAAATTTTATGAAAATGCTACTTAGTATGAAAGTAATGACAAAAACTACTGCACCAATAGACATGGCTAACTTGGGTTTACTTTTTTATAAAAAAATTTCAAGTTATTTGATTTGGTTATTGGCCAATAAAAAGACTCAACCGCTTGTTCCTCCCACACACCCCTTTTAGGGTGTTTGATAATTTTTCTATATTCACCCCGTCGCAGTAGCTTTTAACTTTGATTGCTGCCCATATATTCGGCCTTTCATAAATGCATAATGGTTATCCTCCCATCTACATAGCTTGAGCCACTTTTGCATGCCTCTAATTTGAGAATTTGCTGAAAAATTAATATTGGCATTCTTTAATTTATCTCAAATAAAATAAAGTGGAGCATCGTAAATTATTGATGCAATTAAAAAAACTATACCAATCATTTTTAAATACTTAAAAAATTATACTCGTAATCTACTATACTCTTGCGTAACCCCATATTTTTTTATTTGAAAGTAAATTAGAGACCTCATGTTTGGACTTTGGATCGTAGAGCGAGGAATGTTTATCGCCAGAGAAAGAATATAAAATGTTATTGATGTAATGATGTATGAACACATATACGTGGAAAAATCTTTGCGCCGACATAAGCAGGATGTACGAACACCGTCAAGAAAACCTTGATTTGTTGTATGGCCGCGGATGTCCCCTTAGGATGTGCGTAATCCATGACTTTTAACTTGACATTACTTTTATTCGACACAACGAAGAGAAAATTGGTTTCACACTTTCGTTGTGTACGTTTGTTAGTAGTTACATATTAAAATATGTGATAGCCATAGAGACAGCGCAAATTAGGCCTAGTAGGATATATCGAGTACTATTTGGCTGCAAGACAATTCTCAATTATGGTACAGTCATACAAACAGCACATTAGGCCTAAAATAATGTGTACTTTAATTTGGGCTACGCATTAAGAAAATAAAATTAGCCAAGGAACAAACCGACGCGTAAAATTTTGCATTAAATGACATGTAGCTAACTGCAGCACGCGGAAAAATAGACATGGCTCCACATGCAACAAGAGAAACTTCGTGTGTGGTTCCTATACGGCTAATATTCCCATTAGAGTAAGCTTTATAAAATTCCACAAACACATATATACATATATATATGCACACAATGGACACTAGTACTGAAAGATCCAAATTAGAAGCTAGTTTTCTAAAGTTTCAACACTAACTGAACCACAGTATATTGTTGTTACTATTGCTATTGTCAAATATTAATCAAGAACATTGATATAGCTATGGAGGTTGGAAAGAAGAAGATGATGCTCAAGTCTTTGATCAAAAAGGTGATAAAGGGTCTTCCATTATTCTTGGCACCAAATGGAGTACGTAGTACGAGAAGGGTTTGTTATATGAGTGACATTGATGAGGAAAATGAACATGCAACAAAGGTGCCAGAAGATGTTAAAGAAGGACACTTTGCGGTTATAGCAATGCATGGTGAAGAAACAAAAAGGTTCGTTGTTGAGTTAGATTATTTAACCGATCCTGCTTTCTTGAAGCTGCTGGAGCAAGCAAGGGAAGAGTATGGCTTTCAACAGAAGGGTGCACTTGCAGTTCCCTGCACCCCCGAAGAACTTCAGAAGATTATAGAGAATCGACCACTGCGTAATTAACACACTTCTTCTGTTTATACACGTTAAGCTATTACATAGATCAATTGATACTTTTTTCTTTTTCTTTTCACTTTTTTTGGTAATCATTTTACAGTTTTTGCAAAGGTTATGCATCTAATTAATAGGGATGGCTCTACCTATTGCGTATACCATTTTTTTATATTTAAAATCTAGCTTGAACATATGACATTGTTTGTGTGACAACTATATTCCAGAAATATTACAGAAAGGAATACAATTGGTCTTGTGAGATCCCTCGTGTTACTAATTTTTTGAGATTCATATAGATATTAATTTGTTGCTTATTATATATGGAAAATGGGTGAACATGATAATGTTAACTCATTTAATGCATATATCAGTGCATTATTCATGTTACAATGAAATGATGAACTTGCCGGCTAGTATGCATATGGCATTCATCATTCTGGCAAGGACGTTCAGAAACAATGTGAATAAGTGTTAAAATTAATTATCTCGTTAAAAAAAAATATAATAACTTTTATACATTCCAAATAATTAATTAAGCTTATTCATGAAAATAACAGAAAATATGAAAATACAATGATATTTAAGTCATATTTTTCAAGGGCGTATGGTTATCACGTACTAATTACACAGCTTTACGTGAAGTACAAAGACATGTGCATCTCCCCAAATATTATTATATATGTGAGGAAAAAGATTGGTGGATACTCTTTAGACGTTGACAATATATATTAATAAAATTATTATGTGATATATTAAAAAAAGTGAGGCATATCAATTAAGTGTTTATATTATGAGAAAAAGTTATATACTAAAAAATAAAAAATAAAAATTACAGAATCATTCAATCATAATTTATGATATAAGATAAATTTATTAACTTTTAAAATAATTTAAATAACAATTAACTATATAAAACTATTTTATACTGTCAATATATAACCATTAAATTCTTATATTATTTAGGTGTTCAACTATCAGAATTTTACGTGACAAAAACTTAATTAAATTCTGTAAGAAAATAAAATATGGTGTTAGCTCAAGTGATATACTACTATAATGCGATCTAGAGTAAGTGAGCAACATAATATACTCAGAACACCAACAATGTACCCAAATTGGTATTTTTAAATACATTTTAGTTATAAATTTTAAATTATAATATTGTTTTCAGTGAGCCCTTAGTTGAGATACCGCGGCCTGATAAATGTTTTTTTTACACATAATCTTTTTATATTATATATATATATATCATTATATTAATAGAAATTTAAATTATGCGTAAGTCCCATTCATATATAGCAATAGATTTTGTAAAATATGTAGTAAAAATTAATATTTGTGCGTGATAAATAGGGCCGAAAAAGATGGTAGAATATTGAGAGTGACCATTGAATCGCATATAATGTATAATTGAGAATGACTTTCCATTGAATCGCACATGCAACGGTTTCCTCTTACGCGTGAACAAACTATATACTATCTCATATCTCACCTGTTGCCCGTAGCCCCGTACGTACTCTTTATTTTTTTGGGTCCACTATCGTATATTTAATTTAAGCTACAGTAACAAATTGTCATGAAACTATGAAAGTTCTAAGAATTTTCCATAATTGTAAATATGCTAAGAAGAAAATAAATAAAATTGTGATAAATTTCGGCCCTCTCTGACACCGGCAGAGAGACGATCACCTCGAAGACTAGAATGCATGATTCAATCATTACAAAGTCAATCAATCCAGGTCCAGTTGTCATCTTAGCCTTGTCATTGGCTCAGACATTATCTTTTTGTACCATTCTACTTCTATTTTTCTTATCACATAATCATGTTTAAACCTATATTTAATGAAGGAATGAAGAAGAATTTAGCATCCGTTCAATAGAATGGAAATAAAATCAACTGAGTAGAAAGTTTTAAATTAAAATATAGTATAAAGGTATAAATTTTATATATTTTTTTAATCTTCTTTCTCTTCAAATGAACTAGTCTTAAAGAGAGTAACAAGTAAATATGATTGATTGAGATAAAAAACATATAAAATATTTAAATTATAGTAATTAAATAAGATTTTTTTAATAATTAACTGATTTTCCATTTTAGGCAAAAAAAATTTCATTTCCAGTGTCTCAAGAGTCAAGACAAAAAATAAAGTTTTTTTTTAATTAAACATGTAATCATTATGCTAACAACACAATCAACTATCTTTGTAAAAATAAAAAGCCCTTCCAACTAAAAATGAAAAAAAAAAAACAAAAACTCATACAACAACATAATCGGTCGTGCTTTTTTAAAAACCGTGAGAGACGCAGGAATAAAATAAGAGGGATAATTTCGACCCAAAAAAATCAACAATTTCTTGTGTCTTTTTTCAGCTTGAGATGGAAGTTTCTACACGTGGACTCACCACAAAATAACTCATTGCAGCTGTGTTTCACTAACCACAAGCGCACACCCCATCAATTTTTTAACCTTCAACTTTTATTAATAACAAAGAGAACATAGATATTGATATAGTTCTGACAACACACTTTACAATGAATTTATGAAAAAAAAATTAAGTTTGATTCTTATAGAATATATAATTAAATATTTTAAAAATATAATTAAATCTTGAATCGAAAATTAACTAACACTAAGAATAAAAAATTATGAAAATACTTCAGATTTCTACCAGAAAAAAATTTATGTTGTCTAAAAAAGAAAGGTCGACATAGTTGAGCTTAATTAACCTTTTTTCGTGTGACATTGATTTTAAGTGGAAAGCAGAAATCTCAAATTCTTGAAATGTGGAGGAGCTGGTTTTAAATGTAACCATATCAATGATTTGTGCAACCTCAAACTACGGAAAGCTAATCTATTGTTTTATTGTAATATTTTTACTTTTTTTTTACTATGCTATAATTTGAACTTGATTTATATTTTTATTTATTTATTTATTTAAGAGGAGTTTGAACTTGATATATTTGTAGAGTGTAGGAGTATTTGTATTAAATGAATAAGAAGTAACATAATTTTTATTTTTAAATATTTTAATTTATTAATTTTTTAAAATATCTGTATTTATTTTTTAGAGATAAATTCATTTTAGAAAAATGTTTATTTTTGTGGAAAATTGCTTATATATTGAATGTTATGACCTGTTGTGAGTAGTTTAAGTCTTACTACTTACAACATATTTTTTAATTAATTTGATTTAGAAAAGTAATTATGTTTTAAGTTATATCAAATTATAAAAATACTGTAACGAAAAATTATAATATATATATATATATATATATATATATATATATATATATCATATATTTTTACTAGGATTTAAAAGATTTTTAATTTTTTGCATTGAGTTTAGATGTTCCACTTTAATTAATAAATTTTTGTTTTATTATTTTTTTTAATGTTAATTTTAGTATTGAAATAACATTATTAATTTTTTTGTAGGTCAATAACATTCTTAATTTACAAATTAGTTAAAGAAAAAACACAATAATAGAAAGAGAAGATACATGCACGTATCTCTTTTAACTGAGACAATTAGACAAAGGTAATGATCCTGAGATATATAGGTACCTACTGAATACAATTAAGTATGTGGACATTATCCAAGCAAGTTTAAAATTTTTTTCTTGTACAGATTATCCAGCAAGCAAGTTTAAACGAACATGAAAAGTGATATTCTAATGCTTTGTCTGTCTATTTTTATCCCTAAACCTATAACAATAGCCAATAGGCATGATGAATATATAAATAGATGAAATAGAATAAAAATAAATATATCAAAATTGTCCTAGCTAGTTCCAATATTAATTAGTTATACGCAGATAATTTCTTTTATTGTGAGAGGAAAAGTCAAACACAAAAAGAATTGTGGAATTTATATTTTAAATCTTTACGAGACTGAAATTAAATATCCTTGCTAGCTTGGCCAGAAAGGAAAACTCTCGTGTGCTTTTCAAGGTAATGAAAATGCATGATATAGCTAAAGATTATCAATAATTGAACATCTGTGGTCAAATTTCAATATTCAAACAGAAAGAAAAATCAAAATTGGATGTTTTTAGTTCTTGGTATAAGCAAATTATAGATCAGAGTGGATAAGACGAAAGAGCTTGGATACCAAAAAAAAAAAAAAAGAATGGAGATAAGAAAAACTTGCTCCATATATAGTCCGTACGAAGTACTGCGTAAAGAGTATACAAACAATCAACGTATTGCATTAAATGGCATGTTTCTAAGCCAACAGGCAAAGACACCGCCTCTGAAGAAATTCATAGTTTTATTATACATCTCAATTCTCATGCTATTTTTCTTTTATATATAAAGTATCCACGTTAAAATCATGAAAAAACTGCAAGCTCGAAACAATTGAAGCTATCATGCTAACTAACTCTCCGTTCCCATCTTATCAAGAAGATCGAAGAAATCAATTAGATTTCAATGGGTACCTAGCTAGATGACAATAGATCTTTTACAGTAACCTTACTATGAGATTCTAACACTCCAAAAAATCTATAAATTCAATATATTTTCATTTTATTTTTAAATTCAGAATTTAAAAAATAAACAGTGATAGTGTGAGACATTAATTATAATTGATCATGTCAAGTTTGCTTTTTTTTTTTTTTATAAAAAAAATATATTATTAGAGAGGATTCGTTCACACATACTGATACATAAAGATACGGATCGAAACTAGAGCAGACTAAGATAAATTTCTTACTAAGCATATGTAAAGAGCAGAAAATAAATTAATTAATAAATTAAGTAAAATAAATATAAAAAATTTATAACAATTTACTCATATCATTCAACCAATCAAATTAGACTTACTTGATACAAACGACATTGTATATGAACATAAATGTGAACAAATCGATCACGAGTTGTTTTACCCACAAGAAAATACTGAAATGCCTATTAAAAGAAAAGTATCTATCATTGGGTAACACTGGACAGAAACTAGCTCATGCATTTAACAAGTAAAATTGAAGAAATTAAAATGCAATCGGTGTCATCTGCTTTGATAAGTCGATTGATATGGGTTGACCCAATCGCAATTGGGAGCAAACTATGTGATATTCACTAATTGGGTCTAAATCCACACAGATCACTAGTCCAACTAAGAGCCCACTCCTGGTCACGCATCCCCTCATCTTATTTTAGAGCCATTCACTCATGTCAAGCAGCACAAGTTTAAATCAAATTAATTAAATTAGTTTGGATTATTCCTTCACTTTAAATATAAATCATACTAAATCCTATCAATTATTTTTCAACTTTAGATGAATAAACTTTAGACTTTGGTGCATATATTTTCCGTCAATTTTTGTCTTCTTTATTCATTTTGATCTTCATATAATCACGTCTAGTGTTATCAAGTGTTTTAATTTGGTTAGTATTTTTATTTAACCTTTTTATCATATTTTTATTAAAGAAATTAATGCCATACATAAATTAATAACTATAGAAATAATTAATATCAAATAAAATAATAAATAGTTTTACCTTGCAATAATATAAAATCAAAATTTTATTTAAAAAAATATAATATTTTTTTATCATAATTCAATAACCTGAGTCAAATCAAAACTCAAACCAATAAAATACATGTGTTGAAAATACATGTGCTGATTTGCAATTAAAATTGTTACAACATACTACATTTTAATGTAGATCTAATAGCCAAAAGCAAAATAAAGACAAAAACAAGGATCCTGATCCTTTAACAAAATTATTTTACACTGGAATTTCAAATATGCACTAAATAGTTGGTTCATACCTATCTAACCAATGAACATAATTAGGGTGAGCACTTGTGCTGGTTTATCACATCATTTTAATTTATTTATTTTTGGTTATAAGTGGGTGGGGTTGCATGTCGAGCTACTTGCCACCTTTTGTTTTTTCTGTTCTATGGGAAGACTCATTGACTCAATATGTGTGTGACTTATATTCTTCTATTGATATATAGATGGTTTTATTCATATTTGTACTATGTAGTCACATGCTAGGCCCCACACCCCAAGCCTGGCCCCATACAGTATGATAAAAGCGTTTTACGGGACGGTAGACCCCATATTCACATTTCAGAAAATTGCAATTAACAAGTAACAATGTACATGTAGCAATGACACTCGAGCAGAAAAGAGCAAACAGTGATACTTACAACTCATTAAGCATCACATGGTTTTGCTTTCCTTTTCTTTTAAGCTCAACAATGGGATGTTGACCATACGGCATGCTCTCAGAAACTCAACTGTCCCACTTATTTGTATACTACGTGTAATAATAATGTAATTTGTTTTGCATGTGAAAACCTTATATATACAGCACACAAGTTCTTCCTGGCTAGATTGATATATAGTTTTCTAAAACAAGGAATAGACAAAAAGAACCAACACCTCAAATAGTTAATGACTAGAAGCTCAATAAGGAAATAAAGTTTCACCAATTACTAAACTTATACGAACAATCGGAGACAGATAACAACACGTTTCAGAATAACGGTAAGTTCTATATATCATTTTTACTTCAAGAAATTCAAGAAAATCACTTAATAGAAGGAGTGAAATATAGGAGTGTAGTAATAACACCATTTTAACGGAAACAGTGGCAATGCAAGTTGGAAAATTTAAATAACTTTTTCATTGAACAATTTTTTATAATAAGTTGCATTATTAATTTGCTTTTTAAAATTAAAACTAAACACTCAAATATGAATCATAACACTTGAACATCAATATAACTTTATCTAAAATAAATTTTGCGGACACTCGATCACCTGCTAGCTCAAACACTAAACACACTAGTTATTTCACCATTTTTAGACGACAACAAAAACAATAAATTTAATTTGAGGGTATGGAGAATAATAAAACACAACCAAATCTAAAACTGCGAACGGCTAGGAACAGTTAAACTGATACTACATGGAAACTTGCCGACACAGTAACATAGGTCAATCTATCCTCTGTAGACTCCCTTACAGAGGGCAAGGAGTCTGTAATGATGTTCTATGCACACCCTAACAAATGTAGCAATCACCAGGGACTTTGCACTTTATTTAAAAGTTGTTAATTAACCTTTTCAAAACATTCAAATCAATCAAAATTGTGCATCTAGCTAATTAAGAGGATATGTTTCCTAAGTTCTATAGGTTGAATGATTTGAAAATGAAATTGGTTTGGATATTGTAATGCCTATATATCATGGCGAAAAATATCTTGCTGATAGGAACCTAGCTATAACTTTGAAGACAAAAAGCACGGGAAAGGATTGGGGTTATGTTATAGTCAAGCTAGCCATATGTACACTGTAAGACAAGGCAAGTTCTAGGCCCTTACCTATTATGTGAAGGAAGACAATGACCCATCAAATATTAGCATTGAATGCCATGTATACCTATATCTATATGTGTATTTGACTTCATGTGTCCCAACTCTGATATATAGACCATATCATATCATATTCCAAGAAGCTCACTGTATATCCCATTATAGAAATAAGACTTTAGAGTGATATATAAAATTTTCAACATGCTTGGGTCTTGTGTTAAGAAGTTGCAAAAGAGTGTCTCACTACTCTTTGTTCACTCCAACGAAGATCAACTGGAAGCTGCAGCAACATTGGTGCCAGAAGATGTTATGGAGGGACATTTTGCTGTTCTTGCCATCAAGGGTGAAGAAACAAGAAGGTTTGTTGTTAAGTTGGACTACTTGGCTGATCCTATGTTCATGGAACTACTGAACCAGGCTCGAGAGGAGTATGGTTTCAAGCAAAAGGGAGCACTTGCAGTCCCTTGCAGGCCTCAAGAGTTACAAAACGTTCTTGATGGTCCAAGAGCCAAAGCTGAAAGGTAAAACACTAAGTACTAACTTTATATTAATCATTTTCACTTGATTGTTTTGCTACTGCTCATGAAGTTTTAATTAATTTCTAACCCCTTTATTATTATGTTCTTTAGTTAATTATTTATAATCTCTCATCTTTATTATAAGATACTTTACACATAATCACACAAGTCAATAAAAATAATTAATTCATTTGACTTCTTGAATTTTTTGAAAAATGTTATTAATATACTAATTATGTTTTTATTAATAATCATTAACTTGTTATAAAAATAATGTGAAAATATTAAAATTCAAGACTATTATTCAGTGTACCACTGTCAATAATAAATACAAATACTTAGAATATGTAAAGAATGAAAACTAATGAAAAAAGATTAATTAAATAATACTTTATAGAAGTTCTAAAATATTTTATAAAAAAAATCATCAATTCTTTTTAAACTGTGTTAAGGACTAGAGGTACTATTAATTTCTTGCACTTCATAAATCTGAAAAGAAACTGAAATGTTTTCCTTGCTTTAGGTCTTTTGTGGATGGGAGCGACATGTTTCACCTTCCAAATGTATTAAGGCCCCTCAGCAGAAGCAAGTTTCTTCATGGCATTATGAGCTTTATAAACATCAGACTTTATATTAAAAAGATCATATATTTGTCAAAAAAATAATAAACAAAACAAATGAAGAACGTTCCTTCAAGGACGATTCGTAATATATGTTTTTGTTTATTGTAGAGGGTATAATAATGAAGAGAGAAAAAAATGGAAGAAGAGTCGTGTATGCAATGGTTGTACGTATGACATTATGAAATAAACTCCCTTGTCCAATTAATATGTATCTAAGCACTTCGTATTTAATTCCTAAAAAAAGACATTATGTAATTAAGACTGTATAATGCATCTTATGTGTGATGAAAGCTAGAGAGAATCACTCTATAGTTTTAGTATAAATAAGAGATTTTCCTTGTAGGCATCATTGTCACGAGAAGAGTGTTGTTATTTAGTACGAAATGATTTTACACGAAACGCACAAACGGACATATGCATTTGAATTTTATTGGATAGAAGTAATAAATTAAAAAAAAATGAACTAAAAATCACGGTAACTGCAATTCGTGATTTGTGCATAACTGCATATAGTTTCGTATCAAGAAGCAATTTCCAAATAATAATCTTCCAAAATTGTAAAATAATAATGGATTTGATAGAAATCCTGCATGCGTTTCTAAATATACATTTTTCTTCATTTCGTGAAACAAATTCATACTATATATTGAGCATTTCTCTTCTTTTTTATGGATTTCCTCTGACAAGTTAGTGTCTGGATTATTCAATTAACTTCTGCCTTAATTTATTAAATATTAAGTTAGCAAGAAAGAGATTGACATGGCGCTAATTAAACTAACACCTATGAGAAAAAGATGTATGTTATGTGCTCAATTTATAGTTAACTAGGGCGTGTACATGACCAACATTCATTCTTTTTAAATAAGCTTATTAATTATACTTACATCATAAAATCAATAATTTCTGGTAAAAAGAGGCTTTTTTATGGACTAATAGTTATTTTACTTTCTAAATTAGCTTCAAGGTTCGTGGGATTGGCTCACGTAGAAAATGATTATTTTCTATATCAGTTTAGGAATTGATGGAGAAAGTTCCAAACTTAATTTCTAGATCGGTTGAAATGAAAAACAATTTAGAAAGTTAATTTTCTATATATAGTTCTTAATCGATTTAGTAATTTTTTACATCGATGATACCACCAAGGTAGAAAGTTTGGCTTTTTTTTATAAAAAAAAAAAACGCATTGAAATAGATATATTTGCTTGTATCTTATAAATCATAAAACTACATTTTCACATATTGAGCATCACCATATATTTCACAACAATATATATACATTATAATTTACAGAAAACTATACATTGCTAGCTAATATTTATATAAAACTATACATGTGTCTAAGTTATAAATTAACATTTACTGTTATTGATGGTGAAAACTCACATGCCTTGCTCCTCAAATGTAGTTTTGTCCAAGCTACCTCTGACCATTCTCTCTTTACCAACACTACTATTCTACTAAGTCCTTTTTTTTTCTTGTGGACAACATAACCTAGTCTTGGCGAAAAATTCACTTTCTGAATTTTCTGAAGTTAAAAGCACTTTGAACACAACTTTTGGCATTCAAGATTTTGGCCTTTTAAAGTTCTTTCTTGGGCTGGAAAGCTGCACACTCTTCGATCTGAAGGCATCTCCTTATTATGTCAAGGACAATACTGTCACGACTTATTAGTTATCTGACTCCGGTACCTTGGCATCAAGCCTATGAAGGGATACTTCGGAACCAGACACCATCTTTACCAAGATGATGCAATCCCCTATTATGATGCTGTCAGGTATATCACAAGTTAATAGGACACACTTGCTTTATTTTTATTTTTTGATTGACAAATACTAGTTGTTAGTTTGTTAGTTTTATAGTTAGTAAGAGATTTACACCCATGACTTGTCTCTTCTTTTTTTCTCCCTTTATCATTAGGCCAATCTTATATCTCATTTGTGCTTGTTTTATTTGACTACTATACCTATCTGCTAGTGATCCAGGAAATAGAGTTTTAGCTTCCGCATCTTATGAATGTAGTGGCTAATAAGATTCCTCAATGCTCCTTATTGATCTTCATATTGCACCTACCAATTATGGCTGTTGTTTTGTACTGTGACAACAAGAGTACCCTTCAAATAGCGACCAACCTTATCTTGTATGAAAAAACCAAAAACTTAGACATTGATTGTCATGTTGCTAGAGAAAGATGCAACTCGAGTCTCATGAAATTACTTGCTGATCCTGTTCAACAAAGCCCTCTCTGCAAAAATCTTCAATTATTCCATCTCCATACTAAGTATATATATGGTTAACATTTTTTTCAACCCTCAACTTGTAGAGGTATCACACGTGTCATCTGATTGATAACCGGTTTGTAACTGAATATTTAAAAAATTAGCCAGGCTAATTAGTTAATAATAGCTTTCAGAAAGTTTCTCAAGATTGTAAAAAATATATACAGTGCTTTTCACAAGTTTACTGCTCTTTGATAATTTCTTTCAGAGAATTCATTTTTTTCTTCGATTATCATATTCATATTTACCTCGTTCATCTGTTTCGCTTATCTTTTCTGATATATCTGCATGCATATATAAAATTTTAGTATTATTATTTCCGAATGTAACTTCATGCAATGATAGTGTGGCATTGGCTCCAAACATCGTTAATGTATAAAAAGCTGAAAGACCATAATTAATGTTTATGCATCTTTTTGGTGAAAACGATGGCACTTTTGATTGCAAGTTGTCCCGTTTCAAATAGCTCAAAAATATATTTAGAACACCTAGGCCAAAATCTTCAATGTTTATCGTGTGACTAGGAATGTATATGTATATGAATGTTTTCATTAGAAATATATATACCATTATCCCTTTACAGTTGCAATTGAATCAAAGAACGTACGGAAACCAAACCTGATTTTTTTTATATGCTCTAAAGATATTTTCTTTTAGCGGACAGCAAATAAAGATCATAAAATTAATAGACTATCTTTTTTGATGAATTCTTTTTTATAAATAGTGTAGAATTAACATGGTGAGATTTTATTGGCTCAAGGAGAAGTAGATAAGACACTTTTATATTTAACTATTAAAAAAATATAAATAGATGCTACATAAAATAAATGAAATATAATTTTATTAAAAATAACACATTTTATTACATTAAACTTAATATAGTATTAACACAATATTCTTTCAAAAAATTTGATCACCAAATTTATTCCCTAAAAATTCTTTTATTAGTGCAAGTGTAATATGTAAAATTAAAGTGTAAGTCTTTAATTTGGCCCTCTAAAAATTCTGACCGGACTTGATGTTTAGATCTCACGAGGAGGTTTGTTACTGAATATTGTGTTTACTTTGGTTCTTTCCTCATTTCTTGGAAGTCAAAGAAGCAAACTGTAATCTTAAGTTGAGTAACTGCCACTCCAAAAAGTCAAAACATTCACATGGGCAATTTCACAAACAATACAAGACATTCTAGAAATTGTCGAGTTTAATGAAAAAGATAAATTAGCATTATTAATACATTACTAAAATGGAGATGCGGGGTATCGATCCCCGTACCTCTCGCATGCTAAGCGAGCGCTCTACCATCTGAGCTACATCCCCACTCTGCATATTGGTTTTATTATTTATAATATATATTTAGATATATAATAAAATCTGGAATCCAAGCAAGGATAACATGAAAAATAAGGAGTGTAATAAGCATATTTTCAGAAAGAAACAAAGTTAACAAAATGGTATCATATTTTGTACTAAGCCACAAAAGGTATCAAAGGATACAATATGATATTTTTTTTCTCTTTATTTATGTTCCTGTGCCAACTATTTACGCACATATGTTATACAAAATAAGTTATAAAAAATACAACGAGGTAAGCAAATTCCGACTCCTAATTAATTCACTTTCTTTATACGGTGAAAAACATATTTTTAAGTACAAATAATTTCTTTTAAGTTTCTTTCTGATTTTTATTAAAAAAATAAGTTTACCTCAAAAATAATTCCAAAACAAGTATTTGTATTAAATTTAAGACTGAAATACACTTTCAATATTTCATCTTATTTGTTTTAGTTTGATCTTCTAAGTTTAAAAGGTTTTCATTTTAGTTCCTTAAAATATTTCTATTAAACCAAATTAGTCTTTCTGTTACATGGCAAACTAGAAAAGATGCCTCATCAAAATGGATATTTGTGTTCTCGGTTATGCAAATCACTTGTGTTCTGCCAATTCCCGTACATATTGTTCCCATCAGGTTGTATTTGCATTTAAGCATTTGAGGAATGCCAACATCTACAATTTTGAATATACTCTTTATTATTGAGTGAATTTTATATATTCCAATAATTCATCTGAGTCCACCTCGTTATGTGTTCCACCACATTAAATTTACTCAATATTAAAGAACATATACGTTGGAAAGAGTGCGTTTGTATTGCAAGCATTTCTGTTGAGGCATTTAGCCAAGTGATATTTCCACCTCTCCGTGTTTTCTAGGTGAACGATCAACATGATTCAGATCCTGCTAAATTTAGCATTGTTCTAAGATAAAATCTCAATCAACTTAGCCAATGGTCATATTCCAATTAACAAAACGAAGCAACTGTATCACTCATTACTTTTGTTTTCAGGGTGTCTGTATTTTGAATGATTTTGAAGTCCAAAAGTACACGCGAATAAGTGATAATCCACTAGCATCGTGTAGAAAGAAATCAAGAAAAAAAGTTGCATAATTGTTTATGACATACACAAAAGCTCGTGAAAGGCTAAGGGAAGTGAACAGGCAAGGCAGCATAGTAAGGTTGAAAGGTGTTTGTTGAGTTTGCAGCAATGGTTGCACAAGATGAAGGAGGTTCAGCGGTAAAACCTTCATCAATTGTGACAAGTAGTAGTGCCGCACAAGATCAAGGAGGAGTTGAAAAACAATGTTATACTACAGAAAACTGAGTCACGGGGGAATGAATATGCTTCTCCAATTGGCTTGCCCTCTAAGTTTTTTTATTTTTATTTTTTATGATAAAGCTTTTAACATGGATGATATGTGTGTTAGAGGCATTCGAGAGTGATTTGTCTCAGGCCTCTGGTGCAAGAAGCGAAAGTGGTTCCTTCTATTATTTATTTTAAGCCAGGAACGGCGAAGAATCTTATTCGAGTCTTTTGATATCAGACATCGGGAGAAGAATATTTTACAATTTGCAAAGGGCATCTTTGTCAAGAAGGAAGGATGAATGGCTAGAACTAGAAGCAAAAGTTTGGGTATATAATTGTTTGTAGACTGCCAATTAGTTTGAGGGCTTGCTATCTTTTGGGTAGGATTTTGTGACTTAATGGCACAATCACTCTTGATGCCTTTTTTTAGTAGTTCAGTTTGTTTGTTCATTACATAAGTTAGTTTACATCTCACATCGTAATTACATACACTGAATTAGGGAATATGTCAGCTGATTGCTTAGCTAAGCATGGCTCTTCACTTCATTCTAGTCTAATTATATAACTCCTATAACAAGCTAACCCGAGGCTTCGCCAAATCAATTGACTCAAGTAACAACATCCTGCCAAAATTACCAGGGCAAGTGACCAAGCTACAAAAAGAAACTGCAAAACCCATAAATCAACCAACGGTCAAAATCTACATCCCAATTCTTTAATTTTTCAGTGTAAACATTTTCCTCCTCATGTGAGAGATAAAGACACTTGATCCAATAGTTCTCATTGTCTCAGCTTCAAATCCATTTCCACAGGAAAGACCTTGCCTCGGTGGTTGAAGATCATGAAGTCTGGGTTGGCAGGTAAAGAGACAATTCTGCATCCAAGGAGACAAACTCTGGTTATTGGGATCCAAATAGTTCCATAACATGTGATATTTGCCAGCAGAGTCAGAGCAAATGGCTGCGTAGATCACTATATAAATACGTAGATCACTATATGTTTAGGAATTTTCAAGTAGGTCCCTCTAAATTATAGCAGAGACAAACCTTATGAAGGCATATCCCTAAACTATGGGAACAATACAACCAAAGACAGAAATTACAATATTTTCCAAGAAGAAATGTTCAAATAAGTCCCTTTATATAAATACATAGATCACTATATGTTTATGAATTTTCAAGTAGGTCCCTCTAAATTAAAATTTGTAAATGAATTAATTGGGTCTCTATAGAGCTCTAACAGTAGGTAGGCTTGATTCAAGGACTCCATTAAGAAAATTTTGAATCTATAAGGACATATTTGAAAAGTTTCCAAATTAAGTATAGGAACCTATGGATTAATTAACCATATACTAATGATGCATGACCAACATTTTGAACACCACTTTTTTTGTTTAGCACACTACTCTTAAAGCATGGTCCCATGTTACTATAAAATATATTCTCATTAAAGCATGAATACACATTCTTGTTGAAGTATAAAATTCCCCTTTTTCATTCTCGTTTTTTATGAATAATGTTGATGAGTATATTAGTCAAATCAAACCCAGCTGCCTCTATATGAATCAAGAACCTAACAGGAGTAACTTAAAATGGCCCATAGCAAATTGATGGACCCTGGTTATAGAACTGGATCAGAATATAGAAAGAAAAAATAGGGTTCATTGACAGAAATCCAAGATCGGAGGCTAGAATGAAGATACAAACTACAAAGTGCAGATGCAATAGCCCCCTTGTTCCAGATACTCAAGAAACATGAGCTCTCCTCCAACTAACTCTTTCAATCAACCCTCAACCCCCAACTGTCCTGACTTTCCTCTCCCCTTTTATTTTTATTGGCCCATGTGCCTCCTAACTGTCTATTAAGCAGACTTACATGAGGTCCTGATACCTTGCCAAATCAATAAAGATATATTAACAATTATTGGGTTCATCCACCCAGACCATCCCTCCCAGAATCTTCATTCTAAACCATCAAGTAAGGCATCAGCTTCATATAGCATGATAGAAACCCATGGATTTGATAGGTACAGGTAAGACAGGACAAAGCACAATCCTGACAAATTATGCATATAGTTTGAGATGAAAAAATGCAGAACTAAAAAAACTTCGTACCTCATTGCCCAGAGGCTCTTCGCTATGCGAAGGTATGGGGGAGGGATGTTGTACGCAGCCTTACCCTTGCATATGCAAAGAGGCTGTTTCCAGATTCGAACCCATGACCAACAAGTCACAAAGGCACAACTTTACCGCTGCACCAGGGCTCGCCCTCATAAAAAATGCAGAACTAATTAAATAAAATTACAGTCATATATAGTTAGGTAAGACAGGACAAAGCCCAAATTGCTCAATAATGCAATCTTATTTACCAAGCATAAGATTCTATATGTTCATTTTATCCCTAACAAAATAAATATTTGTTAGTTTATTCTTGCATCTTCCCTAGAAATATTACATCCATCTGTTTCCAAACTACTAGCATGTAAGGTGTCACAAAGTTGATTTTGAATATTTATTGCTTAATAATGCATAAGGTTTTCAGTGAAACTCTTTAATTTCCTCTTAACTTAAGCACCTTCTCTATTTTGATTTCTGTATAGCCTCAATCCTCCCCATGTTCAAGACCAAAGTTACCCACAAACAAAACAATACTTAATTCGAGCAACTTAAGTTAGTCAGCTATATTTCCTAACGTAATAAAGCTCAATCTTCCAAAACTGATAATTCCAAAATTAATTCCCCTAGAATACCATTCACCACCTCTACACCAAACAAGTACACTACACAGAATGAAGAGATGCTAATTCACAATCAGTTTCCTCAGTTCATATTCATCTCATTACAGTTACTTACAAGTTACAACATCCTAGCATTAAGTTAGTTACCTGTTCTCCTCAGAGTGAGGGTGTATGGATAGAAACTTCCCCGGGGCAGTGAGCGCAGTCCAAAAACAGAGCAGCAATCCAAGAAACAGCTCAATCACCACCTGCATCAATCATCATTCCCAAAAACATTAGATAGATTACATGAAATCAAAACCCTAGGTTGAAATGTAAATTAAATAACCTCGATTGGAAGCCCTGAAAACTCTTCTTCAGTAATCTTCAACACGCCCCTGTCTGCAACAAAAATCAGACCCAAATTTGAGATCCAAGATCCCCAACACTCAAAAAGCAAAACTAGTTTGATAATCAGTTTTAGGATACACTGAATAGTTGAATAAGCGGCGTGAAATAGAATGAGAAGGCCGAGGAATCCGACGGTTAAAGCTAGACCCATTTATTTGATCTTCTTTGTCTTTCACTGCAACAACTACACAAGGATTTCAATTCCAGCTTCACCCATTACCCGCGCGTATATATGTTTATGTAAAAAAATGTAAATGAAAATTCAAAATGCAAAACAAATATAACCCAGGTAGTGGATCGGAATAATACTCAACTCAATTTTCTATAATAAAATCTCGAGTTCTATCTTATAATAACAAATTTATAATTAGGAAAAAAAATCTACTAAAGTTGTCACTGAGATTCTTCTACCAATGCTTATAAAACATGCAAAACAAATAAATAAAATTCTTTCAACTTCATCGAATTTTTTTCTTGTCTTGGAGCATGATTTTGAGCAGTTTGTATAGGTTTAAAAGAAGTAATTAAAAAAAAAATTAGAAAGTGATTTTTTTAACAATAAGGTGGAGGATCCGTTTGTTTCAGTTTTTTTATTTATTTATAGGGAACACATTTTTAATAAATTTGTTTGAATTGGTTTTTTCTATAAAAAATTGTCTAAACTGTAATATTTTTAACAAAATAAGCAGTTATAAAAAAAACAATAGTGTCTTTGTCTATCACCTTTTTAAAAATTTACTTTAAAAAAGATTTTTTGAAATCATTTTTTAAGTCAAAACATTATTGGTGCAATATTTGCTTCTTAAACGAATCAGTATTTTTTTTAAAAAAAAAAAACTTTATACAAATATATAAAAAAATAAAAACTACTTGCTTTATTAAAAGAATTAATAAGAGCAAGTTTGTTTAAACTTTTTTAAAAAGTTGTTTTTTAAGAAACATGTGAGATTTGTTTCTTAAAAAGCAAAAAGAAAATTAGACAAATACATTGAAAAATCATTAAATTCGTTGAATTAATTGGGCTAAATTATACCGTTAGTCTTTTATCTTATTTTTAATATTCATTTTTGTTCTTTTATCTAATAAAAAAATGATTTTGGTATTTTTTTAGGTTTGAGTCAATTTAGTTCTACTAAAATAATGATCACTTTTATTTTGTGATAGATTTTTGAATTAATTGTTTTTTAGGTGAATTGATTGTTTCAAGACATGAAATTTGTATCACTAAATTAACATTAACATGCTTAAAATCTATAAAACCTAATCAATATTTTAATAAAGAAAAGTTATTAACGTGATGAAAATTTAAAAATCTTATATCATAATTTTTTTATCGATTGCGAGACGTATTCTTCTCGTAATTTAAAAAATACCCTCTACTAGTTACTCGAACAAACCCAATGTACTTGTAATAAAAAAGAGATCCCAAAGAACAAAGTGAAAAATATTTTATTCACCTCATAATCTTTATGCAAACGGCTATCCTTCATTACTCTAACACCAAATATTTTCTTCATCCCATCTATCCTTTATGAAAATATACAATCTTTAAATAAACATGAGAGAAATTTAATGTATTTTATCATTTTAATAAATATGTATGAAAGCAAAATCTATCTTTGACTGTCTTCAAACAAATCAATTATCTTTTAGCATCTAAAAACAAAATAAAGTTTAATAATACTTTATACGATAAATTTAGATAGAGGAAGCTCACCAAATTCAACGACCATAATTTCAAATCTTTGCAAGATATAATATAGTTGATGAAAATATAATTTTGATTCGATAACTTAACCCGAAGTAAACAGGAAAAAAAAAAGAAAAAAGAAAAAGTCACTGGTATTTCTTTCTTAACAAGAAACGGAGCAAAACCCACCAATAAATATCAAACCAAACTCGCTCAGATCTACACGTCTCTGCGGATTCATCCTTTTCTTCTGCAGAGCAAAAAACCAACCAACACTTGTTTCTTCAGCCATGGCCAGTCAACCTGAATCATCTGACGCGTACGGCTTTTACTTTTTTCTTTTCTTTTCGTGATAATTCTTCGTTAACTGCTTATTTTTGTTTTCGATTTCGATGAATCTGATTGTGCGATGTTTGTTGCCTGGTTGTGTTTGAATTGTTTCTCAGAAAGGGCACAAAAAGGGATTTTAGCACCGCCATATTAGAGCGTAAGAAGGCTCCGAATCGGCTCGTGGTTGATGAAGCTGTCAACGACGACAACTCTGTTGTCGCGCTTCATCCTGATACCATGGAGAAACTTCAACTTTTTCGTGGTGACACCATCTTGATCAAGGTATTTCTGGTTTTGTGCTGCAATATGGTGTTTTACACTGTGTTTGGTGGTTGTGAGAGAATTAGGTTTTGTAGATTGTGATTATTGATTTAAGGATGGAAGTATTTGTTTATTTGGGGATAAAAATACGTTTTTTGTATTTTGAATTCTTTATTGCGTATTAGTGTTTGTTAGCTAACATAGTGTTCCCTTTACTTCTAAGGATGATGGTTATTAGGGTTTGGGCACAAGAGAAAGTAACTGCTTTTCATGCTTGTTTGCTTGGTATGAGAGGCTGTGTTTGTTTGTTTGTTTTGTATCTAGAGAGGGGTGGGACTGAGAGAGAACAGTGCTGATTATTGTGGCTTGAAACAGATTGTTAACATTCTGTGCTGAATGCCTTCACTTATAGTTGTAACTAATTTGTATGTAAATACCTCTGGTAATTTCTTTTTGCTTAATTTGACTTGAAAAGGGGACGTTCTATATCGTTAGTTTTGTCCCATTGCGTGTTTCGTAATGAACACACACTACACATAATTGAGCTGTTTCATTTTTTCCTTCAGGATAACTTGTTCCCTATATAATCATTATGTTTCTTTTCTATGTTTGATCCTTTAGGGGAAAAAAAGAAAGGATACAATATGTATCGCACTTGCTGATGAGACATGCGAGGAACCAAAAATAAGAATGAACAAGGTTGTAAGAAACAACCTTAGGGTTAGGCTTGGAGATGTTGTTTCAGTGCATCAGTGTCCTGATGTCAAATATGGAAAGCGAGTCCACATTCTTCCTGTGGATGATACTATTGAAGGAGTAACAGGAAACCTCTTTGATGCCTACTTAAAACGTGAGTTACTACACCATTGTGTTTTGCTGGACCCTGTAAAGGTTTTCTCTTTTGCTTATGGATTGTATATTTTCTGTGCAACTTTCTTCTTTGATTAGGAAAGGCTTGAAATTAAATAGTAGTTCATCTTATGATATTTAGTAATAACACTTGATCCTATTTGGTGATAAATTTTGTTTTGAACTTGATGCAATGATTGTCTTCAACAGTAATAACTTGATTGCATTTCAAGAGAAAACTAACAAATAATTGATCGCTGGGAAGGAATTATCATTATCCCAATCACCAACAATTCACAATCCTCATATAGTGGCTTCCTTGTGTTATGGGATGTTCAATATAATGAGTTGACCAAGAATGTGTTTTTTATATACATGATAGGTGATTCTACATCTTGAGTTGTTGCACAGTCTCCATGCTTATGAAAATATCTAGGATTAAATTTTATCGTCATACTAAACATTGGTTACTCAAAAAATTCTCTAGTAAGTATTAATGTTAAAATGACAACAGGACATTGTTGAATCTTTTGCTCTGTTATTTTCATTGGCATCTACCCCACTCATCGACATTTAAACTTGTTTCATTCTAATTTATTTTGAATGCTAACTTCAGTTTTGCTTTTGTAGCTTATTTCCTAGAGGCATATCGACCAGTGAGGAAGGGTGACCTCTTCCTTGTGAGAGGGGGGATGAGAAGTGTTGAATTCAAGGTTATTGAAACTGACCCTTCTGAGTACTGTGTTGTCGCTCCAGACACAGAGATCTTCTGTGAAGGAGAGCCTGTTAAAAGGGAAGATGAGAATAGATTAGACGAGGTTGGATATGATGATGTTGGTGGTGTAAGAAAGCAAATGGCACAGATTCGGGAATTAGTGGAACTGCCACTGAGGCACCCACAGTTATTCAAGTCTATTGGTGTTAAGCCACCAAAAGGAATTCTGTTGTATGGACCCCCAGGGTCTGGTAAGACTTTAATTGCTCGGGCAGTTGCAAATGAAACTGGTGCCTTCTTTTTCTGCATCAATGGACCTGAGATCATGTCAAAGCTGGCTGGTGAAAGTGAAAGCAATCTGAGGAAGGCATTTGAGGAAGCAGAGAAAAATGCGCCATCCATCATCTTCATCGATGAGATAGATTCGATAGCTCCAAAGAGGGAGAAGACTCATGGTGAAGTGGAGCGGAGGATTGTTTCCCAGCTCTTGACCCTCATGGATGGTCTTAAATCACGTGCTCATGTAATTGTTATTGGAGCTACTAATCGCCCCAACAGCATTGACCCTGCTCTTAGGAGGTTTGGAAGATTTGACCGGGAGATAGATATTGGAGTTCCTGATGAAGTTGGGCGTCTTGAGGTTCTTCGGATTCATACAAAGAACATGAAACTTGCTGAAGATGTAATATTGAAATTCCTTTTCCCTTATGTTTTGGCTTGATTTAAATCTTCTGAATCCTGAAAGATATTTGGCCATTTTGTCATTTGCAGGTTGATTTGGAAAAAATAGCCAAGGATACTCATGGTTATGTTGGTGCTGATCTAGCTGCTTTGTGTACTGAAGCTGCACTTCAATGCATCAGAGAGAAAATGGATGTGATTGACTTGGAAGATGAGACAATTGATGCTGAAATATTGAACTCCATGGCAGTGACAAATGAGCATTTCCAGACTGCTCTTGGATCAAGCAATCCTTCTGCTCTACGTGAAACGGTAAGTTTTGTCAGCAATTTTAAATGTTTCTTTTATGAAAGTTTTAACCATTAAGCATCTATTCTCTTGTTCTGACTCTATTTGCTACCTTTTGTGACTGCATCTTCCTAAGTTTATTGTTTCTCTAATTTTAACTTTGCTTCTTGTACCAGGTTGTTGAAGTGCCCAATGTCAGCTGGGAAGATATTGGTGGTCTTGAAAATGTTAAGAGGGAACTCCAAGAGGTAATTTGAGCATTTGAAGCTGGGAAGATATCAATGCTCTTACATTGATGCACTTGTTTTCTTTCTTCTGCTTCTGGATTTTTATACTGTTCTATTTTGCAGACTGTTCAATATCCAGTGGAACACCCTGAAAAATTTGAGAAGTTTGGAATGTCACCTTCGAAGGGAGTCCTCTTTTATGGACCTCCTGGTTGTGGTAAAACGCTTTTGGCAAAAGCTATTGCCAATGAATGTCAAGCAAACTTCATTAGTGTCAAAGGTCCTGAGCTACTAACAATGTGGTTTGGAGAAAGTGAGGCTAATGTGAGGGAAATTTTTGACAAGGCTCGTGGTTCTGCTCCATGTGTCCTATTCTTTGATGAACTTGACTCTATTGCAACTCAGGTTTGTACCACTCAAGGTTACCAAGCTAGGACTTTGGGCAAAATTCATTGGTTTCAAAATATTTATGTCTAGACAACTATTATTGTCTTTTTATAGTTATCAGTCTTCAACTATTTGCCTTGGTTTGTCTTGCAGAGGGGTAGTAGTGTCGGAGATGCTGGTGGTGCTGCTGACAGGGTTTTGAACCAACTGCTTACAGAAATGGACGGAATGTCGGCAAAGAAAACTGTGTTCATCATTGGGGCCACTAATCGACCAGATATTATTGACCCAGCTCTTCTGCGTCCTGGTCGTCTCGACCAGTTGATTTATATCCCCCTACCAGATGAGGATTCCCGTCATCAGATATTTAAAGCCTGCTTGAGGAAATCCCCCGTGTCGAAAGATGTTGATCTTAGAGCACTTGCAAAGTACACTCAGGGTTTCAGTGGTGCTGATATCACGGAGATTTGCCAGCGTGCGTGCAAGTATGCCATTAGAGAGAACATTGAGAAGGTACTGTTCTGGACACCTTTTTCTCTGTATTCCTTTACTAAGGACATTTAACAACTATAAAATTTGTTGTAAAAGTTGAATTAATAAAGATTTTGTTCTTTAACAATGACTCTTGCCAGGACATTGAGAGAGAAAGGAGGAAAAGAGATAACCCTGAAGCAATGGAAGAGGATGATGTTGAAGATGAAATAGCAGAAATCAAGGCTGCTCATTTTGAGGAATCAATGAAATATGCTCGAAGGAGTGTTAGCGATGCTGACATTCGCAAGTACCAGGCATTCGCCCAAACATTACAGCAGTCTAGAGGATTTGGAAGTGAGTTCAGGTTTGCAGATTCCACCTCCGCCGGTGGTACAGCTGCTGCATCTGACCCATTTTCCTCTGCTGGTGGAGCTGACGAGGATGATCTTTACAATTAGATAAACTTGTATGCCTGTTATTTGTTCGTATATGCCGTGCTATCTTAATTATCTACTTCTCATTTCGTGTATGCAAATGAGGTCTGTAAACGCTTCCTTTGGATTATTATTGTCTATTGTTTTTGCAAACGGCATTTGTTCATATGGCCAGAGCATTAGGTTCGAGCCTCTTCGAAAGTTGACAAAAATTTATTTCAGTTTTATTGTATTACTTGACAGCTTTTGTAGCTTTGCTGCTCAATTTCCAAGTGTATAACACTTTATATGGACATAATTTTACACACAAATTTATGCTATTTTTGTGCCATGAGATTTTAACGGATACCCAAATTTTCCCATGCAAATTATATTGTATAGGAAATTTGTTGGTAGCTTTTTGTCTGTGTTCTTTACTCGTAGCACTATGGATGGTCTGAAATGATTTTCTTTACATAGCGTTTTAGTGTTTTACCATGTTATTCGCTGTAGAGCATGAACTTATAGGTTATATTCCATTATTTTATTTTAGAAAATTTCCCTTTACTCTTTTAAAATCTATGCCATTTATTTAATAAAGCTTATCCTTTAATCTTTTAATAAGCATCTGATCTTTAAATAAAAATGATATTATAATGATTTCTTGTTTATAGATGAAGAAAATTACATGAAAACAATATAGAACGTTTTTTTTACAGTTTAATAAATTAGTGTTTAGCTGTTTGTTTTTTGAGAAGTAGGAAATTTTGTCAGATAGGAATCTTGCCCCTTTTTTAGCACCAAATGCATTCTTGATCTGTTTTGAATATTTTTAGCCCAATAAATTATTTCTGTATATGGCGAGTTTTATTTCAATTTGCATTTACCCAACGGCTATTAGTTTATTAATCAGGTAAAATATATCCGTAATGTTAGTTGTTTAAATACTTATTGTCATTGATAATTAGCTTGAGGGTTAGTTTCAAAGCAAAGGAAAAAAATTGTTCCGGACTTCCGGTTCTTGCTTTGGTTTGTCTCGGAATGAAGCACCAAATCATATATATATTCGATGCAAACCCAATTATATGAGATTGTTGAATATGCATGAAAGAATCATTTAAGCAGAATTTGGGTTGACATTCTGCATCTTTTTGAGGGATAGGTGTGTTTTCCAGAACTCGAAACTAGTTTTTTGAATGTACCAAAAAAATACTACCTTTTAAACCAATTTTGAGAGTAAAATAATGTTTAGCAAAATGGACCAAGTACCAAAAATCATAAAGAATACGATAAAATAAACGGTTGATTTTATTTTTTTATTTTTTTGCCAATAAACGTTGGTTTCTAATGAAATTTTTGCACATTAATTTGTGCTATTTCATAACTTATTATTTTCGTAGTATTTATCTTTTCTCATAGTTGATATACCATATTCCAGGCAAAAACACTAATTAGTTTAATAAATGCTTGTCTGCTCGGATTTGCAAAGATCGACATGTCCGAGATAAGCACACATTCATCGCAACTTGTAAAGATCATGTTAGTATGTTACCGTGCATTTCTCATTTTGTTTTTGTGTTTTTCTTTTTTCCCACTTCAAACGTTCTTTTAGGAAAAGTGCTATTTTGGAGGTAATTTACTTATTTGTCTCCGCATTGCATCCCCTCTTTTACTATGATGCAATGAAGTCTTTGTTATAAGAGCTTAACTCTTTTGTTTTTACTATTTTTTTATTTTCTTTTTTTCCCCAGCATTTAAAAACAAGATAGATATTTTTTAACAAAAAACAGGTATTTAACTTTTTATTCTAGTAAATTCCACTCACGCTAAATAACACCCGTCAATAAAAAATTACTTTCGATACAAATAAAATTTCAAATTGCAGTTTTACACTTTTATTCACTGTAATGGTGTTCTTTTGTATTGAAATTTTAAATCATGTGTGTCAATAATTTTATATCGTGGAAATATAAGATTAATTGAATGGTTAAGAAAGAAAGAAATGATGGAAAAATTATGGATTCGATTTTTTTGGTAAACAAAATTTAATAATTAATATTTGTTAATAAAAAAAATCATATGGTATAGATGAGAAAGATGCAAAAGTTAATTCTGTTTCAAGTAACACTGATTATATTTAGGTAACGTTAAGTCAAACACCAATAAATCTACACAAATTTCCAAACACACCACATTCATTTGTACACAACTAATTTTGAGTAAACATTTGCAAATGAAATGGGCTTAATTCCGTTTTTAGATTTTAAATATCGCAATTATGCTATTTTGGTCTTTTAGGTTCAAATCGTGCTAATTGAATCCTCGGGTTTTCTCTCATTTTCAAACAAATCCCTTTATCCTAATTTCATCTAATATTTATGTTATTAATTTTACTTAGAAGGATAAGACATTCCTCTTACTTATCATTGTTGTCATAAAAAAATAATTTACTTACAAGTATCATCAAAACACGATAATTAAGTCAATATAACTTTTTAAGTTAATATAGCTTGTACAATGTACTTACTCATTATCATGCCATGCTTAGTTTATCACGTCAATTAAGTTTATTATATATTGAATGAAAGCATGATGAAGAAGGTTAATTGTAAATGAGAAAAAACTCGTGCGACCTAAATCAAATAATTACAATACCTAATGAACTAAAAATGCTAAAACAACTATTTTTTCTTAAAGAAAAATTTCTTTAAATTAATTGTTCAACAAGTTTACTCGACAAAAAGATATAGTTTAGTCAACAATTTTTTCAAATTACCAAGTGCATATGGTGCTTATTGTGATCCGGCAAATCTGATTTTTTGTTGTCCGATGAGAACAGCTTCAACACAGCATGAACTAAGATGGGCCACTAACAAAAACAAGGGCCCAAGAGAAACCCTCCCAGTAATACAATAAAACCAACCATAAATAAACATCCAAACCCAGCTTGCTTTATTGCTGAGTGCTAAAGAATCCAAGACACAATAAAAAGAAAAACCTCGGACATTAGAAAAACCCAAGGACAGGCAAGTATCTATTCGTACATATTTATGGTCGGCAAATCATAGTTTTAATATCTTTGGGCTTAAGAAAATGAAAATCCTCGGACATTAGATTTACCGTCTCCAATGGGCCCTGGGCTTTATTCATGGCCCGAAAGTAATTCCGTTTAACTAGTAATTCCTAGCTTTTCCTCTTGGTTTAATGTGAATTACTTTGCGCACCCAAAAAATTGCTTGTGCACCCAACACTTTTTCATTTTTTCCAAAATTACCCCTGGAAAACTTTTAGATTCTAAACTTGCGAATTTGTAATCCATATGTTTTACAAATTAATGGCCTATGCAGGACTCAAACCCGTGGCTTTCACCTTATTTACATGACACTATAACCAATTGATCTAATAGGTTAATTATGTTATAAAATAATTAATGTCGTTATATATAACACTAAAAATTTTAATGTATATTTAATGCACATGTAAATTTACAAAATAAATTTTTTGATAATTAATTTTGTTCTAATATGTTTAATTAGCTTATTAACCGAGTTGGTTAGAGGATTATGATACTAACTTGAAAGTCATATGTTCGAATCTTGCATGGGTTATTAATTTTAAATTAATTTGTATGGATCCATATGAATTACGAATTCATAAATTTGTCAGGGATAATTTTAAAAATAACAAAATGTTGGGTGTACAAGAAAAAATAAACATTTTCTTTCTGAACAAACAAATGATGCAATAATACATAATAATAAAAAAAAACAAAATTGTACAAGCTTTTGTAACCTTTTCTCTCTTTTTCTCTTATTTTATTTTCTTTGACTATTTGGTTCCTGTTGTCTTCCCCTTTATCCGCAAGCCCTGTGCACTTATCATTAAAAGTTTAGGAAAATAAAGACACAAAAATGTCGTATTCGCATCACATTCCAAGTGGGTTAGTGATTGGAATATTTGTTTGAGAAAAATTAACCGGGTCACATGCTTAACGATGGGACTTGCACAATGGCCCAAGTCAAGGTTTGCGGGAGAAACAGGGTTCATGTTCCTCAATGGAAAACAAGCCACGAGTTTGTAGGCTTAGGGTTGGTGTGGTGTACACGAATTAGAAAAAACAATTCTTTTTTCTCTATGTCCAATATTATTTTGGGTAAAGACATGATTTGAGTCGAAGATATTAGTTGTGCACTGATTTGAGTGAATGACTTTTTGAGGGGCAGTCTTATGTGGAAACTCAAGTCCTAATAATGAATCCTCATTCACTTTTTAGACCTATGATAAGGTAATTGGATGTTCTTTGCGTTTCTCTATCATGTCACACCATTTCATTTATAAACTTTTGTGCGGCAAAGTCTAGTCACACTGCCTTTTTTCTTCAAATATACTTATAGATGTTTATGAAAGATATGTCTAGAATCTAGAAGAATGTAAACTTACGTAATTATCTACAAAATTATGGCTAGAGTAAGCCGCAAATATACAACTAAGACACGGATTTGTTTAATAAAATTAGGTTCATTAAGCATATAGGTTCAAAGTCTAGGGAGAAATCGTAGTAAATATTGACAAGAGTTAGTAATTTTGTACTGTCCCTATAATTATTAATGCGTCTTGTTCTTTTACCTATTCGAAGCTTGGCCTCTAGCCACTGAGATATTATATACATTTATTTAGATTAGGAAACTTCATATAAGAGATTTGTTCTGAGATCATATGTTAGTACTCTTACAAATATAAGTCACACAAAAGTACCATTTCAATTATATTGTGAACCGGAGACAGCGTCGTTTTTGTGACTTGGTTGCCAATCTTCTAATGCATTTTTAGTGGCACAATAATTGGAGAGAAACACATCAAATCATATCATATACCTTGAAATAATAATGGAGAGAGCACCATCATATCATACACGTAGATAACAATTATGCAGCAGAGGAAAGAGGGGGTGCCTTGTACCCTCCTTCAATTTTCTCACAACTCTCACTTTTTCTTCCCCCTTTTTCGTTTTGCCTATTTTTCATGAGTTCAATTGAAGGATACACAACTAATTAAGGGAGATAAACAGTAACTTGTTAAAGATTATTGCTAAACAATAACTTGCCATTTTCGGTACATTTTCCTATATGTCTGATAAACCAAAGACCCTTGCAAATGTAAACTAAACCATAATTAACCTCACAGTTAATGTAATATTGAAAAGCAAAAGCATCTAATTGATATATTTTTTTAAAATAATTATTTGATTTTTCAATTTTATCGATACATTAATATTCGCATGTATCTTTGATAAAAGACAATCTCACTCAAATAAGATAAAATAATTATGAATGACAAAATTTTTCTTTCAAATATTTATCACAAAGACATAATCAACATTCGAACTTGAGTCATTAGTTAAACTAAAATAATTCTACACATATTAATTTATATTAATATTTTTCTTATTAAATCTTATCTTTGAAAATTTCAAAATTAAAGTGTTTTGATCTTTTAAATCCTATATAAATATTACTTTTCATTAAACAAAAGACAAAAGAAAAAAGTAAATAGGAGTAAGTATGTTTCTCTTGAGTCAATGCTTAGTGAGGGTTGTAAGTCATTAGACGTTCAATTTGTGACAACTGTCTACCTTGAGAGTGGTTAATAACTTTTGGCTTGCTTGTATTAAGATCAATAATAGGTTTTTCTTTATTGTTCTAGGAAAAGGTTTTTGTTAGATTCTAAGAGTAAGTTTTTCTTAAGTTTGCAGGGTGGGTTCCCTGTAGAACCCTAGGGTATGTGATCCTTAAGGTGATTAGAAAGTGAAGTGATGAGTATCCCAATTGGAGTTGTCATGATTGATTGCGTTTAAGTGTACTACGCTTATTGCATTCTAAGTTTGTAACATCTAAATAAATAGTGAAATTTTTTCAGGTGTAACTTGAAGATTGGACGTAGACCATGGCTGTCAACTGAATCTATAGAAATATTGTTGAAATGTATTTTAAAGTAATCAATTTTTTTAAAAAAGAGTGTAAGTATTATATAATATTTAATATTATTATATTGTTTACATAAAATTATAAATAAGCATATTTTTTGTTATATAGTATGATTATTGAGTTTATTAATATTTTATTAACATTAATAATATGAGTAAATATTATATTTATTAAATATAAGTATATTTAAAATTTTAATTGATATAATATTTTTTTATTAATCGTACTACTTTTCTTTAAAATTTGTATATGTTAAAAATACATCATTAAATCAAAATTAATTATGTAAATGTATATATGTATTAAATATATATTATAAATTATTATATATATATATATATATATATATATAAATTAATTATCTTTAAATATAATTTGGTCTATTAGTTCAATTGGTTAGAACTTCAATGCTAATAATATGTATTATACATACATTTATTTAACATATTAGTTTTAGTTTTTACCTACATTATAAATTAAAAAAATAGAATACCTTTAAATATTTTTGAATACATTAACATAATTTTGCGGAAAGAATATATTATTATAATTTAATCTAATAATTATTTTTACTCTTTATTGTATGCATATACAAATAACTAAATGAACCAAAACGATAAATTTGCTTATAAAAAATTAAAACCATCGAGTTTAGTCAATTTAAAGGTATTTTTTACATTAAATAAAATAATTAACATTATTTGATATAATTAAAATGTATAAAATATTGAGATTGTTTTTTTCAGTTGATCGTTATCATTATTACTAATATCGACAGTGATTAATAAAACCAAACAAAGATCCTAAAAAAAACAATTTTAATTCTATATCTTCATAAACAACTCGATTAGATTGTAGCTATCATTTTTCTGGCTTTAAGAGTTTCCCCTCTACTTTCTCTTAATTAGTTTGTAAATTAGCAGAATCGTGGACACGGAAAGTAGAAAGTCCATTGGTGTTTTACTCTTCCTATTTTTTCCCTCTATTCATGGTGAATTTGATTGGATGTATTATTGTTGGAGAAAAAAAGAATCCACGCACTACAGTACATACTACAACCCAAGTCCTTGTTTCACACTTTAATAGTGCCATGGCATTTACAAAACAAATTGGAATCGGAAATTATGGCGCACTGACAAGTGGTTGGAGAAGATAACCTAAAAATAGGTATGAATAAATAAAGTATTTAATCATGGTTGTGTTGTATGCAGTACTTTTATGAACACCCACACGTGCGTCCCCACGTGGGAAGTTGTGAGTGGGTGGTACAGAAAAACACAAGAGATGGGCACTCTAAATTGCTTTTGGGTAACACCCTACATTTCAACCTTGTCAGGATTGCACGTGTTTGCTTCTAGGTTCCCCCCTCTCCATAGATACTAGTGCAAGCACCAAGCAATCTACAATCCCCAATAGTCAAGTCATGCATTGCATGCAGTTGGATTCTTTGACTTTTGTTTCTCTAGCACACATTTTAACATACTCCCTCCCTTATAAGACTCCATTACTTAATTAATTAATAATAATAAATTTATCTTAAATTTATAATTTTTTTTAAAATTATTTTTGTTATTAATATTTCTTCATCTTCTAATTATTTATCAGGATATTTTCCCTCTTAATTTAAATAGATGTAATTTTAATCTAATAATAATTAATATAAGAAATATTATAACTTATCTCATAAAAAAGAAAATCCATTATTTTAATTTTAAATCTTATAAATAGGAACAATCCAAATATTTGTTAATTCTCATATTTTTTAAAATAATTCTTATCACCACTCACTAATAATTTGAGTTTGGCATATATATCATATTAGAATAATTGCTAACATATGATTAAATATATATTATGTCATCATTAAATAATAAAATAAATTATTTCGAAAAAAATTAATTATATTTATAGAAATTAAAAATATTTATGACAAGCGTTCTCAATTAAATATACTTTTCTTTTTATTTTTAAAATAAATTATAAAAATCAGATAGAGCGAGTTTAGAACAACATTAGTACTTATCAACGTTATAAACAAAACAGAGTAGTGTAAGGTGGGGCCAAGGCTTGCGTGCGTTCCTCCTTTCTGGTACGCACGGTGGTGCGGGGGAAATGTTTTGCGAGGTAGCCACGGTGCGAAACTTATTTAAAAGTGTTAGGTGTTTTAAAATTTTAATCCATGGTTGATATTTTTTTCAATTTATTCTTTTTCTTTTTCTCTTTCCTAATTTACCCCTCCATCTTCCTTTGTTCCCTCCCCTTCCATCTTTCTCTCGGACGCCGTTTAAAGGAAGAAAAAGGAAAAAGAAAAAATTGTGACCGTCAATTTAAAAAATAAAAAATCTAACGGTGAAAAAATCATCTGGCACCGTACAATCCATTCCAAAACATCCTGTGACACCGTGCTACCCTCTCCGAACACATTCATAAATTGGTAGGACTTAGAAGAATTACGGCTCAGGATGCATCATGCATGCTCTACATTTAAATTGTTGTCATTGATGAGTCAAGGTATGTTTGTTTGCAAGTTGGGAACTCCGTTTTCTCACGGTATAAAATTTTCGCTTCAGGATCACTTGCCTTGGAAGTTGGAACGTGTTTCAATTTGAGCCTACCAAAGTGTGCAAACTCCATTGAAGGAGACAATACTAAACCAATTTACCCCACTAACACTTAATTCGTCTCGTCCAAGATTTTAAGTTTAATTGTTAGTATTCTCCCGAAGTATATCAAAGAAAACTAAGGGAAGAAAAAAGAGAGAAGGAAAACACCGATCGATATATATAGTTTACGTTCTGGAGAGTGGAGACATCAAGCCATCCAATTCACAATTTTGTTTTAATAGTATTCATAGTTATAGATTGAGTTTATTAACAGGCATGCGTTTTTTCTTTTATCTTTTCTTATTGGTCAATCTAATTTTCAATTTTTTTAATTAAATTATATTTAGATATTCGGACTCACCAACCTATTACGAAATCATATTGATATTGTAATGTCCTGGCCTGGTTCCTTTAAGAGCTTGATTGCAGCAGTGACTGAAATTGATGAATGGGGTTATGCTGATATATATGTGAAGCCGAATTGTATGCATGACAATATATGCTTGGAAGTGCGTAGGTTTGTATATTGGTGACCCTTTATTAGATTAAACCCGATAGTAGTAGGTGCAGGGAGGTTTATTTTGGGGATAACCGTATAAGCATATTAGTTTAGAACTTTAGATGTAATGTGATTTTGCCTGCAAAAGCTTTTACTGTGGATAGGTATTCTATCTTGTGTAAAAGGGATTGGTACCCGAAAAAAGCCTCTTTTTTTTTTTCTTCGATTGTTTGTCTCTTCTTTAGCTGAATAACATCTATTTGTTTAATATTCATATTATAAAAGTAAAAAAAAAATGATTATATACATAGTAGTTTATGATTACATAATAATATGATTTTTTTACATTATTAATGTATATATTATTTATTTTTAAAATTTTAATTACAGATTCAAACTATATAATAAATACTATTTTTCATCATTGTGTAAGACACTATAAATATTATGTTTGAATAATATTAAGAATTAATTTAAACTTATAAAATCATGGTGATATCATTAAAAAAATAAAAAAAAAATATTATTTTTGGTTTCAATGTGAGGTGGTATAAGATTTTGGTGCAATGCACCGCTTCCTCAAACATTAATGTTTGATATGTTTGGTAGTAGCGAGATACCAAAAAAGTGAAAGGCGCAGATGAAATAGTGAAAAATTGAGCTAAGTTTCTTCTTTGGTGGCTGGAAAATAAAGAAGAAATATTTTTTTTTGAAAAAGGCGTAGAAATGACATTCTTTATTCTTGTTTAACAAAATTAACCTCTCTTTTATTTGTTTTTTGTTTTTTTATCTGGTCTACGGTTTCACATATAATCAATTTCCGGAGGTGACATGTCCCAATATATGCTTGCACATAATCGATTATATAAGTGAATAGCGTACAAGTCGACAAATAACAATTACACATGTAAGAATATAATGATATTTTTCTTTTCTTCATTTCACAACTACCTATTTTGGCTCCTTCCATTTCCTTTTCCTCTCAAACGTAGAGAGAATGTGATGATCTACATCGTAGATGAAGTTCGTGACACGCAATTAATCTACCCATCCAGAAATTACATTTAAAAATCTATTAAGAATTACCCTTTTATATAGGGATAGATTCCATTGACCTCCAATGTAATTTTAACAGTACTAGTCATATAGGCTATATGTGTGTGAGGTGTATGGGAGAAAAGATTCCTTCTTTTCTTTTATTTTATTTTACTTTTAAAACTTTCAGGTCAGCAGTAAATTTTACATACTCGCGCAGCATGTACAATCATTTTGACCCAGAATCATTGAATGTATTTGAAATCGTCAAGATAGTAAACACAGAACCTGCTCTTATAATTTATTTTCAATAGGCCGGATCGGATTCATTGAGGTAACTACTTTGAGTGCACTAGTATGTTTGAACACTTTTAAATCATTTTGACCCAGAACTATTTTCAACAAATACAAAAAGAGTTGTTGAAGTTTGAATATGGAATCTATTTTTCTTTATAAAAAGGTGTTATCCAAAAGATGCACCGAGTAGAATAGACAATGAATTCGATAAGGGTCGGCGAGGGGGAAAACATCAAACAACACGTTGGATTATAGTTATGTACGTCCCAAATCCTACACTGAATTTTATTTATAAATAATATATCTGGAAATCTTTTTTTTATACTAATATACCCGAATTGCTAACTGTGCAGTACATAATGTTATTTATAAACAAAGTTTTCTGTATGATAAATAAAGTTACAACTTTTTCAAAGGAAAGGAAGGAAAAAAAAAGGACTGAAATAGTTTATAAAATTCCATGATCTACTATAAGAATGATATAACGTTTCCTTGTTTAAATGATGGAATAAGATGCTATAGAATCATTCTTTGACTTTTGTTTTAGGTTTAATGATGAAGTTGTCGTCATTTTATAGTTATATCAACACCCTATTACATAATTTCCTAAGATACTACAGAGTCGTTCTTTCACTTTCTTTAAGGTCAATGATGAATTGTCATTCAATAATTATGTCAATAGACTTTACACGATTTCATTAATTACACGCACGTTCATTTGGAGGGGAAGAAAAAGATGTCTGAAGCAAGACAGTGTGGAGATGAACAAACTTTATTTCATTTGAAAAATTTGAGTAACATTATTAACCTGTTATAACTTTATTTCATCTCATCTTTATTTTGGTTTCTTAATATAAATTAGCCCCAGGTCACAAACCATTTTTTTTGTTCTTACAAATATTTTTTTCAAAGACAATTCTTTGACAATAAACATAAGCACATCCAAGGTTTTAAAAAATGATTGAGGTCTCACAATTTCATTGCTTTTTTTTTTTCTTATATAGTAGAAAGTTGCAGACAAATGCGGCTACAATATTGCACTCTATAAACCTCAACATTACGACTGAAAACAAGATCGCAAATGGCGTTTAAAAACCTTGAGCACTTCTCATCTTATTTGTCGAAAATCGTAGTTGAAAATAAGTAAATAATTATTACCAACGCAATCTGTTATATTAACCATGTCTTTTAAATACGTGATTAGCATTTCAATCTTCATGTCTATTTATATAAAAAAAAATATTATAAATTCCTGAAATAGATATACATACTTTGAAAGATTAATCTTTGGGTCTCGGGCCGCAGTATCCTTAACACATTAACACACTCAAAAGGAAAAGAAAAAACTAGTTGAATTATTTATTAGGTGAAAGGAATGATTAGTGAGAAAATGACGTAAGCATAATGAATGAAAGAGTTAGGGTAATAGTATATATGAGATAAGCGCGTGAGAGTGGGTGGGTGAGTGGGACCTAAGGGTTAGGAAAGGAGTGAGCCCACGGTGCAGAGAGGGCCGCACGAGGGTCAGGGTCAGGGGAGCAGCTTGGCACAGCACCGGGTCGTACCCACAACTCATCTTTTCTTCTCATTACGATTCTTGCTGTCTCCTCTAATGGACCCACCCTCTATAACAACAACACTTTCATCCTCTTCTTATTTTCCCCACCTAGCTACTTTTAATCTCAACTATACTTTAATCACATTATTAATTCCTGCCCTAATTAAACCACATCTATTATATCCACACGTCAACACTCAGCATGCCGGTACGTACAGATATTTATTTATTGGTAAATCATAATTTTGTTCATTTTAATTTCTTAAATCTATACTTTTCATTCCTTAAATTTTAATTCTAACATTTAATTTTTCATTTTATAAATGAGTAATTTTGATCATTCAGATAAATTATTAACAAATAATTTTGATTAATTGAGTTATTAAGTTAATTATAAATTAAGTAATATTATTACTTATTAACAAATTTAATAAACAATATTAATAATACCAATTCTCCACTATATTATGCTTTTTCCCTTATCCGCAAACACTTCTTTCACCTTTACTGGCACATGCAACTCCAAATTATGATTAATAGTTTTTTATTAAAGTTTTTTAATGATTAATAATTTTTATTTAATTTATAATTAATTTAATATCTTTGATCATCACAGTTATTATTTAATAATCTATTAGGGGAACCAAAATTTCCAATTTATAAAGTTCAGAAATTAAATGTTATAATTAAAAATTAAGAGGACTAAAATTATGGACTTAAAAAACTAGAGGAATAAAATTTATAATTTAACCTTATTTATTTAGTTCAAAATTTCACTTTCACCACTAAAATAAAGGTTGGTTTATTTGATAAAGAACGAATATATATCGAAAAAAATATGGATTTGATTTCCACCACCGATACAAATACTTTGTTAATAGGTAATTGATAAGTATCTATGTAAACCTTCTTCAGAAAAAAAAATCTTTTTTTCTAAAGCCATGATATTTTATATGGTAAAAAAACTAACGATTGTGTTTGTATCTTTTCTTTTATGAGATAAAAACTAACATGAGATCGACGAGAGGATGGTAATTCGTGGTTGGAGCTGGGGCCCCAACTTGGTGTTCTCACAGGTTTTTGATATATACATGTTTGAGTTGGTCCTAGGTAAGGTTAAACATATTCCTTCACTAGCCTCAGAGTAAGTGGAGTAGGGGCTCAGCAATAAACCTAGCTAGATACTTGCCGCGTATGAAGGGTATATTATATAGTTGGTCACTTTTCCACTATCGTGCAATTTATACCCTAGAATATGAGTGTGTGAATTTCATGGCTTGAAAATTAGTTTGGCAGATGTTCGTAAGGAAATTTCGTTGAAATTTCATGGCGAGCGAGAGAGTGAAAAAAAAAAAAAAAAAAACAGTTTCGCTATCAATACGCGGGGATGAATATGATTTCTTTCTTTTCGATAAAAATAAATAAATAAAAAACAGCTATGCTAATGATTTGAGAAAGCAACCACACGTAAAGTTTGTTTCGTGCTGAGTCATTCTTTCCTATTTCTCCCCAAATTCCTCAACCTAACCAGAGTGCTTCTAGATTAATTAACTGAATTTCACCCACGTAAAATCGAATCAAACCTAACTTTATTGCCGTAACTTCACAAGCTCTTGTTTTTTGTGAGCAAAGTGCTTGTGCAAATACAATAATACTACTATTATGTAAATGAAAAATTCATTAATTAGTTTGGACTTAGATGCATATGTTGAGTTTTTATTTGTTGCTACGATCGCAACCTTTAACCAATAGACGACGGTGTGTGATTTTTTAGGACACAAAATATTATTGAAAAAGTGGAAAGTTATAAAAGGGAATGGCGATGGACCCAAGAAAAAAAAAATTGAGGCTTGATCTTGTCTGATGTTTCCTTAGCACGAGGACCATTGTCTGAAAATTGACTAATCATATTGGATTTTTGAAGGTGTGGGTTGCATGATAATTGATGCATAAAGAACTCATATATGTTGCTACTACTATTTTTTAAACACTTCTTGTGTTGAATTTTGAAGCTCTCTGCTGAGTCCTGCAATAATGAACATTTTTAATTGAAAGCTTGGCAGAGACAGGTGAAGGAAAATTTGGGTAGCTAGCCACATGGTTAATGATGTCTTCCTATTTTTTTTATATAAAAAAAAATGAAGTCAATAATTATATTTCTGCAGACACATGCAATTGTGTCACCAGAAGTTAAAGTTGAGACAAACATTATATCAAGTTAGTTTCCAGTTAGTTACTACTTTAATTTATCGTCCGTGAGAACTATGCATAAAAGAAGCAAAAGTTAGGAGTAATAATTAATTACATTGATACTGACCTACCTCCTGAGATCTCTCTGAGTATAAATGGTAAAGTTAATTTATACACCATAATTCGGTTAGATGAAATAAAAAAGATATGGTTCTGTACAAACAAAGAAACCGACATTAAATAGATTGTTGAATGCAAATCGCATCGACCATTTCAACAATTTTTTTTCTCATTTGGAACAAATAAAACAAGCTACTCTCAAGATATGAAGCAGAAAGATGCTGTTGCATATGGTGATGATATAAGTTTCATTAAGCTCTCCAATGAACTAGACCTCAAATATAATAACATATATGCAAGTTTGAGAGGAGGGTCTTGACACATGAAAAAGAAGATCTACTCAATAATAATAGTTCTGAAAGTTGAAACAGATCTAATCTCTTTCACATGTTAGTAGCTGCACGTGATTACACACAATGCAATAATCCTATTAGAGAAAAAGTGACAATTTTGCAGTGTGACATAGTAGTAGTACCCTCTTTATGTTACAATGACAGAGAAAAGGATGATACTGTTGTGGCAGGCCTTATTATGTGTCACCACGCTCATGCCAACACAAGAGCATGGCGATGCAACGGCGAAGAATGTAGAATTTTGCACGCTGCTTCTTGACAATGTGACTGCACTTTTGGCCAAAGGACTTGCAAGGATCACAAGCTTCTTGTTGTTGTTGTTGTTGTTGCTGCTGCTGAATATTTTGGCTTGTGTTGCTTTCCTTCACTGCCATGAATGATTTTCTGGCAAGTTGTGTACTGACCCTGATTTGGCACCATAAAGCAGTAAATATAGTGGTGGAAAACATGGTAGCTACGGCTTCCACTAGGTATTTATATAGCAGTGTAGACATCTATTTGGGCAGAGGATAGGAAGCTAGTAATTCTGGGTCTTCTAGATCAAGTATGGACTGTTACTATTACAAAACCACCAGTTGTCAGAAGCATATGAAAATAGAATGGGCCAAGGTTGCTATATATTTTACCCTCCTGGGTACTAATTCCTCCAATGTCAATGCTTTTTTTTAATTTATTTTTTGGGAGGGACCTAGAGGATGTAACGTTAAAAGGAGGAGAAATTAATATAACCAAACACATAAATTAATTGGCACAAGATTGTTCCCTGCTTAATCAGTAGTCTCAAGTCTTAAATGTACAACTATGTTAAATATTTCAAGACTTTGTTGTCCATAGCAATTTTATCCCGTTAAAGTTGAATCTCCTCTAATAGAAGATACACGTTATCTATAAAAAAGAGAAAAAAAATAATTTTCATTTAAGTTTTGAAGTATTTTGATTTCTCTTTTTTCTAGATTTTTTTTGTTTCTTACATGTTTTCTACTTCGAAAACAATCTTATTTAAGACACAATCATATATTAAATGAGGACATTTGTTTCAAGAGAGATTTCAACCTTGATTAATCACGTTGTGAAAGACTAATATCTTTCATTAGCCCAACCTATTGGTATGTTTTCTAAATATATGATGCAAGACAAGAATGTCATGTTAAATTGGAAAATAATATATCCCTTATTTGACGAGTGAGTGAGATTTCTCGGATTAAAAGCTAGTGTTTTATTCAGTACGAAGTACTAACGCATTTGCCTACTGGGAAGGATACAACTACTGGCCCAGCCTATGTGTATGCCTCATATATGCAATAAGACAGACAGAGCTAGCGGAAACTACACATCTATAGTGGCTATAAGGCCCCTAAAGGATTGTTTTTTGTTCTTAAAATCTTGTGGGTGTAAGCATAATAGAGGTTACCTTTTCTTCTTGTTTCAATGTTTGCGGAAATCGTGACATGAAATTTCCTCGATGAAGAAGGATACATATGTAATGTCCGGGTCATTGCTCACACTTGCTACATCATGTCTAACATGTGCACAACTATTCATATATTTTGGCATTTCCAGATTCCTTCCTTTTTCTTCTACTAATTTCAATACAACATAAAGCGAAAAAGGATGCAAAAGTTTGATGAACTTAATTATGGCTTCATTTGGGTCACCGTGTTCCTTTTCGTGCCTGCATTGTACCCCCTAAGATGATATCATAAAGCAAAATTTGAGGGGATTGGTGAATGTTGACAGCTTCGTAGCTATAGATTAAGAACTTAGCATCCAATTTACTATTTTTTGCTAGAGATTATGGGAGCGTGGAAGTCGACAATAAAGTTAGATATACAAGTTGAGCTTTGGTTGTATTTCGTGATGTTAACATTTAATTAAGCAGAGGTCCTCTTCACGGGACCTATCTTGGGTCATCTTTTTTGGGTCTGAAGATACCTTTTTCCTATAAGGGATCTTCATTTGCCACGATCTAACTCAATTAAACTTTATGATCACCGTCATCGTTTGAAAAAGATTTATAATTTTCCGTTTTGAGGATGTAAGATAAGTACTAGTTCTAGTAAAAGATACAAGAAAATAAACAAGTAGTGCTATTTGCAAACCACTTGTACATTTCCTTGCACATGCATCATTTTGTCGTTTAAGTGTCTCTTACATGTGGTATATCTTATATCAAATTAATCCGTTTGTTTTAAAATCATAAAAAATCTCAACTTTCAATGAAAAGTACACTTTCTAACGCAAGTATGTGGTTCTAATTAATTCAAGTACATATGTCAATGAAATGGCTCAGCCAATTTTTATGAAACTTGAAATCGAAGAGGCACTTAATATCTTCAAATAGAAATATATCTCTTCACATTAATTTGCAAAAACAAATTCAACTAGTCCCAAAAGTGGCTTAGGCCTCTACAGCACTTGATTTTTTTAAAGCAAATAATGAATTTATTTCCTGAAAATGTCTTTAGTTCATAATTAACGCCTTAATTTGTGTACCAATTAATTTTTATATTTATAAAATTCGTATCAAGTTATTTCTTTTAGTTGCTCCTATTGACCAAAATAAAGTATTACTTTAGTACAATTAACATAAATTTATTGACTAATCGATATGCATTTATGGAAAGAGATATTTCTATTGTCTTAGATCTTCTTTTTTTCATAATTTCTATTGAAATGTTCTATATGCTATATCTTTTTATTTGGTTTAGTGCTACATTTATGTTGGTCAGTATGAGCTCCCTCCCCTATGCAAGAAGTTATAGTTACAGCTTACCTGTTTGACTGCAACAGATAGATGCCTCTTTGTTTGTAAGCAAATAAATCAACATATTACAGCAGTTTAAATCAAAATATGGTTTTTGATAATTTGGCTTCTCAATTTTTACAAACTAGGTGTGGCCCGTGCTATCAGCACGGATTTAAAAAAAAAAATCAATGGAAGCTTTTAAAAAAAAGAAATGAAAAAAAAATGGTTTTCTACTGTCCAGCACCCAGCAACAACACATGCCAGGTGCTGGACAAATCTTATAAATAAGCGTTTTTGGTTATTGAATTTTCTTATCCCCAAATAGCTACCCCGGTTCATCCTCAATTACCACGGCTGAGTGTCAGCTTTCTCATCAAAAGCTTGGTCGCTTTTGCACTTGGCTAGAAAAAAAGTCACAGCCAAGTAAGACGAACTTCTTGGTGTCTACTCATCTATACAAGCAAGTCTATGTATGCATCAAGTCCTTGACTTTCGAGACACTGCTTGAGCTTCGACAATGCTCGGCACTCCAACTGTCGGACTCTCTCCTTGGTCAAACCAAACACCTTGCCAATATCTGACAATGTTTTCTCCTTGCCATCCTCAATACCAAATCTTAGCCTGATTATGCCCTTTTCTTTTGGGCTTAAGATATTTAGGAGGTTGTGCACGTGCCTCCTCATTAGCTGTTTTGAGACAGTCACACCTGGGATCTCAATTGCTGAGTCTGCAGTAATCTCCTGCAATTGTAATAAAATTGTGATCAATTTGGGACATTCATAATATGATGTTGCTCCACAAAGGCAGAGGGTCTATTCTGACGCACCCAACATTCTCCAACATTAGGACTTAGGAGACCAGCTTAACAGAAATTTACACCAAAGCAATATGACAATAACTTAATTCAATGTGGAAGCGCATTGCAAGGATACTAGCACACAAGCTCAAAACAAATAAAGAAACATGAATAAGATTTTGTAATATTCCCAACCAAGGCCAAAATGAATAAACACTTTAATCAATACAAGAGAATTTTAGACTGTCAGTGGTCTCTATAAATCAACAGTATATGGAGGAGATCTAAATAATCCAACTTCAATTCGGAACCAAGTAGAGTTTAGTGACTTGAGTCCAATCACTACTTCTGACATATTTAGTTAGGGGTGATCAAGGTCTAGTCTAGAATGTTTAGTTCAGTCTGCGGATCAACCTCAAACCAAACCAAATTTCACAGTTCACAATCCATAATTCATTGGTGTTTCAAATCCTACAAATAAACTAACAAGTCTATAATACACATATATGACATTATATGAGAAACATATGTAAAAGATGATCCATGCAGTCAATTACATTGTAGGAATGAGATCTAAGACCTCCTTCACATCATAAAAAACCTTTTAGCTGCTGCTGATTCATTATCATCACGCACAACAGAATGCAATAACTATGTGAATTTGAGATGATTCATGCAGTCAATTACATTTTCATTTTGGTTTTCTTTGCAATTTGATTTGTACCAATTTGTTTATACAATTATCAGCACAAGCAAAAGACTTGATACAGGAACTCGCCAATTTAAAATGGGAAGCTTAGTAAGCATCAGCTGTTCTAAAAAATCATTATATCAATACAGAGCCTTCCTTTTCCCTGTTTTCAAATCATAGATCTGATAAATAATATCATGGCAGGAGAAAAACAAATTTACTTGAAGGCCATACCTGGAAAGTTGTATCTTGGTCCACCCACAAAGTTTGCTGCATCGAAATTGGATTTCTTGAAGCAAATAGCAAATTGTCCAACTTTTCTACTGTAATTCCTACCCTTCTTGCTAATTCTTCTTTGGTGGGGTGAAGATTTCCTTCCTGAATGTATGATTTCTTTGCTTCTATGAGCTTGCCCAAAAGGGTATATAAATTCTCCTGGAGATAATACAATCATTCCATGTTACAGAAATAGAATTGGTGTTTGCTAATTGCTATACAGATAACATACTATAAAAATTAATGCAAAAGTATCATTTTGTTCTGTCAACATGTAACAGTTTCATGAATATTGACACTTCAGAAGAAGGAAGGTTAAGTTTGGCTAACTATATTATAAAGAAATATAAAAATTGTTCTTACCGGCAAACGGATTGTCCTGGAATGTAGAAATATAGCCTTCCTTATTGCATGCCTTATCCACCAGTATGCATAAGTACCAAACCGGCAACCAGCTTCAGGTTTAAACTTTTGGATGCTCTTCATAAGACCAGTACTTCCCTCCTATGATATCACAAGAAAAGGAATGTAAAGATGTAACTGCTAATTATGTATTAAGGTAATGATTGCAACAATTCTCAAAAGGAATAACAGAGAGATCCTTTAGTTGAATCTTTTTTTACCCAATTGCAGCTCCAACTTTAGCCAAATATGTATTCTATAGTTTTTCTTTGTTCAAAATAATGTTAAGACATACTATATCGCAAACTAAGTATTAACAATAACTATGCAAGAGTCAGGAACTATAAATAGACTTTGGTAGCAGGGAATGGCGAATATTAATTTCTCAGAGACTACCTGAAATAAGTCCTGAAGGCTGAGACCACGTCCCTGATAATGTTTAGCAATGTGAACTACCATGCGTAAATTGGCATGAAACAGCTTTTCTTTGCTTCTGTTAGCACAATGAAGCTGTGTCTGCAGGGTATAACAACTAAGGCCCACAGCATCAGCCCATTCAGCCAAAGTTGGTTCCCGCCTTAACTGAGATTGAAGCCTGATCTTTACTTCTTCGAATCTTGATAAATCCTGTTACATATTCCACATTACGGAAAAAGATCCTTCATAGAGCATAGCATGCATTTAAAGAAATATGGAATTCCAAGAAGCACCTGTAACTGAGTAATCAATAGTGACTCTTCTTCACGGGTCAAAAGTTGCCTTGATTCAGGACCCGACAGGAACAAGCGCAGGGGGTCATTTTGATCATACCCTTCTTTTAACTTCTTCTCTAAACGTAACCTTCTCTGTACATCAGACTTTCTTTCAAGGTAACTTTCTTCGTCAATAATTTTTGACTTCGATGATTTTCTCTGTTTAGACCTTCTTTCTATAATCCGTGTCGACCTCACAACTTTATTCTTTTTTAGTGAAGAGTTAGCCAAACTTGTGGAGGCCAGACTGAATGGCATATTTTAGGAATTATTCTCAAAAGTCAAAAGCTAATTATCCTAAAAACAGAATAAAATAATTGTGAATGTCAGAATCAACCAAAAGGATAGAACTAACCCAAAAGGAAGTGGATCATCATCATCGATTTCAATCAATTTCATCTCTCCAGTTGTTGAAACTGCTTGCTTTGAGGCAGACAAAGCTTGCTGTGCAAGAGAAATGGCATTCCCTGGCAGACCATCTGCAGGCCACTCAGAATCAATATCAACAGGTTGCAGAATCGAAGAAGCAGCAATTCCCCTTGTCGGAGAACAAGTCAATCTGCAATAAACCACCGTACATGCACCCTTACACCCTATAAGGAGACAACTTTGGATAAAAAATTTAGCAATTACAACAAATGAAATTAAAATGAGATTGCAATTATCTTACAAGTTCTGTAAATGAGACCGGAGATGCAACTGCTGCACAAAGTCATGCACTAACTGATCACCATTGCTCATGTTACCTTTTTCATGAACTGAGGTCATATCCATCTGCCTTGTATTTAGTGTTGTCTTTAATAAAAACAAAGGAAAGGTGAATCAATTGATAACATACACAAAAAATGGGACCACTACATCTGACAAAACTAAAAGCCGCTCTAAGAAAAAATATAAAGACTCTATCATGCATAGATACAATTTCTGTGACAAATATAATATGTATCTGTTATGGGTATGGGAATATGTTTATTCTAAAAATATATAGGACACAATATGAGTAAGATATGCAATATGTATAAAATTCATAAAGCATAATAAACACATAATTGCAATTCTGCAAATCCAAATTAAGAACATACCTTTTGTATATTACTAAAAACAAAATAAAAATTAAAAACCATTGTCATAACAAATCACTTCTTATTGTCTACAACTAGAAATAGTATCATACTATCATTAACATTCCTTTCTTGAGATCATCCATAAAGAGAACTTTTTCTATTTTTGGTTCATCAAGGGACTATGCCTTCTATATTTTCTATCTTATACACATACACACTTCTACGTCTCAGATGTAGCTATATTAGGATTTCATAACTTTTTTTAAAGAACGGGATATTTCACAAACACATATGGTGAAGTATCAAGAGTATCAATATCAGATATGTATCATGTAAGGATACATGAAGCAAATGAAAGCAGTCGTGCTTGATAATAAAGACTCTTAGGGCCTGTTTGGATAAATTTCTCCATAAACACCTATAGGAAAATAAAATAAGAAGGAAAAATAAGCAAAAAAATAAAATAAAATCTTCTTCACAAGCTAAAATTAGCTTATGCATAAGCTAATTATAGAAGCTCGATCATGTAAGCTTCTCCAAAAGCTTATTTTTTAGCTTATGGAGAAGGTTTTTTTTTTTTTTTTCGTTTTTCCATCTCATTTTCTTCTCCTATAAGTGCTTCTGAAGACGTTTATCCAAATAGACCCTTATTATTGGCATTTAAACAAGCCCAACAATGAAGGAGCTGATATATAAACAAAAATTGAACCTCCTTATTATGCACGTGCAGTAAGGGCTTATACTCATCACGCTGCTCTTGTAAAAGAACTGAGGTAGGAAAATGCTGAGCTGCAGAACTAGAAGACCAGGATGCAACTGCAGGAGCAGCTTGTTCATGAAGCATCGTAACTGCACACAGTTTTCAACTCAATTAAATTAACTTAGCATGCATAATACCTCTAAAACCCTTAATTTAAACCATCTAAACACAACAGTATGCTATATACCATGTAATTTTTAAAAATCGGGGAAATGAAATTGAAAAACACAGGCATTTGTCAATTGGATATTTAAGGGAGACAAAATCACTCAATTAATAATGAGAATAACAATAATAAAAGAAAGAAAGAAAAAATAGTAGTTGTGATAAGGTTACCTGAAGGCGAAGAAGAAGAAGGAAACGGTGGAGACGAAGAAAACATGGTATTAGAAGCAGTGTTATGTTCTGTGTGTGTAGGACTACGTGTCCAATTTCCAGTTTCTAAGGAGGAATTGCGTTTCCAAAAGATAATGTAGACATTAAAAATATCGGAGAGTGAAGGATTTCTTTTCTTTCCTTCTCTAGTTCTGTTGCATTACCCTAATATTCCACACCTCAAGTTTTTCGGTTTGGGGCAATCGCCTAACCAAAAAGATTTTCTTTTTTTATATATAAAAAAAATTTAAAAAATATACTCGCTGGTTCACCATCAAGCCCAATTCAAACTGGCCCAACAACTCATTCGGTAGACACCAGCCTTATCGGCCGTTAAATTGAATCTCCTTAGCAGTTTTCATTTTTCAACTTTGGATTATTTCATTTTACAACGATTCATGCATAATCATCTTTGTGGAGGAGGTATGCTCATTCATTAAAGAGGGTGCGTGAGTTAATGTATGTAAATTCCTTGCCATTACTCTCTATTCTCATAGATTAAAAAAATACAAAATCATCTTATATAATTTAAGGGATAAATACAGAAAAACACAAAATTTATAACTAACAAGAGAACTAATATAGTGAATAATAAATTTTTATATTTTTTTATTCATAAGAATCAAAGAAAAATATTAATAGATTTACCTTAATCAACACATCTTGATCAACCAACTGAGTTAAACTCCTCTAATAAAAATGAAGAGCTTATAATTTAGTTTATGTTATATTTAAGTTAGGTTAAACTTAATTATCAAGGAAGTCTAACTCATGACTAAATAGGTGGGTGAGTGTTATAAACTCCCTAATACTATAGGAATAAAGAAAAATATTAAACTTAATTAGAGCTATGTGAATTTAAGTGTTGAAATAATTAATTAAATTTAACTATCATCTTTTTAAAATTAATTATTTTACTTATAGTGCTCTGTCAAATTTTAAAACATTCACATATCAGTAATGTTTTTAACAAAAAATAAAAGAAATGATAAAAAAATGGAACTTTAAAAAATAAAGATTTAAATATATTTTTTATCCATGTAATTTAACATTTTTTTCATTTAGTCCTTAAAAAATGTGTTTGTTTTGTTTTTTATTCTTAAAGTATTTTAGATAACACTTTGAATAGTAAAAAAATATTATTTAAAACACTTTAAGAACAATAAACCAAATAATAACATTTTGCAATGATTAAAAAAATTGTAAGGATGAAAATGAAAAAAGAATACTAAATTGTATGAACAAAAAATGTATTTAAGCCAAAAATAAAAAACTAAAATGAAACTTTTAAAATTTAACATAATCAAATAAAACTCTCAAAAATAAAGATTAAAATGAAACTTTTAAAACTTAATTCACCAAAATAAAAAAATACTAAAATATAATGAACCAAAAGTGAAATTTATAAAAGAAAATTATTTATGATGCTATTTTCATTTTATTTTAAAAACTGATGAATTTTATTTTGTTTCAAACATTATGAATTACTATTTGTTTTTAATTTTTAAAATTGATATAAATAAAGAGTATAATTGATAATAACTAATCATTTTTGGCATGTATAATTAATTTTAATTCTTGCAAAATATATGTATGTTTATGTCATGATGGTAGAGAATACACTTTTAAAATTGCGCAAAAAGGATTAACCATAAATTCATCCAAGCACAAGATTAGCCGTAGCATTGAAGAGTGACATAATATTTGAAAGATAAATGAATGAGTGAGTTTGTTTACACTTATTGAAATAAATATTTATTTTAATAAAATAAGTAATTTTTAAATTTTTAGTATGTTTTTTAAACTATTTCTGCTTATAAAAATAATTTAATGCTTATTTTAAGAAAAAAGTCTTATTCGCTTCTCAAAAAATACTTATATGAAAAATATTTATTTTAAAGAAGTTTTTTTATGTTACCATCCATGAGTGGTCTCCCTCTCATAATATTTATAGTCTTAATTTTTTTTACATAAACAAATTAATGAAAGAGTGATAATTTTTTAAAATTAATCTTATAAAATTTATAATTTTATTTTTCATCATTAATATAATAAAAAATATAAGTAAAAATAGAAATAACAAAAATAACAATTATTCTAAGACTTTTTTTCTTTACACAATATGGAACAGAGGAGTACTGTAAATCTGTAATTCAATGTTTTATTTGTATACTTCCATATAATGATGTGTTTATTGTATCACTAAAGTTGTTTGACTAATAACTAAAAAAGTTAAAACTCTATCGATAACCTGCCAACAACACATTATGACTTCCAATTAATCCAGAAGGGAACACACTATCTATAGAACCTTAGCAATATCATTAGTCTTATCTATCTATCTACTTTAATGTTTAATACTTTATTTATGTATAAAATTTGGTATCTTCTACAAGGCATCCAAAATGTCTGCGGATGTAAGTGTCATCAGAGCAGACCCAGATTTTATCATTATAATTATTAATATAAAAAAGATAAATAAAATTAATTATAAAAAAAGGCCAGCTAAATTATCATGGGGACATAAATTCTATCTTGAAGAAGGAAAATTATACTTCAAAATGGGTGTGTGCCTACTAGGCCAGCTAAGACTCTAATGCTTACTGCCAAAACTCCACCACCTTTTCTTCTTTCTAGATCCACTTGATGGTATATCTGGATCAATAGGACAAAATATACACATGATTAACCAACTAATATCCAATATTTTTGACAAATAAATATATCATTAGTGTTGAAATAATTTCGGAACTTGTTTTTGAAATGCAAAATTTGAAGAAAAAAAATACCTACAGGACTGTGGCTAGCACAAGAGGTCAATAAGACAACCACCTTAGGCCTCTTTTAACTTATTGAATTTTTATATATTTTAAAAAGATTTTAAAATTATTAGATAATAAATTTTAATATATTATTTGTATTTAATTTGTTATGGAAAAATTATTAAAATTTCTTCTTTATCTAAATATAAAATAGAATAACTATATCTAATAAGAATAATTTTAAGAATTATTGTTTAATAAGAACATTTTAAGAAAAAATCTTTAACAAAAATATATTTAGAATTTTTTGGTTAATTTTTTTCTCTTTCAATCTATCTTTTTCATTGATGCACAATGAAAAAATAAATTAAAAAAAATTAACAAAAAATAATAATTAATAATATTTGTTGCAAAATCCATCTTCATCTTTGTTTTTAAGTTGAATTCAAATATTTTTTAAATAAATTATTAATAAGTAAAAGTAATTTCATGTAAAAATATGAATAACTTATCATAATATTAAAATATAATTATAAGTTCAAAATATTTTTTATAAGAATTTGAATTATAATATAATATAAATATTTTTTTATATAAAATAAGCATTTATCTTATGCATGGTGCAAGCTAATATATTATAAAAATTAATAATTTTTAATTATATATGTGTGCACATATGCGTGCGTGTGTAAATTTAAATTTTAGTGAACATCAATTTGGTATTAGTAGTTTAGACTTTTTTAAAAAAATTAAATTTAGTAAAAGAATTACTATCAAAATAAATTAATCTCCTAATAAAAGTATTGAACTATGTTAAAAAAAACTGTTTAGTGCATGTAATGTCAGTAGAATATTATTATTACTTCTTGTAATTATTGTGAATAATTGTTGAAAATAATTTTTAAAGATTACATTTTCTTAAGATTTAATTTAAGACAAACTATGTTATAAGACAGTGATTAAATAAGTTATTAAAAATAAAATGTAAAAAATATTCATTACTAAAATTTAATTAATAAATATAATTCACAATGTTAGAAGAATAAATAAAAATTGAAGAGTTATATTAAAGTCTAACTCAAATAAAAAACTTACCTAAAACCTCAAAACTTGTAGATAGAGTCTTGATACCTCCTTGGGGATAAATGGAGTTGTAATGCACCTCTGCCCAGAAACTCAGAAAAATCACTGCAACAAAAGAGACATATTAGCCAAGTTGATTATATGATGAAACTAAAATAATTATCTTAAAATAGTTAATACCGAAAGCAAAATATTGTCAAAATTCCGTGATGGATGTAGAGGGGGCTAGAATCCCATTCTGAGGAAGGGATGCTAGCCCCCCTCTTGGTATTTCTTGTATATGTGTATATATATTTTTAAAGTTGGGTAGTGTAAAATTATGTAAAATTAATTTTATTTGATATAAAATAATGATGGTTAAGGTTAGATAGTGTAAAATTATGCAAAATTAGTTTTGTTTGTTGTTATTATAACAATGATTATGATGATAACTAGTATAAAATTATATAAAATTAGTTGTGTGTTTGTTGTTATTATGATACCCATCAAAATTATATCATTTAAAATAAAAGTAGTTTCAATTTTATGTGTAAAAATAATGAATATTTTTTTAAAATATTACATATTATAAGTTAGACATACAAAAAATTACAAAAGAAAAAAATTTATTTATACAACAAAAAATAATGAACACAATTCATAAGTATGAAAAAACTATTTCAACAATTATCTTTAAAATTTCCACCACAATAAAACAGATAGAACTATTGCATCTTCTTATAAGCATGACAGCATTCCTTGGAAAGGAAAAAAAAAGGATAAAGTTAAATTATCATCAAGGCAACGTGAACAAAATATAGGAAGGAAATGAAAAAGAATAACAGGAGAGCAAAAAATGAAAATTTAGAAGATGAAAAAAAAAATGAAAAGTCTTGGTAGAGGAAAAAACCAGCCCCACTTGGTCTCAACTCAAGTAGAAAAATAGGGCAGGGCTTAGTGATAAGATGAATCATTTTTCCAGACCCATCATAAAGAAAACCAACCTTCTTTTGGCTTCTCAAAATGAGGAAGTATCTCTATGCAACAGGTGTCCTTGAAAGAAGTTATCACAAATATTCTCACACCATACTGGAGGAAAAAGAAAAAAGAAAATCAAATATATTAATATGAAGTAAAAAGGCATATCATTTCATAGCAAGTTCCAAATACTATTTTAAACTTTGTAATGACATTGTCTCCAAACACACAAGGTTAACAAACTTTATCAGACAATACCTCAAAGTTGATAATTCATTATTTAATTTTTAAATATTACAAACCTGCATTGATAGACTTTATTTACTAAACACCTTGTAATTTGAAGGGTATGATAGTCAAAACTACTACAACATCCAACAAATGATCCATTTTATAAGGAGATACAACAGGTAGTAGTCCATAGCCAAATTCAATCATCTTCTTTCCAGAAAAATTAAATATGATGACTATAACAAAATAATGGCCGAGCATAAAGCCAACAACCAAACTTGAAACAGCTAAGCAACAAATTGGGAAACTAAATGGTCACACTATCATTTAATTATTTCTAGATGTTTGACGAAACATTTTTCGTTGCACAGCAAATTGAATACAAGTACTATAAAAAAGGATATATGGAAGAGTAATTAAGTTGTAACAGTCATACCGAATCTGCAGCTGCTTGGAGAGTGACATGATCACCCCATTCGCCACTCCTAATTTCATTTTATGATGAAAGAAAAGGGACAGTTAGTTAACCAAAAACAAATTACTCATATGCATGCATGTGTGTGTGCACTCACTCAAAGAGAGATTATTACTTAGACATCTTGATCAAATAGTCATCATATTCCATGGGAACATATCCGTCATAAATCTCTGGGTTAGATTTAAGCTGATTAAAAACACAATTCAACAGTAAGAATCCAAGAATAATTGAACAAAATCATAGCAGATATTGTATAAACAAAACACGCATAAAAAAGATAATACAATAAGCAACAAACCTGATTGACAACTTGTCGTCTCACAAACACGTGCTGATCAGGTGCATGATACAATTGATCAGATAGTGCACGGAACTAGGGAGGAATGAAAATAAAAGAATTATTCTATGAAAACTACTCTAAACATAATTACTTTTGAAAAATATAAATTACTATTATGTGATTAAGAAAATTTTCCAGGTTAGGTTGAGGAAGCAGTTACCATAGTCAGTTACCGTAATCTTAAAAAAAATCAACAATCATTCACAATAATTACAAGAAGTAATAATAATATTCTATGAACATTACATGCCCTAAAAAAGATTTTTCTAACATAGTTTCATACTTTTATTAGGCCAGTAATTCCTTTTACTAACTTTAATTTAAAAAAAAAATGTATACACTGCTAATATCAAATTGATGCTACCTAGAACTTAAATTTACACATACAAACACACATACACACTCGTGCACATATGTAATTAAATATTGCTAATTTTTATAATATATTAGCACGCTTCATACACAAGATAAATGTTTATTTTATATAATAAAAAATTATTATATATGGAGTATTATATTATAATTAAAAATTTTATCAAAAAATATTTTGAAGATATAATTATATTTTAATACTATGATAAGTTATTTATATTGTTATATAAATTTATTTTTTACTTATTAATAATTTCTTTAAAAAATATTTGAATTTAACTTTAAAGATGGAAAAGATAGGTTGAAAAAAGAAAAAATTAACAAAAAAAATCCAAAAATATTTTTGTTAAAGATTTTTTAAAAAGTGTTCTAATTAAACAATAATTCTTAAAAAATTCTCATTTAATACAGTTATTCTATTTTATATTTAGAGAGAAGAAATTTTACTAAATCTTTAATAAAAAATTAAATACAAATAATATAATAAAATTTATTATCTAACAATTTTAAAATATTTTTAAAAAATATATAAAAATTCAATAAGGCCAACCGCTGTTGCCTTATTGGCCTTGTGCTAGCCACCCTCCTGCCTATAGATCAAAATGTTATATTTAGAGCAAAATCCTAATCACATAATAATAATTGATATTACTCAAAAATTGCAGTCTAAAGCAAATGATATCTACTCTGGCCCTGGATTTTGAGAAAATTGGAAATGAATGAACATTTGATGCAACACACCTGACAATTCCCATCACCTTGTACTTTGTGCTCCACGAAGTCGTGTAACTGCAATCTGTTTAAAATTTTGCCCAGTTTAGTTTGGCATGTCGAAGATACAAAATCTACACAACAAATAATTTTTCAACCAATAATTTATTTATAAACTCAAAAACAACAAACATTTCAAGATGAAGCCCATCTCTCACAATAGCTTAAGCTTTAATAGTGACAACAAAAAACAAAGAAAATAGTGAATATTCAGTTACTGGAGAAAAATGATTCACATTTTAGCAATTATATCAATTACTCAGAAAGAAAATCATTTGTGACTAATACCTATCCAGAAGCCTTTGATGATCTGAAGTTTCTTCATCAATTGAAGGAATTTCACCATTAATTTTTGGAACATGCTAAACAAGAAAATTAAGGCATTTTAAGCATCACTTTCGAATACACAAGTCTTATGACGGATAAAAAAAAATGAACATTCTAAAAATCATACTAAGTGAAAGGCAGTAGGTTGACAATAAAGGGATAAAATTCATCATTAAAAAAGAAAAAATAACAACAGACAAACATTTAAAACTGGGTGCTAGTGAAACCACATTGTAAGAAAACTGGATAAATTCAGTATATATTTTGTTATACTGCCCAAAAAAACGACCACTGCACGGTAGATGACTTAACCTGGAAGTTGCTTCACTCATCAATAAACATGAAAAATAATAAGCTGTAGGACTAAATGTTTCAGACTTTCAGAAACCAATAATTTAAAATTATGAAAAGAAATATTACTATCAGTACCAATTAACTTAATAAAATGAAAATGTAATCCTGAAAAAAAAAAAATACTAGAAGTTGACAAAAGTATAACACAGTGAATTATCTGCTTAGTACCTAAATGAGCATTAAAAGGTCACAAGTATATCTATTTATCGTTTCAATAGATGAGCCAAAAAGGAATATACAGAAGCAAATGAGGCTTAACATACATGAATTGGTATCATTTGACTCAATCTCCTTCCTACTTCATCATCAAGTGGGTAATTGTCAGTTAGCTCTAACGAATATTCCTCTGTTTCACAAGGACTAGAACATGAACTAGAGGGTTCTCCATTACCAATTCCTTCTTGGGCATAATCATAACCTGCATGTGTAAAATATTTGATTGAATAAATCAATACCCACTAAAATAAATAAACCCCAATCAAATATAACCAAGAAAAAACAGTTTACATCTTTAATGATACCTTCTGAACAATAGTTCACCATTGAAGAGCTATTCCAATCATATGCAGGCTGAGTATCAGGAACATGGAACTGTTGTTCACCTCCCTGTAAATATCCTGAATATTCGGCAATCTCTAGCTGTGAAAACTCTTCTTGAAGTTTACGGGTAATCATCCCATCAGTCTCTTCATTGTTACATTCATTATCATCCTTTTGAATTATGTTGCTATTGTATCCAGGACTATAAGCAGGGTCACCGTCAAGAAGATTGAGACCCCACTGAAAAACATCTGAATGCTCATATAAAGCCATCTCTAAACACTAATCTTGAAAAGGAATATGAATCTTCTTCTGAGAAAGTTGAAATGATTCGCAAACCAGAAAGAATACACCTGTACAAGTAATTTGTAGATTAAGAGATTGGATCATGAGATGTAACAAAGAAAATGACAGAGAGCTAGTTAGGAAGAAATCATAATACAGTTATCAGAGCAGGTACAATTCTTCAAAGTTTAACATTAAGGACCTAAAATGAACGTGTAGATGCAAATAATAACAATTTTGAACCTTTACATTTTATCGAATAAACACTCATCATGTCCTATATTTGGTACATCAAACATGATAATATAGACTTCTTTTGTTTCCAGCTTTTCATGTTTGAAAATTGAAATTCAAGATTTTAATCCACGTTAATTGGACCGGTTGAAAATCTCCTTAACATTCACAAACACAATCTACATGTTCTAGCATGATAGGTAGAAGAGACTACCTTTCATACACGTAGTGAACAAAAAGTTAAACTAACCAATGCAATAACCAAGTAGGCATAGTGTAGCATATTCCCCTTATAAAAAAAAACCCAATTGAAAGCTTTCTCCACGTTCAACTCCAATAGTAATATATAATCCCGCTAGACCAGCTTCCCAGATATTGGTCAATAAGGATTTAACAAATTGGAATTTATAAAAGTATTTGATAATCGCTTTCAACTTTCAACACCATCAAATATTATTGTATGATCAATGGAAACGTCCACATTGCTCTCCTTTTCAGAAGAACGAATTAAAATGTGCCTCCTCCAAGGATCTTATGCGTAAAAAAAAAAAATACAACACAAAAGTAGAAACTTTCTACCATCTTCATTCAATATTTTGAGATCAAGCAACTATTACACTACACCTCGTGATTACCGCTTACATCCATCTAAAACAAACTGAGTGTGTTCCAATAACATGCAGAAAATGAAACACTGAAAAAATAAAATAGAGATTGAACAGCACAATCAAATTGAACAGAGTTGAGAACTTTCCCACCTTCGATTCAGCACCAACTGAATTGAGAAAGTGCAGCACAGTTGAACAAGGAAAAAAAGAGGGTTGTTGAGGAAAAATCACTGTTCACATAGGGAAGGTACAATCGCAATAGATGACGACGATGGATGCATTGAATTGAATGAGTATTTATGATACGAATGGAGAAAAATTAAATAAAAAACGCACTTCAATTCACGCGCTTATATACGGTTTATTACGACGTTAAAGTTCGAACACCTTGGTTTTTTTCTTAGGTTGTATTAATTGTACTATGTGAGAAAAGCTTTTACTACAATTTTTCCTAAGCTCTGTTTATTTTGTGTTTCTTTTTATCAGCAAAAGGTCCATATTCTATAGTGAAAAGTCATGAAAATAAAATATAAGTTAATGAGAAACTCTTACATGTATTATTCTATTCACGTAATAAAAAATTTAACTCTTAACATATTGAGTATTTTGTTTCTTTTGTTACATTGTGGATATTTTGTTTTAATCACAGGCATAACATAATTCTCAATCCTGAAAATCTTCAAAAGGTGATGCTCTTCGTCTGTCGAGGATCTTGTGGAAACTTTGTACTATTTTTATTCTTATTTATAAGATTTAATTACATAATTTATTAAACTTAAGAAAAATAATTAATTTAATTTATATTAATGAATTATTTTAAATTTTATATATTTATAAAATTTTGATTGTAATTCAAAGGAGCACTTGTAAGATGACGTACTCACGTTTTATTTGATAGCTATTAACTTAAAAAAAAAATAGAAAATGATGTTGACAGGAATCAGGCGAGTTTGTTCTGGCTAGGTAAGAAAAGGAATTTTACATATCTTCTAATTTTTGTTTACTAGTAGAAAAATTTGTTGCAGGTAAATTAGTTTTTTTAAAAATAATTTTAAGGTTAAAAAAATGCTACTCGAATTAACATTTTTTAAAATATTAATTTTTAATTTTTTATACTTTCTTTCATTTTTTTCTTTTTTATATTTATCAAATTTTCTAATTATTGTTTTTAAATAAATAATGGTTTACATATCCAATTTCCTAGTTTTTTAATTATCCTTTTAAATATTTCACATTGAAGGATTAATTAGAATTTGAATCTGAATATAAGTTACTATTATTTGTACCAACCTTTGGTTGCCGTCGATCTCCTTTGCTTCTTCATTGTTGTTCTTTTTTTCAACCATATTATTCAAAGCGAAAACTTTGTGCATGCATTGTTGAATGTGAATATTAAAGACGAGGAAATGGTTGAATTCTTAACGTCAAAGATGGTGTTTAATCTAATTCAAAGGAGCACTTGTAAGACATCTTAACAATGAAGCTACAGATACAAAAGAATGACATCTGCAATGACGTTGGCGTTACAGGAGTGCATGGATCAAAAATAGGGGTGAATAAAAAAATTAGTTGAACTGGGTTGACTTGTTTGATTGAATCAGACCCAATCCAACAAATCATAATTGAGTCGGGTGAAGTCTGATCAACAGTTAAATGTTTTAAATAATATGAAATGAGAAAAAAAATGGAAAATTTTGAAACAAATGCACACTGGGGTCAGCCAATATGCCTATAGTGTATTCTATGGAAACCTATCGTCTCTCATGAAATTCATAAATCATTCATCTATAGCATCAATTTCCTCAGATGGCTTGGCCAGACAGAAGAAGCACCTATGGTAATTGGTAAGTATGCATATGATGGCACATGGCTGATTTATACACGTCGCTAGAGGAGATAGAAAGGTTGCACATTTTTTGTGACAGCATGGCATTGAAACTTGAAAGTATGCATGAGCTCTTACCAATCATAGCAAGTCTCTGGCTTATTAATTTGATTATATGTTTGTTATCAAGTCCTCGATCCAATATTAGTTGAAATTTAATTTCTTCCCATCTTATAGCTTCTGCTAGTAATGAGTTCATAAACAGCTCTATACAACATTGACGTGAAACGTCCAGTTTTAACATATTCAGGAGTCCTTACAACCAGCTGATGATTTTTTATTATAATATATTCACAATGTAAACTTATAATTTTTATTGAAATGTTTTCTATTTTTTACAGCTAAGCCAAATGTTATGACTTACTAATGGCTTAATGACTGGGTGTTGCTGTTTGGTGCAACACACTTAACCATCTGTGTGTGCCCATGTATATAGAGAAGAAATAAAACCCTTTCTGACTTTAATTTAAGTCACGCTAGGTTTAAATTTCTCATATTATCAGCCATTATCACATTATCCAATAACAATTGTGTTCTGGCTTGGGAACAAGTGTCAATACATAATGATATGAAAAATTTACAGACAAATATCAACATATCAAAATTAAACTCATCATAATAATTCATGCATTTGTAATTAAGACCAAAAGTTCACCTCATTTTAAACCTCCCATGGAACTATATCAGTTCAACCAAAGAAACTTGAGGATAGTGTGATTTCACGCAGGAATTGCCTTTCTAGGTTTTGAACTTTCATTTACCAATTACCATGCAAGAATCATTCATGCATTTTGTGCATTTGATTCAAGACACTGCAGAACTTCTATGGAACTCTTAACAAAAGTAGTAAAATTACAAGATGCTGTTAAAGATTAATTTAAAACTATAGCTAAACTATTTTACAACCATTTCAGTTGAGTGATTAATTTCCAGCATTATGGTTTCTCTGAGAACCAAAACAAACAGAATCATCAGATATCCTCAGAAACCTATTGTCTCTCCTAAAATTCATAAATCATCCCTGAAAATTTCCTCAAGTAGTTTGACAAGAAAGAAAAAACTATGGTAGTTGGTAAGTAGCATGTAATGGCAGATTTGTACACATCCTTAGAAGAGATGAAGAAGTTGCAGACATTGAGAAACATGCTGGAGCTCTTCCCTTATCGTGAAGAAGCTTTGCTCCCAAGTAACAGGCTTGAAGGCTTAAAGCTACAATAATCAGCATGTTCTTACAAGCTTTGGTCTCCACATCCTAACAAACCAATTACTTTCTCCGAGCTTCTGATCCATGGTTCGTTTCTTGTTATTTGTTTCAGTATCCTGGGAAGCTTCCAATGTCACCACACTCCTCAGGGGCAACTGTGGACTAGAACTGGATGATGATTCTACCATTCCATTTACCATTTCCAATACCTCACTCATCTTTGGGCGATTCTTTGGATTTTTTGCCAAGCATTGGTTAGCAATCATAGCGAGTCTCTGGGCTGACTTGAAGACTTGTTTCTTATCAAGTCTTGGATCTAATATTAGTTGAAATTTCTTCCCATCTGATAGGTATGGCCTTATCCATTCCAACAACTTCTGCTCACGCCTGGGGCGATTTCGATCTAAAGGGCGCCTACCAGTGATGAGTTCATAAAGGAAGACACCGTAGCTCCACACATCATTCTTTGAAGTTAGACGTCCGGTTTGAACATATTCAGGAGCGGCATATCCCATTGTTCCTACAACCTAACAAACATAGACAGCCATATGAACACAAGTAATATAGAGTCACTGGATTACACTTATCTATGGTTGAGTTCTGTTTGGATAATATGCTACAGACTTGAACAATAAAAGAGGTAGCAACAAAGGGGTGATTTAACCATCTATTATCTATATGCCCATGTTGAAATAACAATAACAGTGATAAGATGAAAGGTGAATTTAGATTGAGTAAATGTTCTATGTTTAAGAAATGAACCCAAGTTTTGACATAGATGGCTATCAAAAGACACCCAGAGCATTTCTTATGATTTTCTGTACTGAATTATGATTCTTTTTTTTTTTTTATCAATTTTCAGTCATATTTTTTATCAATCATTCTATTATATCAAATAATTCACATGATCATTTTATTCAGCCCTATTAGACCAGCAACAGCTTTACAGACAATTAAAGTTCAGGCCCCTAGTCTTATGTTGAATTTCTCTACTTCCTCATGTAAATAATCAATAGAAAAGATTAAAGGCAAAACAATATATATTTACAAAATCGTAGATTAATACACTTAGACATACCGCCGTTGAGACATGAGTCAGTCCATCTGATGGTCCCAACCTTGCTAACCCAAAGTCTGATAGCTTTGCATTCCACTGTTCATCCAATAGGATATTTGAAGATTTGAAATCTCTGAAAATTATCTACACAATGCACTCACAGTTAGCATCAATCAACTGCACCACAGATCTGAATGGTAAATAAATTTAGCATGACATTGGTCGAAGTATTGCCTTGGTGCAGCGGTAAAGTTGTGCCTTGGTGACTTGTTGGTCATGGGTTCGAATCCGGAAACAGCCTCTTTGCATATGCAAGGGTAAGGCTGCGTACAATATCCCTCCCCCATACCTTCGCATAGCGAAGAGCCTCTGGGCAATGGGGTACGAAGTTTTTTTAGTTTTTTATTGGTCGAAGTATTCAAATTTAATTCCTCCCAGATCCCATTCTTCTTTTTTGGGTAAATTACATTTCTCTCTAGTAATATATTATATGCTTAAAAGCTTAAATTACACAGCCCTCTCCTCTATTTTACAAAATTACACTCCCTTTCCCTAAGATTAATATATGTTATGCTTTAGTCCATTTTAATGTGCATGGGCCTCTTACCTTACGAATAGTTTTCCTATCTTTGTGACCCTCTGCTTAATATGTAGCCAGTTTTGAACCTTCACTATTGACTTTGGAATTTTAGAAAATGAAATAAAGATTGTAAGTTCCAAAGGCATTAAAAGGGGTGTTTAAAAATCATTTTTTCATTTAAAGTCCTAAAATCAATGTAAAATCAATTATAGTATGCTTAAAATTAGCTGCCCCAGGCCCAGCCAAACTAAAAGTTGTATGCAGAGGAAAATGTCCCTCGGAAGCTCATTCATAGTTGTTCATTACAAAAAGGATCATGTACATTAAATTTTACTAAACATTTCATCTCTTAGGGGAGGGAGTGTAAGTTTTAAAATAAGAGGTGACTCGAGAGTCGAGACTAGAGAGGAAAGTATAACATAACCATTATTCAGGCAAGGAGAGAGTAATTAACCCTTTTCCTTTTGGGATGTGATGTATATAAATGTGCAGAAAAAAACTCTAGACCAGGCTTATTAAATTGAATAGGAATTGATGAAAGTTTGGCTATAAACCTATACCTGGAAATCCATTTCCTCATGCAGGTATGTTAACCCACGAGCTGCATCTCGAGCTATTTTTAATCTCCTAGTCCATGGGAGAGGAGTCTCTGATCGGTGAGATAAATGGTGTTCCACACTTCTGTTTGGCATGTATTCATAAATTAGAAGCCGCTGGATTCCTCTTTCATCATCATCAGCACAGTAACCCACTAGTTTCACAAGATTGGGATGCTCAACAATGCCCAGAACATTCACTTCTGTCACCCATTCCCTATGGCCCTACAGGGCAAAAGTAAAGTAACAAATTTAAAGTGAAGGAAAAAATACATAGAAAAGATTAACACATAATTCCTATCTTGTGTACCAACCAGAGCATCTTACTTGACAACAGAAATCTTCTAGCCTCAAGTAAGGTTAACAAAATCAAAATGTGACAATTTAAAAGTTTTTGCACCAGTTAAATTTAACATATGGGAACACCGGAACAGAGTTAGATTATTTAAGTGTCTAACCATGTCTACATGAGGCAACTAATGTGACAATTCAAAGCATTCAAGTTTTATAATATATGCATTATAACTTGAATTATGATATCAGAACACAAAATGTATATATCATAGAGCAAAATAACTACACACTGGTGCATGGCAATACCTTCACTAAGATAAAAACAGAAGGCAAACTCTTACCTGCATTCCTCTTTTACTAAGTTGTTTAACTGCAACTTCAATTCTTCTGGAGGAGTCCTCTGCGCTTCTTATCAATCCCAGGTAGACACACCCAAACCCACCCTCTCCGATCATAACAGAGCGACTGAAATTCTTCGTGGCTGATTTCAGTTCAGATACAGTAAACACTCTGAGGTTGCTGGGTCTCTGGGACAAACTGGGAATTGCATTCCTCCTCTGGGATTCTGAGCTGCCATTGTCTGAAACATCCTGAGAATTTAACTCAGAACCGGATCTTCTAACCTCAGCCTCAACACACATGGAATTGTCAGATCGACCCGATGTTGACTGCAACTGCAAGCCTTTCGGTTCATCTTTTTTCTCTCCATACGAGAATGGAAAACACTTCATCGCTGCTGACCGGACTGCATTTCCATTTTCAGAAGGGAAAATAAAAGTTGAGAGTTGAAAAGCAATACAGCATATAAAGTCATATATGGTGAAGATTGAAGAGTCCTTAAATTGAATTCAGAAAGAAAAAAATCACCCACTTGCATAAAAAAAACATATAAAAAAACCTTCCAAAGCAGCCTTATCAGCCTAATTCTCCCTGTCATCAACATCTCCAATTTCAGATAACCCAAACATAAATGTTTTCAATCAATGAAAATTTTTGCATGTATATTTTGCCCCCAACCAAAGCTAAACAAGTCAACAGCATTTAGAGAACCAATTCTGATCTAGGAAGTGCCCAAATTGGCCATCCATACTAATACTAATAGAAACTAAGTTTTGCTTTTGGGAAATACTAAACAAATCAAATTTTTGTCTTGGAAATAGTAAACCTCCATACTAATAGAAACCATCCATAAAAAATAAGTCAATTTGTTGAACTACACATAGTTAAAAATTGCTAATAGAAACAAAGTTTTGTTTCTAGGAAATAAATTAAGACTAGAAACTTAGGAATTGTCCAAATTGGCCATGCATACTGCAATCTGAAAGAGGAGAAGCCCAGTATCGTTTGAACGTGTTCAGGGTCAAATGGGATAAATTGCTAACCCTTTATTTAAATGAAAAGAAAAACAAGAAAAAGGAGAGATTTTGAGGTTGAAACTCACCTCTGGTTCAAAAGAAAACTTTTGATCTAATAAGATTAAGATGCTGGAAGTTCCCTTTAGGACAAGATTCTGAAGAGGACCACCCTCACAACAACATAACTCATTTGCCTCGAAAAGTGAAGACTTTTTGAGAATGAAGAAGAGAAAGACAGAGTCCAGTCCAGGCTCGGAAGGAGAAGTTTTCCACACGGCAGCTTCTGGCTTGGTCACCTTAGTTTACCAAACAGAGTTTAAGAGCCTAATAAAGTAAGTAATAGTCAAACCTTCGTTGCATTGATGTGTCATTAAGAGAGGAAAAGGAATGTGAAAAGGGTGTTTAGGATTTGACTCCAATGAGCACTGCTGCCGTATGAGACGGAACAAACAGCTTGTGTTAAGGTTAAATGGTTAATGTTAGTGGACAATGTCATCAAAGTCAAGGTCCCTTGTTGGTGAATGGATACAATCCAAATCACACTTTAATTTCTTATTCCCTCTCCCAAGTTTGTACATGTATTTAAAAGTTAAACCAAATGGAGTTCTATTCTTTCTAACATTATTTTTTAATTAATTAAAATTTATTTGGATTATAAAATTACATTTCATCTGTGTCGGTGTAACTGTCATGCTAAATCATTTTACACAAATCAAGAAATAAATAAATAAGCGAACGAGAATAATAATATTACAATAATTTTATTAAATTAACCTTATTATTATTAATTCATTTTTTAGTTCATATTATTAATATTGTAAAGAATATATATAAATGAAAAAAAATAAATAATATTACATGAAAAAATTAAAATGATAATTATTTTTAAAAAAATTAAAATAATAATTATTTTAAAATAATTTTTTCTTCTTACATAATGATTATTATAAGATGAAGGAAGTAAGTGGAATGCAATAAATAAGGAGTGTTCTTTAACAATATTTTCTCTAACATCTTTATTATTGATTAAAACTTATTAAAAATCATCCATTTTTGTGGGAGAAATTTTTCATTTAATGACTATTTCTTCTTAGTTGAGAAATGAAATCTATCAAAAATTGTAGTTTTTAATAAATTTTGACTAATCTTAAGTATTTTAAAAAATATTAAGAGACATTGTCGCTATCATTTTTAAAATTTTCTTGCTCTATGTAAAAAAAATTTAAACAATACTTGTTATGGAACAAATGAAATTCATATCATAAAAATTTATATATTTTTTATATTGTACTAGTACGTGAAATAATATGATATACAGTTTAGATTTAAATATGTTTTTATTCATTATTAAATTAGAGTTTTGATTTTACTCATTTTTAGTCTTTTAAAGATTTTTTAAAATATTTTTTTGTTCATTTTAGAATTTGTGTCACTAACAAACCAAATACATACTTAATTATTTTTGGAGTGACATGCACATAGAAGAAGCATGACATTTTGAGTGTGTGTTTTAATAAGTGTTGTTGTATTGGTAAAATTAATTTTGAATGAAATTAATTTTAATTAAAATTGATTTTGAAGTGTTATAATTTATATTTGAATGTTTTTATTATAAAATCACATTAGGAAAAAGTTTAATATAAATTTTTTTATCAAACACAAAAATTACTCAAAATAACATTAATACAGACTCAAATTTATTCAACTAAATCACATGGAAGTGTCAAACATATTGGTAAAGTCATGATCAAGTTTGACTAGATCTAAACTCAAAGTTTGGTGGCTACTAAAGTGGAACCAAACAAACTAAGTGTTTTCCATGGTTGACTCGAGGTAAACAAAACAGAAGAAAATGTTAGTTTCGTATATATATATTTCGGTTACGGGAATATGTTCTTTTTTTTTTTTTTTGGACAAGGTTTATGTACGTTTACTTTCTATCATCGTGTTATATTCCCATTTAAGGGAAGCCATGCTAGCTGGATTATGCTCAAAGAAGATGATATATACTTTTGCCAAGGTAAGATAATCAATCCAAGCATGAAGCATGTGCACCGCTCAAACATTATTCACTTACTAGAACCATCTTTACTCATTAGAAAAAAATCCTTATAATTTATAAATAATGAAATTTTTCGAATGCCTCTCCTCAAGCAACTTTACTCTCCCAAACAATTTGAAAATATGACCAAAACATTACTTCTATGGGTTTTTCTATTGATCAACATCCTCATGTTTTCAGCTACTGGGAGCACATTTACTACAAAAATTGAAGATCTTTCCAGGCAACAAAAGGAAATCAAAAGTAACAATTTTTTTTGCATGCAATCCTACTTCTCTTTGTCTAATTTCTTATATAAAAAAATCAAATTCAAAAAGCATTTTTTTCTGGGGCATGCATGCAGCCATGTACGGTGTGATCATGGAATCAAGCAAACCAAACACTCAAAAAAGAACAAATCTAGGATTGCATGTTGTCCAACACACAAAGGTGTCACAGAAATCAAAATAACGTTAAGGATCATAAGGGGAAGAATAGTGCAAGCACTTATTCAATCAAATCTTCATCCTTGTTCATTCCCGTGATGCTTCTGTTTGGTTACTTGTTTTGAATTCCAAGGCTTAAATTTATTTACAGTGAAGGCACTACTAGTGATGCAGATGTTCCTTCTCTTCTTAATTTGTGTATTGTAAAATGTTTCTCTGTGGGCTTTATTTAGTAAGTCTCCTCTTAAAGGATTAATTCGTGGGTATATTTTTTAATGCTCGATGATGCAATTGTGTGTGAAACTAATGAAAATAAAAGTTTTATCGTAGCCATCAACATTTTGTGATTTAAAAGTTCCCTGAAAGCATTTTACAAATCAAAAGAGGGGTAAAAAATAATAATGTAACGATGCTATGTTTTCAGCGACCAACTTTGGTGTTTGGTTTGAGCATTATCTGTTTTTGAGCGACTCACTCCTATTTTCCTTCCTCTCTTTCACTTCTGCAAGTTGGAACCCCCTTTTCCTTCTTCTTTCTCTTCTTCATCTGATCCTATTTTTTTCTTCTCTTCTACGGCTGCTTTCTTCTATCAATTTTCTTTCTTTTCTCACTACACAGCTCTGCCGCCCTGCAACTGCATCCTGTTTCTTTTTCTTTGTTGACTCTTAGTTATCCTCTTTTGTTGTCCACGTATATGTTTTGTTTATATAGTTTTTACTGTATTGTATTTAATGTGTTTAATTCACATATTAAAAGTTATTTTCACGAATGTAAATACGAGAATATAGTATTTTTATGTTTGTTATAAGTTTTAAAAAATAATTTTTAGATAATGCCATTTTTTTTTGTTTTAAATCACTAATATTAATAATTTTTTATTGTATTGAATCTTTAATATATAAAAATTTGTTTTGAGTCTTTATTTTCGGTTAATCAATAACATGTCAATATCAACTCATATATTAAAAAAAAAAACAAGAAACCTACTTTAGGAGATAAAAAAAAAGAGTAAATTACAATGATTATAAATGTGGTGTGCTTTTATTACACTTCACATTCTTATTTTTTTTTAATCCTAAAAAAAATAACGTAATGATTGATTTTCCGTTTCATTAGCTATCATTTGATATTTCTTATAGAAGTCACCCTTTGGCAAGCACGTAAGTAGTCGTTGATGGTAACACTTTGCTTGCGAATGCGAAGCATAGCAATTACACCAAGGAAACAATCAATACCATGCAATATATGAAACCGGCGTTTCGAAACGCGGCTTTCTACTGCCACGCCTTTTCTCGCTCCTTAACCTTAAACTCTAACCCTCTCCACCTCGTCTCCCCATTTGGAAGACCCCAAACGTTTCGCCTCGCACCACCCATTTCGTGCTTCTCCTCCTTAATGGCGTCTTCGCTGGAGAAGCAATTCGACGACTTTAGGGTTCAGTTCGAAGAATCTGGAACCTTGCGCGAACGAATTCGAAGCGTCGTTTCGGAGATCGAGTCCTCCACTAGACTCATCTATGTCACCCTTCTTCTCGTTCACCAGTCTCGCCCCACTCCCGGTACAACCAACCACACTGTGTCCCTCTTCTTCACTTAACCCTAACCACACTAATTTCCTTTTTTTAACTTTTTTTTTGGACCGATTTTGGGTTTCTCTATCGTGTACTTGTGGTGTGCAAATGGGTTTGTTTGTTAAGGGTTGAGTGTTAAGTAGAAAGCATCAAAATCCAAACTTGTGTTCCGCATTTTTAGGTTTAGATGATTTTGTTATCCATTGAATACCTGCGATGAATGTTGAGGGGGTGAAGTGTATGATGTGGCAAGGCAAAGTGTTTTCTCATTATCTCTTGTATCTGGTTTTTTGGGTTTGAACAACAGAGCTTTTAGAGAAGGCCAAGTCTCAGGTTAATGTGTTAAAGAAGCAGTATAAGCAACTTGCTGAAGTTGTTGGAGGATACCCTGGGCAATACTATAGATGATTAAGTTCGGAGGAACTGTTTATCTTCTAACTTTTTAGTGTTTTTTTTCTTCCTTTTTGGGTATGTAATCTTTTTGTGTGTTGTAGGTATCATGGTGATTGGAAGAGTGAGACGCAGCCCGTAGTTTCGATGCTTACTTTTATGCACTGGCTTGAAACAGGAAGCCTTCTCGAGCACAAAGAGGCAGAGGAAAAACTTGGGTGTATGTCTTAATACTCTCGTGTTAGTTATTGCCATGTCAATCAATGTTTTATTCATTAGGTAGGTAGGTAGGTATGCATGCATATGTTGATGTCATTGCGCATTATTAATAACTATATATTACTTCAATGCATTATATAGTCCTAAGTTTTTAAGCAGCAGGGGATTGTAAGTTTCAAACTGATGTCTTTCGTAAAATAAGCATATGCATGAAAGAGTTTCACGGTTAGGCAAAGTATTGAAGGACTTGGTGTTTACCACATTGATATCTAAATCGTAAACAGGGAGAAGGGAAAATAAAAGGAACGCCATGCATAAGGGCAGAACTATGTGTCCAATATTTGGCATTAATTAGCTGTACAGCTTTCACATAGTTGTTCTAAAGAACTCCATATCATTCATGTTGCTATATAGAAGAAACAGCCAACATTATTTTTGGCATAACGAATGTCCTGCTGAACTATTGTTATTTGTTCTACATTGAGATATTCTAAATCTAATGAAGGTTGCACTTTACACTGGTGTAGAATGGTAAGATCAAGGGACTGGGTTCTTACATATATAATTTATAATTTATTATATAGGTACTTGTAAGCTGTAAAAATCTGAACCATTGATTGTCCAATTGGTGGGTATCAACTCAATACTTTAAAATTTAATGCGTGCCCTACATATTAGAAGTACCAAAATCAAAGATTATTTAAACTGAAATACCTAGAGTTCATTGTTTTACATTTAAGAGTCTTGCCTCATGTAAATTTCCATTAACACGAGTTTTAACATCTAACTGGGATAGCTAAGCATATTTTGGACAGTTAAATTTTCCAACCTTTTTCAATGCTATTCTAAATAATAAGAGCCATTGTGATTGAACTTATGATTGTAATAAACTTCTATAGTTTTATATCAAATTATATTATTGAACATATAGTTCTTAGTTGATTGTTTATGTCAATTTATTTGTTTATCTTCTATTCTTCTATATGCACCATGCCCATTCCTGTCTTTTGTGACTCAGAATAAGTGGAAACAAAATGTATTTGTTTTTTTTCCTACCTGTTTTTTTGCCATAATGTCAACTACTTTCCGCACATAGCACTGAGATTTATAAGTTCTGTTTGCTTATTGTTATGTTGCAGCGAATAATAGTTCAGAATTTGGCCTAGATGTTGAAGATTACTTAATACATGAGCCTTCTAAATATGTACATGCATTAATTTTTTCTGTGTAATGATCATTTATGGAGATGAATATGATTCTATTGCATGTTTTCTTAGGCGGGCTTCCTTCAGGAAGTGGTGACTAATTTAAATATGATTTTCATTTTGAAGAACATGGGTATGGCAGTCAGAATCAGCAGGGTTTCCAAGGCAAAGGAGCTCAATAACCAAATGTGTAATGTTATAATGTTATATTTAGTCATTCCTCATTAGTACAGATGATTCTTAAGTTTTTTACTCTGATTAAAGAAGTCAACCAAAATCATCCAACCCACAACTCCATCTTTTGATTTGAGTCATAGGTCTAGTTTTTACCAATCACATTGCATAGCTGATTATGATTTCAGAGTTTTGCTGTTTATACTGATGTTGATACATTTATACCATGCAGGTGTCTGTTTTATGTCTAATGAATTGGTAAGAACTTGTTTCCTCTTAATTGTTACATATCAACTTGTATAAAATAGAGTAGATATTTCACTACATGTTTTTAACCATATTGTCAAGAAGAATATAGACTAGAGATGGATGAATGTTTGTATATTTGAACCTACATATACACAACAGATTATCAAACTTCTGTATGTTTAAGGAAAATACATCATGACAATTACACCTTATTTTGCCATTCATTTGACTTTGCAGCCGAGGTATGTGGTGAATCAAGTGACTGCTGGGGTGGGGACTATGATTGTCTAAGGAAGGTCTTAAAGTTCTTAACAGATCTCCATGCTGCATTCCGCATGCTTAATTTTCGCAATGATTTTTTGCGAAAGAAGTTTGATGCGTTATTACTTGTACCTTGTCTATGCATAATTTCTTTTCTTTCCTGTTGTCATTGCATTACCTTCATCAGATAATGGTGCTGAGTACTGATATTGTATTCTCAGTGTTCTCACAAATATTTGTCATCTTAAAACAATATTGGTCTACTAAACTATAATAATTAATACAAGCTGTGTGTACCAAAGGTATTTGCGGCAGTTTACATGGAGTTGTATTCACTCATACCATCTTTTTGGATGATATCTTTCCACCATTGGCTTGTCAGGCATGAAGTATGACTTAAGAAAACTAGAAGAAGTTTACTATGATGTTAAGATTCGGGGTTTGACACCCAATGGTGAGTCAGTCGGAAACTTAAAAACTATGGACCTGGAATCGAAGGACAATCTTAAGCTTAAGTTGTGATACCTGTGGACTGAAAGCGAGACCTTCAGTACATGGAGCTTTACTAGCTTCTCAACAACTATGGACCTTAAAAACTTTGATAGGCTCAGCTTGCTGTTAGCTGTAACTGGAATTCTATTTCTACTGGTTGATGAAAGCAAGATTCATGAGTACGGAAGTACAATTGCCAGTATGTGGTGCTGACTCAAACATCTTGAGAACTGAGAACCCTGTATTTCCAATGTTCCAAATGGAAAATATAGTACGTTGAAGTTATTAATGCTTTGTGGTGAGTTGAACGGGGATTTTCAATTCAATCCACAGTGGACTATTTGAAGTTTTTTTAAAACATTTCACCCCTTTGGTTAACAAGGAATTGAATGAAGTTGTAATTTCCTATTGCAAAATAAATGTTTAAGAGATTAAAGAAATAGAGAATAAAGATGGTAATTCATTTATTCTTAACAAGAAGCACGAAGGTGAGGTATTCAAAATTAAATAAGTTAAATTATTATTTTATAAAAAAAATTAGGTTATCTAATAGGGTGTTATAATTTTGAGGAATTTAAAGGGAATTCGAAGACTGAATTCTAACGGCTCCGATGACGTCAGGATATGATAGTTTCATAGTCTAAAATAAAATCAATAAGAATTCTAGTCAGAAGTTGTTAATTTGCAGTGTGTATTTCACAACACACTTCACTCAGTTGAGAGAATTCAGTCAGAAGATTACAGTGTGTACAAATAGTTTTACATTGTTATTTAATTATAAACTAAACTACTGCTTAAATTAATTTAAAAATTAATAAATTTTTTATATATGATAAATTATGATTGAATGACTATATAATATTTAAATTAAGAAACAAAGTGGTGGCTATTTTTAAGACTACAAGTCAGTTTTGCAAAAGCGAATGTTGAATGAAACAAAAGAATAAGGTCAAGTCCTATTATGTAGCAAAAAAAAGGTCAAGTGAGGACACCAGAGCAAAAAGTTAGAAACGGCCAACGCAAGCTAGTTCTCAAGACAGTTACACATACACATAAGAACAACACACCACTGGAATCTACAACTTAGCAAACGAAACCAGGAGCTAGCCCCATTATACATGCCAGTAATTCTCACATCTTATGCCCAACATAAACCTTGGACTATATTATAAAAAAGTAATCGAGCTTAGTTACTTGCCAGCACAAATAAAGAGCCCCTTTATTAGAGCAACCATATATAATATCATCATACTCAACCTATGCATGTAGCTCTCATGCATGGACTACCCTATGTTTGAACTTGCCATCTAAATTTCTATTCCCACCATCTTCTTGAGAAGTTCCTACCACATCGTTGTAGTTTCCTTTAAGCTTGGAATGGTGGTAGTTTGCACTTTCAACACTGCTTTTTGGGTTATTGATATTGGCCTTTTTCCCATCACTTTTCCCCTTCCAACGCGATTTCTCTGTTGTTGGCCATATATCCCACCTATTCCTGAGGCCTTCGATTCTCCCAAGAGAGACGTGACCACTATAAATGCTATAAAAAAAGCTAGTAGTTTAATCTTTATTCTTCAAGCACTTTAGCTTCCTTACTTAATATCTATAAAAACGCAAATGAAGGCTTTATGTACCACACGGATGCCAATTATTTTATATGATTGTTGTGGGCTTGTTAATATGTGACAAGATAAGGTGGGCTTTCGCGCAATTTCACTATAATTTTATTTTTCAATCTCATGCAATGACAATCTAAGCAAATCTTGTTAAACGATATGCATGGAGTAGGATAATGGTATATATAATACTGCTTTTAACGAGTGAAATTTTTATACAAGGTCTCTTGTTTGATCATTGATGTGAATTTTTCCTACGAGGGTCATATCAGCTAATGAAATCCTTCTGACAACTCATGACTTATCCTCTGCGGTTCTATGGAATTATTTTAATGTTTTTCTTTGTTTGCTGTTCTAAAAACTAAAAAGGCAGTAAAAAGCATAAGTATTCTTTTTGTTATTTTATAATATGCTCTTAAAGTATCTGAATTGCTATTGTAAGAGTTGGTTAATGCGCTCATTTTAAATTTTAAAAAAATATTAGACAAAAACGTATCATGACAGAATAATCAAATCTCCGCAATATGTAGATGCCAATGCATGATTAATTATATACAACTTTAATTTTCTTATAATTCTCTATTTCTTTTTTAGTTTCGCAACACATCATCATTACATTTTTCATTCTCTCTTATTGTATCTCTGACATCTCTCCAAGAAATGTAAGAGTTAGGATGCGTTTAGTTAAAATGATAAAAATAAAATAAAAAATTAAATTAAAGCATAAAAGTACGTACCGATTTCAAATGAAAAATAAAATATTTATTTTTTATTTTTTTTCTTTTATCTTGAAAAATATATATATATAACACCATTTACAATTATCTTTCTGCTTAAAAATACTGGCATACTGTAAAAGGCGAGAAAAAGATTGAAGATCCGTTTATTTTCCATCAAGAACCAACTTTTTACAAAGTGCACACATTTTAATGTAAGAAACCTATAAATGAAACAAGTTTATTTTCCATAGAACCACTTCTTAATTACATTTAACAATTCAAAATTAATTCTAACGACTGCAATTCTGTTCAATTTTAAAACAATGGAACATTATCAATGACTAAACACATCACATCACATCACATTTTAACAATAAAGTACCCATTTCTTTGTTCCATACATTTTCATACTAGACATGATTAGATGAGAGGGCTCGGGAAAGATGAAGGACACTTGTCCCCAGTTTTACTTTACCAATGAAATAAAAAACAAAACCTAAATGCAGTGCATTATGTGTTTCTTTATGTTGTTTTTCAATTGAATTTAAAGTTTAATTTCAATAATCTATGTAATAAAAATTTGTATTAAAGATTATTATAGAATATTTAGGTTTAGAAAGCACGAACACTCCTATGGAATGTGAATGACATGGTGTCTTAAATACTTTTCGGACATACACTTGTCAAACATGTCTTTTGAAAATGTGTTTGACACTCTTTAATTAAAAAATATTTTTATATTAAAAATGTTTTTTTCAACTCAGACAAATATAAATGAAGAGAGTAACCTAATATCTTTGGCTAAACACTTTTCAGACACTCTTATCATAAATAAATAAATAAAAAATAAGAAAAATAATATATTGTGAGTCTCATTTTCACCATATTTAACTTGGAATTGTGTGTGTGTAAAGATTGCATTTTAAAATGACATCTACTTATGTAATTTGAAGTCCAAAATGAGATACTATCTGCTGTTGCCTATAATTCTGTCTTCCGTTTTAGGACATTCTGCAAACCTTAGATCTGACAAAATCAAGCTCTAAAACATTATTTAAAACTCTTATATGTGGAATGGCATCAAAATACTAAGACCTTTTTTCTCCCAAAGAAATAGTAGATATTATTTTGTAGCCTAAATATCGATTCAGTCAATAAATTGTCTAAACCAAGGTTTCCACGTACTCAACCGACACTAAATTTTAAATTTCACACGATCCTGACCAAATCAAACCCCCCACATTAAGAGTACAGAGAGGCATTGCTCCCTAAAAGGAAGCATGGAGAGGAATTAATAGAGGGATGTGTGTGGGGGCACTTAGGAAGAAGTTGGAACAAAAAATGATAAAGTTGCCAGTAGCACCAGCTCATGTGAACAGAGAATTGCAGGTGGAATAGGAGCAAAGCAAGTCAAATCAAATAATTTCGATGTATAAAATGGATGGTGGATTATAAGTATATGAGTATTGAGTGCCTTGAGGTGTAATAACATATATATATATATATATATATATCATCCGCGAGCCTTATGGAGCACAATGAACCTCATCAAATTTCAATTTGAATTGAATAACTGCTTCAACTATCCTTGAAGACTCTCTCTTATCATTGTAATTATGTTGCACAAGTAGCCATTGGATTCGGGTATGTGTACTATGTAGAGTGTTGTTTCGTCAGCACAGACATGATCCAATAATATCTATAGCTATGTATGCAGTGAGTATAATTACAGTATTGTTCTCTAGAACTCAATACAAAAAAGACCATCTTACTGAAATTAAAGAAGTTAACAGTCGTTAGAAGAGGAGAGTAAATTAGAGTTAAATCAGAGATCATGAAGCATTAATTATAATGTGATCAAAGTTTCTTACAATTGAAGTTTGACCTTCTTTTGTGGCAATTCGTGATTCTTCATCTTTTTTTCACTGATTTGTTAATTTTTGTGATTTAACATGACAATTTTTTATGGAAATAATTATTTGTGTTTATTCTTCAATTAATCTTCTTGTATTTAGTTAGTAATGTGATATTGAATAAATAGTTGTTCCATTACAAAATTAATTTCACAAGATCCTCAGAAGGGCTTTTCAAAAACATATACTTGGCCACTATGGTCCCTCTCATATCTGGAAAACTGTTGCAGGTTGTGTCAAATTGGACATGCTAGCTATTCCTTTCAAACAACTAAGCACGACCCACTTTTGTCTTAAAGGGTCAGTATATACTGAGTCTCTGAGCATCACAGACCAGGAGAAAGGGGATCTCAAACCCCATCCATCGTCAACAATTATTTCAGTGTAAGTGCTAAAAGTTATTCTTCATAGAAAATAGTGTTTCCAACTCCCTAATAATTTCTAATTATACAATGAAAAGTAAGATTTAAAAATCTACCCCATCATTTTCTAAACCTCTCTCAACCAAAACAAAGTGGCAAAATGAACTGTAGTGGTACAAATTGTATGGTTCTTTGATTTTTTTTTTCAGTCTATACTTTTGGTTACACTTTATGTATTATGTTAACCTTCATTTCAAGAAAACAAAAAACATGTGATATAATGCTAAGATTAAAATCAATAAAGGGCTGAAAACAGAATCCGAAACCATTGAAAATCAATATCCTAGTTAAAATATCTAAATTCTAAAGATCAGTGAATTTAGTATGAGGAACCGGATTGCGGGAATCAAGTCAAACATTTCACATCTATCGATGGTCAAAGATTTCAGGGTGAAGAACTGTACCACTCATTCTGCTGTCTGCAACTGTACATGTTTTCTTCCATTCCTTATACAATGTATAAGCCCATTTCTTAGAGAGATATTTTATCCTTATAATATAATAACAATTTTCATAACTTTTTTTTCTTTTTTAATTCCATTACATTATTCATTTTATCATCAATTTTCTAATTATAGAAAAACATGAGGGAAATAGAATTTTTCATTCCTTAATGTGTGAGAGCTACGTAGGGACAATAAAACTCATCACAAACCCACTTTCCTAGAGGACTGAATCAGTAACTTTTTCGTACGGATATATAGTACCCTCCTTACTCCATGCAAAATGCAAGATTTGGCCGGCATGACAAATTCAAGGCTATTCAACAAGTATTAAGCTGAAATCAGTCCAAATAAGAATAATAAATTCATATCAATACATGCTTAGAAAAAAGCAGCTCCAATTGACAAAGACACCAATGTTCTACATAGAATGTGGTTGATCAGTTCTACATATAAGTATAATATAGAGAGAGAAAAAATGTGGGTATCACACTGTCTAAGACACATGATTGTGGCTTCTCATGTTTATTTTTCTGTGATACAAGGGTAAAAGACATAGGAATAATTATACTAGAATTTATTATTAGTTACATGTTTGTGGCTTCTCATGTGTAGTATTTTTCTCTCTTGTAACAAATATAGAAAATGAAAACAAATCGAAATTCAGGAGAAATAAGTGGGATCGCACTTCACCCAAGAAACTTTATCCCATTCCTCATTCATATCTTATCTTTTCCTCCCCAAGTTGTGGGGTCTGAACTTTAAAAACTTTGAAAGGTCAATCATCAAGCACCGGCCTTGAGAATTACAGAGAAAGACACTACCCTTACTTCCTGGGAAAGATATTAATTTAATTAGAACATTGAATTACAGTCAAGTGGCTTTTTCTAGCTAGCAAATCTTTAAATAAGTTTTAATGCTCATAATAAGCTCTATACACTATTAACATTGATAACTGCAATTGTGCGTTTGAGACGTACTCTAAACATATAATTGGTGGCAAAGGATTGGCAAAGTTTGCATTTGTGGCAAATAAGTAAATAACCGTTGAGTCTTTTCCTCAAAGTGAGATTTGGATGGAAGTAAGAAAGTCGTAAGAAAGTCGCAATAGACATTTTTGTTTGTTTATGTCAAAACTTTTTTAACTGATATGTAAAGTCTATACAATAATTTTAATTTTTACAATGTTACTTTTTCTTTTGTCTCATTCTCTATTAATCATATCAATTACTTTATCACATATTTCTTTCTCTTCTTTTTCCATTTCTCTCTCTGTACGTTGCATAAATTTTTATATTGTATAAACTTGATTTCTCTTTTTAACTACTCGCCTACCTGACATACTGGTTTGGTTATACTATAATTCAAAAGTAATTTTGAATAACATTATTCTAATGTTATTTATTTTATCATCAAGACCATTTTTTATATATAGGTTTTCAAATATGTTAACTTAATTTCAATGCACTTTTACTTAAATTATATTTATCAAACCAAAACACTCTAAAATTAAATTTATAACTAACCAAACACATGTTAGCAAGACAATACCCACATTATATGACATACATATCAAGTGAGATTGTAAAAAATAAAAACATAATTCAAGTTAATTTTGACTATATGCATAACTGAAATTAGCTCTTCCTGTCTATTATTTTCTAACCTACTTGCGTTGCATGCTGGTATTATTTCGCAAGGTGTGATGCTATATAAAGAAGCTACTAACAAGCAAGGTCAGCTAATTGTATCTGACAAGCTTTAGAATAATATATATTGGATTTTGATGTATCCAAGTATCTGACACACTTAGAATAATATATATTGGATACTGATGTTTCCGCGATAATTGTATAGGCAAAAGCTACGATGTATCATGTCAACCATTTACTGTATCTTTGGTGTTTAGTTCAAATAGAACCTAACGGAATGTAACAAAAATAAAAAATAAAAAAATCTTTCATATGTTTTCTCTCATGACATAAGCATTGGCTTATTAGTAATGAAAATGTATCTTAACACGCTTGGATGCTTATACTTGGAGAGATATAAGAAGAAAAGATAGATATATGATTGATTTGATTGATATTATAATAAAATAAAATAAAGAGATATAGAGAAATTAAAAGTATTAATAAAGTATTAGTAACTTATAAGTGTCTAAATATCATCAAGAAAATAGAATTATTCATGAACATTCAATATGTCAAATGACATCTAGTGAAAAAGATATAAAAGTGAGAAAAATATAAAATATTGTAGGTATTATGATGTGATACGAAGAGAGAGAAAATATTGAATGTTAATTAGATATTTAACAAATATGAGTGTTCAAGTATCATCATTTTAACTAATTAATGCACGAATTAATTGACACCACTTAACTTAGTCAGTTGCTTTGAGATTGAGTCATGAAACAAAATTGTCTTGCAACAATCACGTAACTCATACATTAAAAAATAAGCATAGGCTTCAAAACGAGTAAGCAAACACATGATGCTGCAGAGCATTTATTTGTACTTCTCATGCCGTTATTATATAAACCTTTTCATTTTCCTTGTACTCCATGTACTTTTTCTCCCTTTCTCATTCTCTCTCTCACTATGAAGGGAAAGTTCCTAAGAGGGTGCCTTAACAAGTGGAAGAAAATGGGAAGTAGAGTCATCCATTGTGCTGCCTACAGTTACTGCTGTGAATGGGAACAGTGGTCATCCATGCATGAAGATGAAGGGGACTCTATCCCCAATGATGTGCCAAAGGGTCACTTGGTTGTGTATGTGGGAGAGCACCATAAGAGATATGTGATCAAGATTACCTTACTCAACCATCCACTCTTCAAGACTTTGCTGGATCAAGCTAAGGATGAGTATGATTTCATTGCAGATTCAAAGCTCTATATTCCTTGCACTGAGCATCTTTTCCTCACTGTCCTACGCCGTGCAAGCACTACTACTCCACACAACGAATGAGTGTTTGTGTGTCTGAGTCATTAATTATTATTATTAATTAAGCTCTAACAACTACGTACAATGATATATATATGTGTGTGTGTCCGCGCGCGTGTGTAGCCATGTTATGTTGTAGATTGAGGCGTGTAAGTGTGGAGAGGTTCCTGTTCTGTATTTTTGCTCTTATCAGGGAACATGCAGAGTTAGTAATTGAGCAAATTAATTACAATAAGAAGTTCATTACTCTCTGTAATTAAACCTACTTGATCCGTGGTTCTAAGGATGGGGATCTCTCTCCGTAACTCACTTTTAGAGTTATAGATAAGAAAATCAAATGTGCGCAGTAATAATTCAGAAATTTTAAGCTGTGGATGAATACTTATATATATAAAATTTAGCTATAATACTTATAATATTATGAACTAATTCTTCAATTACATTTTAAATTATGAAAACAATTTGTTTATAATTACACATATATGAAATAATATTATCAACACACTTTTTAATATATTCTCTGTTATAAGTTAAAATTTGTTCGAAATTATAAAATTACGTAGAACTCCTTCCTAATTTAATGAACCTTTTATTTAGAATAGTTTTGTGGTTTTGAACTGTTTTTTAAGTCTTTTTATAATATCAACCGCTAAATACTTGTACGACTGACAGACATGTTTAAAAGGCATGAAATACACAAATGTCAACGAACATACAATGGATTATGGATCTAATGTCAAACAGTTTAATATTTATAATTTCAAAAAGAAAAGCCTCTTTTTAGCAACTTCAAATTATAAGAATTGATTACTTAAGTCCTTATTTCATTAAAATCCAACAATAATCATCGCTTACCCAAATACTCCTGATTGTATTCATTAGAGTACTTTTAATGGTGATACGTTGCTTATTTGTTCTTTCTGCTACATTATATGAAGAAAAAAAAAACAGCATCTCACTTTTTTGCGTTGCTTCTATAAGCAAGTCTTGTAACTTGTACTGGTACCTTTTTTTAAAAAAATAAAAATTATGCAACTGGGAAAAAACTTGCGTTAAAAATGGTCTTATAAAACTTCTATTAGCAACTCTCTTAAAAGTGTGTTTTTTCATTGAAATGGTGTAAATGCAGTTTAAGTGAGATAAACAAATCTTAGAGAATCTTAAGAGTTACCACTTGTGATGCTAAGTGACACCATGTCGCACTCGAACCCATGGACAAAAATTTTACTATTTTCTAGTCCAACAAATTCTGTCTTACTATCAGCATATATATGACGGCTCACACAAATCGAGTTTGTAGGCAGCAGAGTCATTGGGCCTTTGGTAAAAAAAGAACCATTGGGCCTAGAGATATTTGGATATAGATTGACTAGTAGATTCTCCACAATAATCCTTAGGAGCCATCAAAACCATTTTGTCAAGAAAAACTTCAAACACTTTTTGGTTTCAGATGTTAACTATATCATCAGGCAATTGTAGTACTGCCATTCAACTAATTCTCATGAGTTTCTATATTTCATAATGAAGAAATACGAAATTATATACTACTAATATAGAGTTTAATTTTAGTTATTATTTTCATGTTCAAAAATTCTTAAATATATTTTACTAAGTCTACCTAATTAGTAATTAAAGATGGTAATGTATTCCCTTTTGAAGATGTTTTTCTTGTCTAAGTATCTTTTAAAATTAAGATGGGGACCATTAAAAATAAGTTGAATAAGCTTAAGCGTATGTACTATGAAAAGAGAGAGAATGTAACAATAAAAAAAGGTTAAGAGTACTTATATCCTCCTAACTCAATTACTGAGGTCCATAATTGATCTCGATACTTGAGGTTCATTCTCCCACATGCGGGTCAGTCGAGTTCTAAGGTTGCTATTATTATAAAAAAAATATATATATATATATATATATATATATATATATATATATATTAATGAAACATAAGATAAAAATATCCTTATAATGTGAAAATAAAATTATTATTGATTGCTTTTTTTAAACTCCAATTATTAATGAAATTCAAGTAATTTTAACTTTTTCCATAGGTAACATTCATTATTAATTTTTTTCTTATAGATTAACTGTATGGTGGGTTAAGTGTATATATATATATATATATATATATATATATATATATATATATATAATATTATAATTGAAAAATGCTCAATATTTATTTTTTGTAAAATGTAAATAATTCAAATATTTAAGATTGTGAATTTAATTTCCTTTAAATTATGCATTAATGTGCAAGATAAAAAAATGTGTTAAATTAGATTAATTAAATTTTATCCAGATATCCAAGTATTAAATATTTTCCCTTTAACAAATTTAATTAATGGTAATATTTAAAATCACGTGTAGTCAAAATTAATTTTACAATAATTTCACTTAATTGTTATATTGACACGTAATTTTATTAGGGTGTGATGTAAATATGATGCTTAATTGCTTAGTTCTTAGCCTTAGCCTGATTTCATGTTCTTAGATTCCGGTTAATGTATGGAAACTGTAATCCCTTAGGATTTCTACCACCACACGCACGTTTATTATGTTATGTTCAAAAGTGAGGGGAAAAAAAATACAAGGATGCATTTTTTAATTTATTTAGTTATAGAATTTGATATAACGAAAAGAAAGGCAAAAGTTGCCTTCTAAAAGCAAAATTTTAAAATTTATCTCCTTCCATTTTTACATCAATTTAAATTTCAAAAGTTCTTCGTCTCTAGTTTTCTTACAGCATTACAAAAATCCTCTCCTCTCTGGTTTTCTTGCAGCATTACAAAATGGTGGTGAGAGATCTAGTAAGTGCATTTAGGTCACTACCATTAAAACTGGCTAATATGCAAAAACAACTTAACTTGTCTCCTGGCTCACTGGCTGGATGAAGTAGACTATCGACCAGAAAACCAAGACGAGCTCATAAGCTGATTAAGTGAAACCATATAAAAACAGAAATCCTAGCCTTGCACTTGATTTTCAAGAAGAAATGCATGAAAAATAACCTGTATTGAAACTAATGGGATTGTTAATAGCAATAGGAGAAAAGGGGAACCCTTCAGAGAACTTCTGTTTTACAATAGTAATCAATCCTCAACATGCTTAGGGAAACCACCCTCAAAAGACAGTTTAACAAGTTAATCATAGAAACTCATGCATCCCCAATTTTATTATATCCTCTACTGATTTCAAGGCCAATACTGCCCAAAAATGTTATATCTATCTGTTAAAAAAACTAGAATCTATTAAGTCACAGACAACCAGGAGGAAGAGGTTGTAAATTCAGGAAGCCAAATGAACATAAAATAAACATAGCAACCACCAAACAGAAAACATCAAGTATTTACTTTGACTATACAAACATCCGTTTTGTAGAACTAAACACAAAGCTCTTCAACAATTAATTTCAACACTTGGAAAGCCCCTCTCATACAGCCCTAATTTTGTTATCACTTATCAGCCTAAATTTTTCCTCATTCAAACTTGGCCAAAGTAACTCCATGATTCAAAACAAGTTTTATGAACTTTCTACAAGATGATTCTATACATACAGCATATGTAAAGGCTCGTTTGGAAAAAAGTTGTAGATAATCATACAAAACAAACAAAAAGTTAATATAGCCTGAACATCCTTCTTGGAGAATTTCTAAAAGGGGAGGAAAACAATACATAACTCACTAATAATTTTCGCTGTTCTTTCTGCATATTAAAGTGTTTTTCATTGTTTGTAGATGATGTCCAAGTCAAGCCACCAAATGCCCGTAAAGGATAGAGTATAACACCAAACAAACAGAAGTGCTACGCAGTTAACTTTTGTCATCACAACAAAACCCCCCCATGTTGCATGGAGAAAAATCGTTACCATTCTTCATTTCTCAAACCTTGTAATTGTGACTATCATATCACCAACACATATTGAGGAACTAATTCAACAATTCCATGAATAATATACATAAGAACTACCCTCATTCAGAATATACACGAGAATTATATCAGCCTTCTGGTGAAGTACATATTCAAGACATCATCGTTGGTGACAAAAACTATAGAATGGCAGTCAACATTGACTGCAAAAAGTGGGAGACACAAAGAACCAGTGAAACATTGCTATTTGCTGCTGCTACTTGTGCATCACAATTAAAAAATAAATAAAACCACATCCATCCAAAGCCAACCACTATCAAGCATCATCTGTGACCTTCAACCAAGCCCTCCAACTCCCTCTGCCCGAACCTCCTACCATGAAGATTGGCGTCCTTACACCGCGCCGCAAAGTAAAACAAAAGCCAAGTCACCATGAAGTAAACCTCCATGGTGGACTGAAACATCTTGGCGAACGACCTCCCGCAAACCCGGCTCAAACCCCACCTCACAAAGGACCCACAAAGTATAGCCTCCAAGCACTTAACCTGAATAGCCTGATTCAACATAGTGGATATCAAATAACACCCTTCCTTCACAATCTCCCTCCCACTCTTCCTCGAGTCCACAATGGCAACCCAAGCATCCACAGAGAATATAAAAGCCACAAAAGTATCCACCAAAAACCAAGTAAACAAAAACCCAGAAATCTCCCTCTCAAACCCCCTAACCCAAGGGGACATAATCGAGAAAGGCATCAACTTTAACCTAACAAAGAGCTTGAAAAACGAGTACTGATCCTCAATTTCTCCAAAGTACCACAACCCTAGAAGCTGAGTCAACGCGTCCCTCACAGCCCAACGCATCAGAATAAACCCCGAAAGCCTCTTCAGACCTAATCTCGAACCTTCCCAAACCAAAACGGTGACGGAACTAAACCTACCCAACAGATCGTTCACGACGGAAACGAAAACGACGCCCAACACCCACGAATACGTCACGAGGAAAACGAGGATCACCCATCCGTACGCGGCGGAGAGGAAACTCACCAGAAAGAAGAGAGCCGCAGCGTCGCGGCGGCCCACCTCGATCCCCTTCACGAAGAATTGCAAATCAACCTTCTCTTTCTTCGGTTCTTCCTTCTCCTCGCTGTCGTCGTCGTCGTCGTCGTCGTCGTGGTGCGACGATAAGGAGGATAATCCTTGAGTGTTGAAGGTGGTGCCAGAGCGGATGACTTGGGAAACCCTAATTCCGTCGTCGGCGAGGAGATCGGAGAAGGCGGAGGTGGTTTTGAAGGGAGAGAGGGCGAGGAGGGTGGCGTTGGAGGAGGGTTTGGGGATGGAGCCGAAGAGGGAGCGGGCGTCGTCGTCGTCGCCGGAGAAGAAATCGTCGTCTAGGGTTCCGACGCGGGTGAGGTGGAGGAAGGGGCGGCGGCGGTGGCGGAGGTTGTTCGGAGAAGGAAGGTCGTGGTGGCCGTTGTTGCTGTTGTGGTGATTGTGGGAGTTTCCGGCGAGGTCGAGGCGGGAGAGGAGGGCGCGGAGGGAAGGGTCGCGGTCGATGAAGGAGGTGACATGGGCGGTGCCGGTTTCGACGAGGGTGCGAAAAGAAAGAGTTAAAAGAGAAAGGAACAAAAATGTGAGGAAATTGGAGGAGAAAGAGGAGAATGATTCTTTCAAGAGGTGAGAGGTTGAACGAAGGTGGTGCAACCGAGGATGGTGGTCGCTCATGGCGGATTCAAGGGTTCGTTAGTTTCAGGGTTGTTTCTTTCTTCGTTCCTTCTTGTTTTTGCGGATTTTTTCTTTGTTTGTTTGAACAGGGTAAGAAAGAAGGTGGCTGGCTCTATGGGAGTGGGAGGTTGTTTCACGCGCTAGTGTAGGGCCGTGCATTCAACGCTCTAGGTGAGACAATGAGATGAAAAAAAATAAAAATGAAAATGAAGATTGAATAGATAAGTCGTGGCCGATCAGGATCGTGGATTTGGGCTTTCTTCCATGACACAAGGCTTTACATTTTAATTATGTTATTAATAATATCCATCCATTTTCTGGATTCATTAACTCGAATTTGAGATTTTGTTCAGGATCAATTGATCAGTGCACAAGGCTTTTACTTTATTATTACCAGGAAAAAATAAAATAAAAGTATAAAACTATCATTTGCTAAATAAATCTTAAACTGTTTTGAATTATTTAACTTGTATAAGAAAACTGGAGATTGAGCAATTTTGACCAAAAAACTACTTCTTTATATTTGGTTTTTATTGTTAAAACTAAATCACAATTTTAATGTAGTTATGTTATTGTTTTTTCTTTTTCATTATTGTGCTTGGCTACTTGTTGCATATAAAATTTAATTATTTCCTTCGACCTTGCATGTGGGTCAAGAATTCGATTGTAGAGATTCAATAATTATTACATATGATTAATGGCATTTTTTAAGGACCGGTGAAAAATAAGTGATTGTTACATTTTGTGTTGTACCCATTTGTTTTATTAAATTGTTTACTAAAGAAATTATAAAAAATAAATAATATAATTGTTAATTAGTGTGTAAAAAAATGTACATTATTGTCTAATTATAAACTAATTATGTGTAATGTTTTTTTGTTAATAATTATTTTAAAAATCAGATGAATAATAATATCTAATTGTTGAAGTTGATAGTGTATTTTTAGAACGTAAATTTGAGTATAATTCAATCTTATAAATCAACTTGTGAGATAAATATTGTATTTTACTTATACATATTATTTTAACTATATCACTTATTAACATGAAACTAAATCATTGTCCTAGGTTGCATATCAAATAACTCCAAAAAAGACCCAACTAAGAAGGACTAAAGGATGTTTGCAATTAAGATGAGCTTTTTCAATGGTATTTTTTGTTTATTAGACTTTTAAAAATCATATAAAAATAAAATAAAATGGAAAATCAAATAATTGATTTAAACTAAATTTTCATAAAATTGGTTTGGTTTCATTTGAGTTTAATATTATATTTAAATTAAATCAAATCAAATCAAAATGTATATTCCTTTATTTATGTTTGGTTTAGATTTCAAATTAAATTTAACGGTGACACCCATAAAAATAATGGTCATAAAATAGTAACTCGCGCCCTCAACTGTCCTTTCTTTCCAAACTAAACAAAATTAATTTGTTTCTAATAGTTTTAGTACGGTTATTTTGTTTGGAGTGTTGTGGTGATTAATTGAACAACCCTTTTTACATAAAAAGTAACGACCAAAGCATTGCTAGAAAAAGAAAAGGATCGCGAATTATGAAAAGTATGTATAAATAGTTTAATCAAACAGTCCCATTCTTTCATAATGGTTTCAAAATTTAATGAAAAGAAAATCTAGTACTTTATGTAAGTTTCTATTAGCATTCTTTAAAAAAATATGAAATATCCATTAAGAGTTGTGATAATATTTATTTATGATGGTAAAAATAAGTGCAAGTATTTATGTTCCTTGATAAAACAGTTTAATGACTAATTAAATAATTTTGATATTAAACTTAATCGGCGAAAAGTGGAAGATTAGCATGGAATAGTGACATTTTCCAACTAATGATAAAGGGAAATTAACGTTGAATTGTATCAAAATTCAATAAAGGGTGTTATAGGCTAATAGCGATCCAGCTGCATAAAGCTGTCCGTGTTCCAAGCCAGCTATGTTAGCACTTAGCTGGTCCGAGACAACCAATTAATGGGTTATTCTTCTTGTACCCATACAAATTTTTCTACACCTAACAAGTCTAACAAGTGAATTGAAAAGATGAAATTGCCCTTCAGTTAAAAATTTCATACACCCATCCCTCCACACACACCATTCAGTCATGCTCCTTTCCTCCTTCATCCTTCCCTCCTACAGTATTGTGACACCATTGATAGCTCCTTTCCCTTCCTATTGTTGTGCTGCGATAGACATCCCTCCCCCTCCATTATTCTTCCTGCATTTATCTTTTATCCCATCTCGCCTCCCCGCTATGAGTATTTTCTATTTATTGTTTTTGTATTGTGTTAAACTCATACGGATTGATACATGTGAAAAAGAATTTTGTATAACTATATAGATTTGCAATCCGTATCCGTATGATCCATACGGATTCTCAATCTTGTATAATCCAAACGGATTGTCAATTCATGTGGATTATACGGATTTCTAATCTATATTTTTGTTAATTTTTTTAAAAAATATTTAATAGATAATTTATTTGATAAGTTTGTTTATTTAAAAATCAATGTATAAATTTTATTGTTATTTAATTATTTTATAAATAACTAATTTAATAGTTTCCTAGATTTAAAATAGTTATTTATAAAATAGTTAATTAAAAAAATAGAGATTTTTATAATGTATATATTTTAAAATTTATTTAAAAAGGTAATATATTGTATAAGAAAAATGTTAATTTTTTTATTAATATAGTTGTATAAATATTATTACATTAATACTATTAAATATTTATATAAATAGTGATTTGATGTATAAAAAATATAAAAATAAATTTATACTTTATTTTTTATCATATATTTTTGTTTTCTATGAATAGTTATTTGAAGTATACAAATTTTAAAAAAGAAATTTCTACATTGATTTATGAATATATAAAAGTAAAAATAATAGTTATTTATAAAATAATTAAATACTTATTTATGAATTATTAAATAGTAATTTATAAAAATATTTTTAAAAAATTATGGTTTGATTTTGATGATATATTTTAGCTTGCTAGATTAATCATTTAATGTTAATTTAAATTTTTGTTATGAAATATGAAAGACAACTATTATTTGAACGATGACATTAATTAATATTAATGTGCAAATTTGTAGATTATGCTTAGAACTAGAAAATTGTATCAGGCTTTAGGTTGAGTTTTAGAAAGAGCCTTGAGTAGATAGGTTATTGGTGATGAGGAAGAAGTCCTTTAGCATCGAAGGCTGACAGTATCCGCACGTAGATAACAAGCAGCTACAACTGCTGTAAGGATATTGACCATGTGGATCATGTTGCTGATGAGGTTTATGAGGAGTCACACAAGCCATTTACGGATCATGTAGGTGTTGATATGGCTGAGGATTTTCCTGGAGGGCCCTAAGATACATAAGTGTTGACATCATATATTGATCATGTGGCAGTCAGAGTTTGGACACAAGAGGTAGTTATTAGTTTAATTATAACATACTTGCTTTGTTGTTGTACAATTGTTAGCATTGTGCTCCTTCAAAGTTAGAAGAATATTTTTTGGTTTGATCATTGACTTTGTCATATCATCAATAATGTTTTTTTCATCCTCAGATAGTCGACAAACATATGGATGTCCAACGAATGACTTAGCCAATACATGATTATGAGTCACACATATTAACTTCACCATCCACTCATTACCTCCCAAGATTGGTTTTGCTCGCAACTTAAAGGGACACTTACATTTTTTACTACCCGTCATCGCTCGTACTAAGTCTTTCTTGTATGCTCTACATTTTTCACTCGTTTCAAATCCAATTAAAATAAATGAGGTCATTTCTCTCTTTTGAGTATATGTGTCTGACCTCATTATCACAGCCACAAAACCAATATCATACACAACAATACAAGTCCATTGCAACACGTCCTCACAGGTAACAAACATCTACAAAAGAAATAATACATGTTCAGCCTTCTTAGGACATTCATTTACTTATTTTAACAAAATACAAAATTATAATTGAAGGTATCAGAACAATCAATATTTTCAAGCACACCATATTCATCTCCATTGTTTTCATTCATATTGACTTCTTCAAACATTATGTTCTCATATATTCGTTGATCTTCGTCCATCTTAAAAAAATATTAAAAAAATTAAATGACAAACTAATGACAACTAATGAAATTTCATACATATAGCCTATACGGATTGACATATAATAATTTATATCTCTATATACATATAACAATAGTTTATCTCTTAATAAAATACTGAATTTTTATCACTCATGATTAATTCTAATTATTTGTAAATAAGCCTACTTATTTTAAAAAAATTCCATGTTGAAATTTATTAAATTTTTTTATACTAGATGTTTTTTAACATATACCATGACACAATTTTATTATTTTTTTAGTGTATATACTAATATATTACATTAAAGTTGATATAAATTTTCATATTTTATACACTTTAATAAACTAGTTAATGTAATAATATTTATACAAAATATTAAAAAATATAACTAAATTTATAAAAAAAAAACATTAAAAATATATAAAAAATTAAGTTATAATCTATGTCACTGATATGGATTGACAATCCCCGCAACACCCATCACGATGGCAATCACGAATTGCAAACGAACTACCGTAACAATGTATTTCAACCAAATTAGTCACAACATGAAAGGAGGAGTTCAACCAAACGAAAACAGGAATGAATGGTGTATGAAAAAAAAACCGAATAAACGAAGAAGAAGAAGTAAATAAGGGTAACTTTGAAATTTTTTAAAAAATGTTGGTGCAGAAAAATTATGAATAGTGTAGGAAGAAAATCCCCCAATCAATTGGTAATTTGGTCTTAAGCAAAGGCATAATCTCTTGTTACGTGTTAATCAAATACTTCGCGAGCTTTTGTCCGACTATTGCCCGATAAATAGAGGTCCATATAAAAAGCATGACATCAAATAGACAAAATAAAAATTTGAAACTATAATATTTACACTCTTCACTAGTTGCTTTGAATTATAAATATCAATTATTTTCAATTGAATATAACTAGCTTGAATGGATAACTGCTGATAAACATGACAAAAAGCTTCGAAGAAGGTGTGTTCTTAACTTGGGAAACTGAATTTAAATTGATTGACAACATTGAGACTACAATGCCAATGTGGCTTACGCAGGGTCATATCTTATAAGATTAATTTGATGATATTTTTTTCATTAAAAAAACTAATAAATTAAATAATTAATAATTAATATTAGCCAATAAAAAAATATGACTTATAAACATATATTCATACGAAGGAGATAGTAACACTTAAGAAATGAATAACAAGCCAACCAGCTTAAACAAGCTAATAAAATTCTGTTTATATTAAAAAAATATTGGTTTAACTGCTCATTTAGTATATCATTTGTATAAACCTTTTTAATCTCCATACTTAATAATCATTGATCTTAATTTCGATACATACCATTTTTATTACTTAGTCCCTTTACATATTATCTTTTTTTTTTTAAATCCCTATCCTCTAAAATCATAAGTACTAAAAAAACAATTAAAAATAACGTGTTACATGTACAAGGACTAAAAGGGATACATTTTAATTATAGAGAATAGAGACTACAAAATAATATTTGTATAATTATAACGATAAAATGAATAATTGAACCAAAATATTCTGAAGGTGCATACTAATCAATTTCTAAAATTACTAAGCCAGTAAATTGAGTTTTGGCAATCTTAATAAAAGCACTGGAAAAATTTGTCTCCAAGGATCCATCTGTGACTACAAACTGAACAATTTTTCGCCATAAGAAACAGTTTTTATTATTTTTCTCATAAACTAGTAATATCTTCGGAAAAAATCATAATGCTTTTAAGCTTGCTTAATCAATAGGTCCGTTAACTATACTCGAAGTGGCAAGTTAAACATCAGTCTAAGCATAATAACATGGTTTAATATCGAATAAAAAAGACTCAATAACAAACTCAGCAAAAATATGAAACGATGCTCTAAGCCTCTAATAATAGTACTAGAATATAACAGATCAATTATTTGTTTCCTTTCACTGAAACTCTTTCCTCGTTTTCCCCAGTCGGGATTGAAAAATCCAAATGCAGCTGTTATACTGCAACTATCAAAATACAACAAAAGATTTCCTAACAATCAAAACTTCATAATGGAAACAGAACCGAGAGAAACACTCAATGAAAATCAGGCTTCTCTGGGTACGTACAGCCAGACCTTTGGATGATAACGTTTGCTGCATAACAGCCAGCTCTCACGCACTCTTCAATGGGCTTCTCCTGAACCAATTGAGAAAGAAATCCTCCGACAAATGCATCTCCTACAAACATAAAACAATAAGGAATGAATCATGAAACAAAATTGGCATCTTGCTTGTCACTACCAATGTCTATTTACGAAATCCTGGCTGTGCCTCAGTAATCATAAATAATTTCATGGACTTTCCATGTTGGTTTCAATGTCGTGTGACAATAATATGAGAGAATTATAGCCAGCAAGCATGTATTTTAGAGCAAATATCACAATTGAAGACCAACAACAACAACTAAGGATGAAAATAGGATGACTACACTAGGCTTTACAAGGTCTAAGCTTGAACAAAATCTCAAATTTAAGCCTAACGTCTTATCTATTTAGCCTATTTTAAAAGCATAGTCTAGCCTTCAAGTTTATTTAAAAGTCTACTTTTTAATGAAGTCTTTTAAATAGATAAAAAAACTCACTGGTAAATAGACTTTAAATACAACAATAAGTATATATAATCTCAAAATATTACATTGAAGTTTCAATTTTATAATAATTATAATAAGTGCCTACATAATAATATTATTATTATATTTATTCAAATAAGCTGACTTTATTAGGTCTAAAGGGCTTTTTAAAATGGCCCAACCAAAACCTATTTATCCAAGTCCTTCCTAATGATTTTGTGCCTCTATCTAACTATAGGGGCTATCTTCCTACTAATCCACTTTACCCCAATCAAGTATCCCCTTACCACCATGAAAGACCAGTACAAAATAACTTTAAGGAGCAAATACATAATAATTATACACGCATGTTCCACATTTTAACTCCTAAAAGCAGTAGAGCACAGTACCTGTTCCATTTGCATCAACTAGTTTCTCTTTAGGCAAAAGTTGCACAGGGAACTTTTTCACCTTCCCATCCTCAGCAACACAAACAGGATCCACACCCTGTGTGATGACAGTTATCCTTTTGTGTGTTCCTGATGCCTTTGGCCACTGGGAAATCTTTAGAGCTATCTCCTCAACATTATCGGTCTAGAAAGAAGAGGGGGGGGGGGGGGGTTAACAATTTAACATTCAAAACCAAAACTGCAAGCCTAAAAATTTGATATACAAGGCTTACCTCCCAGCCATGAACTTTAGAAAATGTTCTTGCTTCAGTCTCATATCCGAAAACAAAGTCCGTATACCTAAATCACATAATGTGCATCCTTAAGAACCAATATGTAAAATTTCATTCGTTTTAAGATGAATCCTTACGGTAGAGCTTTCTCCTGTACATCCCTGAAAAACTCGCAGATAAAAGGGGCAGAAAGGTTCATTGAGAAGATCTGCATACAGGAATAAAATAAAGTATCAGAAACAGCATTTAATAGGAAGCAGCAATTTTCCAATCATATTTAACCTTGTTATTTGCAGCAGCATGCTCAGCAACTAGCTGGATGGAATCTGGTGATACAGTGAGGAAAAACCCAGCAATATAAATATACTTGGCCTTTTCAACTGCGTGAGAAAAAATTGCACAATAAAAAATGTCAGTCCACTGAATTAGTCAGCTATGAAGTGGAGACAGAAATAAAAGAGAGCCTGCATAGACCAATGACAGGGTACCTAGTGCCCAATTTTCTGGTCTCTTCAAATGATCAGATTTGTAGCAATTTGCAGCTGCTAAGTTCGCCACAAGAGACCTGCATTTGGATGCAATCAAATGTAAGACTTCAAAAAATTGTTTTACAATCAAGTAAAGATCAGGCTGGAGGGCATATACTTCATTTGGAAACAGCATAAAAACAGACACACAGGCAGACAAAAAAACACGCAAAAATTTGATCATCTTACCTATCATCACCAACTATACAAACAGCACAAGTTCCAGTAGGTGTAGTTTCATCTTCATAATAGTGAACCTGATGGATGAGTAAATAAGTTAATTTTCTAAAACAGCCAGTACACAGAAGCACATGACAATGAAAGGAGAAGATAAATCATAACATTGAACCTACATTTACACCAGCAAGCCTTGAGTTCTTCTTCATCTCTTCCCCAAACTTATCCTTTCCTATGCCACCCATGTAACTTGTTGCACCAGGAACTTGGAGCATCCACTACAAGAAGCAAAAGTAAAGGGTAAATTGCTTTGACCAAAGCTACTACAGATTCAGAGTATTACTAACAAGGTAGATGCATACTTGAGCAACCTTGATTGAATTCTGAGTGGCACCTGCCATCACACAATAAAAAAAATGTAGAAGCTGTCATTATGAAACATGCACTTCCACTGCTGGTTTTATTAAGTTTGTTTATGATATTAAATATTAAAGCAATTATCTGAAATCCAATACTCCAAATTTAGTGCAGTACCTCCAGCAATGTACTCCACATTATATTTCTCAACCAATTCTTCAAACCTAAAATATTGCGCTGATCACATCAAATGAACTCACAAAAAGATATCTTATTTAACAAGTAACCATAAAAATAACCCGTAACTAAAGTGTGGAGAAGAAAGATCTAAAATCTTATCAAAATAGGAGACTGAATATCCCATTCACTATTGCAATGAGTCATTACTTTACAAGCATGCAAAATATACATGCTGACACTAGGTATCTAGTGAAAGGCATACCCAAAACCTAAGAATTCCTTCAATAGTTAACATATTGCTATTTAGGACTGGTGCAGAGCATAAAAGTAAAAGTGAATATAAAAATAAGGAGAAAACTTGGATACAATTATACAGGTACTTCAATTATAGTAGCATAAATCTTTGATGCAGGCCTTTACCATGCGTGTTACCGAGTTGAAACTCCAAATTCTAAATGGAGAATTGTACCAAAAGCACCTATAGAACAGTATCCAAGCTTTGCCCTAAAAATAAACCCATGAAACCAAAGAAGCACAACAAAACTAGCAGGTTTATGAAACTCAATACATTTCTTAAAGAACATAGCAGAAAACCAGATTACATGACGCTCGAAAGTGTAAAAGAATTAAAACCGAAGTGCTTGAAGTGAAATTAAAACTCAATGATCAAATGACGAACGACAAACCTTCATAAAGTTTACAAATCAATCTCAACTATAGAAAACGACATCGTTGAGTATCAGCACAACACACTAACGCGTAACAGTGAACAGAGACATATAATCTTACATAGGCTTGTGCTTGTCCTCCGCAAGAATCGCATTGTTTGAGGTGATATCATATCTATCAAACACAAAAACAAGTAAAAAAATCATTCAGAAGCGAACAAAGCGATTTACGACGTCGTTGATCCATCCAGTAAACCTATGGAACGGTGTGCAAGGTTAAACGAAACGACGAGGAGAGTGGAGCAAAACGGCATGGAAAAGAGAGTGAGTGAGTCAGATGGTACTTTTTAAAGAAGTCTTGGTCGACGACGGCGGAGATGTCGAGGAGAGGGTTACCAATGCCCAGGAGAATGCCTTTGGACACCATTTTCATGTGATGATCAAATGAAACGGCACGTGTTTACTGATATTTACCATTTCTCTTTTGTACGTGGCCCTTCCACATTTTTTTAAAAATTTACTCACATTCGAACTTGGACGCTGGTGTGTATCTGTGTGGGCTCACTAGTTGAGATTTTAGGATTTTACTTTGTCCACCTTCTTCTTTTCCTTCTTGCATCTCCAAAAAGACTCCATAAGACCAAAAATACCCCCCTACCCAAGCATCTCCTATTCCATGATGGTTATTACTTATTATGGAAGAGTATCATATTCTAGAATAATTATTTTGAAATATATTTTTTATATATATTTTGGAATAGGTTTTTGGATCACTTATCATTATTTCATGGTAGTTATTTTGGAATATGATTTTTATATTCTGAAATAGATATTCTTAAAGTAGATATCTCGACACCCCAAAAGCCTTTTCCTTTCCTCCAACTTACATCGTCCTTTCTTTCCAAAATTTCATCCCCAAAAGCAAAATCATCCTTTCCTCCAGCTTGCAAAACCTCTTCCCCCAAATCATGAATCCTTGGTCAAAACAACTCTTATAAATCTTGTGCTAGGGTCAAGCAATGAAAGATCTTTTAAAGGACAGGGGGTTCCCCCAATTTATTTTGGATAATAGATATATGCATGTATATATTTCAAACGTATGGTCTCTCATTAAAATTTGTAATGACCAACGACTATTAGTATTATAATACATATATACAACTATCGAGGTATGAGAAGTTTCTCATTAAAAAAATTCTTGATGATAATGAAAATAATATAATTTCAACATTTTTACCTCATCATATTATAATTTTGAATTTTAAAAATGTAAATATTACTTTCTACTTTTTGGCCCCTTCAAATTATTTAGTGAAGCTTCGCTACCGGAACAAGTCTTCCCCATCAATGTCATTTCTGAGCCCATGTCGAAGTTGCTTTGAGCGTGATGTCATTGTGAAACCCTCTACCCCACACATATATGTACTAAGAATGCAAAATTAATTAAAAGTTTAAAAACACATTTAAATAAAAGAATTTCAAATGGTAAAAGGCTCACAATCACTTTTCTAACATCATAATAGAATTTGTTCAAATAAATAATGAAATCATCTTAGCTCAAAACAAAGTCATCCAAGACTTCATGCAATTAATATAGAAACATATGTCCCAATATCACATCCTATCAGAGCATTGTGTTTCGGCGTCTTTTAACATTAGACTCTCCATAGTCATCCACCTAAGTCTCTGCTCTTACGAACATAAAATTTGAGATAATTATTGGATCCAAACACAAATAGCACACATAGAGTGAGTTATCACATTTCTAACTAATAGAGAGAAACGTGACAACATAGATATACATATCATATAAATGAAATATAAATTAAACACAACTCATGTCATTTCATCACTTGTTGTATAACATCACATCTCAACACAACACGTCTCATCCATTTTCACATCATTCACGTAATCAAGGATCAAACAAAATATCTCTCAACCAATCAATACCGATCAATACACAAGTGTTATGCAACAGATATACTAAGACTCAATCGTATATGCAATGTGGTATCATGTTAGTGAAAAACCTCATCAGGCACCTAAGAGTACATGACAAGACAAATCACACACTGGTAAGTCAAGTCACTCTCACTAGGTAAAATCATAGAGAGACCAGTCAGGGCCACACTGTTTTGAAAGAATGCTCCAACCATGTAGGATCGATACATGTTTAAAAAAGCACTCAAACCTGGTGTATTTACCCCCAAGGCCTAGTCTTTGAAAAGTCCATCAGGGTCTCTCCCTCTTGATTCAGGTCCAACCCAGAAAAGTATTTTAGCACACAGACTCTATCTATGAATTATACAAAACACACGACTCCTCAATTGCTTTCAAAATAATTTTATCTCGTCGCGCTCGTGATTAAACTCATATGGTCCCCACAATGGTTCCCATCACAATACTTGTCATGCATTAACTCGTCGCCCTTAAAGGGTCTTATAGTTGTGTGATAGTACGATTCATAGCTCACAACTCAATGCACACAACATCTCAATGCACATATACATTACAAGTCAATACATATTCAATTTATCATATACACTCAGTCTCAATCACAATGGTATAATCCCAAAGTAACATGTTATCTCATCTCATGAATCATATACACTTTATCTATGAACTATGCAATACACACAATTACTCAATTGTTTTCAAAATCATTTTAACTCGTCGCGCAAAAACCCGTCGTCTTTAAAAGGTCTTACCATTGTGTGGTTGCATAGTTCATAACTCACAACTCAATACATAAAACATTTCAACACATATGTATCTCACCATTCATCACAAGTTTAATTTGTCACTTACTCACAATTTGAATCACCATTTCATAATCTTAATATAACAATTTATCATGTCAATCTAGCAAATCTTGTCCAAAGTACAAACAATTTATGTAAAAATGTTTCTCACAACATGGGGAGTAAAACCCCTCAAACAATTTAACACAATTATATAAAATCCAATGAATCAAAATCATGGGTCAAAAACATGAAAACACCAAGAGCACTCAATTTTATCAACCAATTCACATCAAGACATCAATTGATTTGTCAAACACAACAATATCATATTTATAATCATAAAGAAAAAACTATAATTCAATAAACATCCAAAAATAAATTCCAATTTAATCCTCCAAGGATCCCTACACATGTTCATTTTGTGATAAACTCATCACTTACCTCTAAGCGGGGTCACGTGTATATTCTGGTAGTGATAGTGACATATCTAGCGGTTCCCTGAGATTTCTCAAGCTTTTTCTCTAATTGTTTTGCTAGGATTTTCAAGTGTTAGAGAGAATGGGAAGGGATTGAAGCCTTCATTCCAATATCTCCGTGCGAGCCAAATTTATCTTAGTTGTAACATTATTTCACAAATCCCAATGGTGTGGATGTGCAAAAATTTATTCGAAACTTGGTGTCCAAATTTGACGATGATCCAATGGTTAACAAGTTTGGGATCATAGTTTTACTAGGAAAGGTTTGGGTGTATGCGGGAAAAACAAAGAGTTATGTGCAAGGGACATTCCCCTCATCATAGACAATATTTTGTAAATCTCAACGGTGGGTATGTGACAAGATGAATTACTAACCTGATGTTCAAATTTCATAATGATCCAACGGTTAAAAAGTCTGGAATCATCATTTTAATGGGACAAGTTTGGATTTATGCGGGAAAAAGAGAGGGTTTTGAGAGCAGGAGAAGGGAAAAAATTTGAGAAAAAGAGGAAGCGTAGAAACGTATTGTCAGTTTGAAAAAATGAACTAATATGTCTTTATTTATAGCTAGGATACTCTTAACTTATTATTTACTCTGTTTTCTTATTTTATAAAAATGAACTTTATTTTATTTCCTATCAAATTAATAAATAAAATATATTTTTTATTTTCCTTCAAACCATTATTTTAATTAATAAATTTCTTTCTCTTTATTTATTTAATTATAAAAATTTCATCATTTTTCTAAAACTCTATTTATTTTTAAATAAAAAATTATTTTTATTTTTTTTTACAAAAAATGAGGTGTTACGTTCATCGTTGCTTTACCATCGTAGGAAGCATCACGAGCCACTAGAGCTCTTTGTTGCAAGATCGAGAGGCCTCAGACTTGTAGGGGCATTCTTGTCACTCAAGGAAGAAGGAGAGCACCATTGTTGTAGTTGGAAAGGAGCACCAAGATGGCCGCATTCAGATCATTGGGCTTTGACCTATTGTTGTCATTTGGCTTGGAATTTCCTTTTCTCTTTTGTTTATTGTAGTTGTTGTGTTGAGGTCATTAGATACACATGACAATTGGGGGTAGGAAGTCATTGGTGGTGATCAGGGATGGTGATTGGGGTTCCGATGTTCAAAGGGTAAAATTCGATGGTAATCATGTGTTTAGATGTGCCCATGTCACGAGGCACGCTATTTACAAAGGTTGTTGTTATTATTGTTACGAGAATTTTGTTGTTGTAACCTTTAGACATGACGATGAAGTAGGCATAGCAGAGCTTCTCCGACATTGGGGTGTTAGTAAAGAAGGTGATGAGTATTTTTTTTTGTTAGGAAGTGTAGACATAGTGATTTATGATTGAGGGACAATATAAAATTGATGGTTTTGAAGATTTATGGGTATTTTAGGTGGTGGTTTTGAAGAATTTTATGTTCTTTCTTGGAGTGTGAGAGATTTTGGAAACAAACAAAGTCATAGTCATGTGAGAACTTTTGTCTAAGCATCATCCTACTCTAGTCTTCGCTTAGGAGACTCATATGCCTTTCAATAACTCGAGCAGATTTTGGGAGAAATAATGGTACAAGTTGGTGGCAGCGGAGGAGACCCAAGGCTAGGGGCTTTGGGTTCTCATGGACAAGAAAGTGACTTTTGTGGTGAGCATTGGGGAAACCATGCACCAACTCGAACTTTGCAATTAGTAAGAGTTTATAGAGGCACTTGGAGGGGATTAAGGATCATTTGGATCTTTCTTGGATGTTGGTAGAGATTTCAATGATATTCTCTTGCCATTAGAGCAACAAGGGGAGTGTTTTCACAGTTACGAGCTACATCTTTTGTGGAAGGCCTTTAATGGTTATAACTTACTTGATCTTTATTTTATTGGTGACAAACTCGCGTGGTAGGAGAGGTGCACTGAGGGTATTTTGCCTTTTCGGAGGCTACAGTGGATCATCTTATTCGTGGATAATCTGATCATAATCCATTGTTGGTCAAATGCAAGCATGTTATTGCCACTAGGACTGAGAAGCTATTTTGATTTCAAGCAGCTTGGTGTACTAATACTGAATATCCTAGGATAATACAACAAGTGTGGCATAAGGAGGAGAGAGATGTGGTTAAAGTTTTAGAAAGTGTCAAGGAGGAATCTATTGTATTTAATAGGGATGTCTTTGGAAATATATTCAAGAAGAAGTAGACTGAGGCTTGCCTCAAGGGCATTCAACATGCTTTAGAGAATATTAATTTTATTCATTTGATCCTATTGCAGAAGGACCTTCTCAAGGAATATGAGAATATCCTTTTTCGGCAAAATGACGTGAAGGGGTTTGTTTTAGAAACTTATTCTTAAAAGGGGTCCCTTTTCAAACATATTCTTTGGGGGGTGGATTTTCTAAAGGGTTTCGTCATTCCTGTTGGTGAAACACATGTTATACCGCCATTCCCATCAGCGTCCCATCACTATTCATGTCAACAAAAAAAAAATCATTGTGCCATATGTGTTTTGCCATCACCACTGGTGAAACACACTCCATGCGTGGCATGCATGTCTCATGCATGCATCTTGACATCTTGCCATCCACCATCCACCATTGGTTCCGCAAGATGCATTGGCGAATGCTCCCTGTCCACATGTGTTTTGCCAACACTATTGGCGAAACACACGCCACCCATTTTCGTAGCCTTTTCAGAAGCAGTGGTTGCAGTGTTTGAAGTATAACCTTTTCAGAAGGTGCAGTGTAGCCATTAATATTCTTTGAAGGTGGGAGTGATGAAGATAATTTAAATTTTGTTCCCACCCTCTCAATTATTTTACTTGGCACGTTACAGACACTATATATTGGCTCACTCTTTCACCTAAGCATCCCCTCACTCTTTCAAGGGAATTGAGGTAAACAACACACCTTCACTCCCTTTGTACATAACGTCGTTCAACAGTTGGGTAATTTATTTCCTTCAACCTTTTGAATTGTTAAGATTAAGCATGAATGTCATAACTGTAACTTTGATGTGATGTCATACTAGTTTTCTATTTCTGATTATTCTATTATGAATTGATATTATCTTATCTATGAGATTTAATTTCTTATTCTCACCCCGTTTTTCTTAAGTTCATCTCCATTGTTTTAAAAAAATTAACAATAATACCCTTGATGATGTAAATTCATTTTGAAGAAATGTTTCAATCCCATCTAAATCGAACTCCATTGGTGAAACCCATGCTGGATGTGCATGCATGGCCATGGTGTCACGGGATGATGGTACGGGATGAGTGAAGTGTGTTTCGCCAATGGTGATGGCAAAACACACATGGTACGTGAATGTTTTGACTGACATGCACAGTGCTATATAGCTGATGGGAATGACAACATAAGGTGTTTCGCCAACAGGAATGGTGAAACCCTTACAGAACCCTAAATAACAGACCCTTTAAAGAAAATGTTTCAAAAAGGACCCCTTTTGAGAATAAGTTTGCAAAACAAACCCATGACATCATTTTGCCATCCTTTTTTCAAGAGGAAACCTTTTGGTTCGAAAAGTCCAAGGAGAAATAAGTAAGGTTGGGAAGCAGAAATGCCACTTGCTTTCATGCCTAGACGGTTATTTGAAAGAAAAGGAACAAGATTCATGGATTGTTCCTTCCATTAGAGGCATGTTAATTTGTAATATAAGCTTTACTTATTGGATAAATGCTTATTGCATAAGCTATTTCTACAATCAAAGGGTATATGTTTATTTATTTTTTGTTTGATGTTTCAAACTGTTAAAGTCTTATTAATTAATTTTATTAATGTTTGGTATTTTTTTAAATATGAATTTAAAAGACGATTTGTGGTAGGGAATTTATTGAAGAGATTGTTATTTATTGCGAATGACCTTTGCACGAATAACACCAAAAATAACAATGAATGACTGACCTTTTTTTCAAAAATAAAAAAATGGAATTCGACACAATACAGTATACACGGTTCGTGTGCTTATGACGAAAGCCATTCCATTACTTTAAATATTTTCTTTTGTTGAAATCATTAAATTCACAATATGGTAAAGTAGTTTTGTGGTGGGGAACTACTCCTTTGATGAGCGTTACAATGACTTTATTTCTGATATTTTTATCTATTATTTTTAAGATGTATTATCTAATTTTAAGGTTTGTTGATTTTTTAAATATGAAATTTTTTATATTAATATCTGATTTATTTTATATTACTATATAATCTAATTTACATTAATATCCATTTTAAATTACAATTAATGTAAAAAATATATACTCTTGCTTGAAAATTTACTTGTCTAAACTATCTTAAAAAATTGCTTACATTCTTTTTCTTTTTCTTAGTTATTACGTTTTTATAGAACACAATTGCTTAGCTTAGTGGAATTCGACACAATACAGTATACACGGTTCGTGTGCTTATGACGAAAGCCATTCCATTACTTTAAACATTTTCTTTTGTTGAAATCATTAAATTCACAATATGGTAAAGTAGTTTTGTGGTGGGGAACTACTCCTTTGATGAGCGTTACAATGACTTTATTTATGATATTTTTATCTATTATTTTTAAGATTTATTATCTAATTTTAAGGTTTGTTGATTTTTTAAATATGAAATTTTTCATATTAATATCTGATTTATTTTATATTACTATATAATCTAATTTACATTAATATCCATTTTAAATTACAATTAATGTAAAAAAATATATACTCTTGCTTGAAAATTTACTTGTCTAAACTGTCTTAAAAAATTGCTTACATTCTTTTTCTTTTTCTTAGTTATTACGTTTTTATAGAACACAATTGCTTAGCTTAGTTGTCCATTGTGAAACTTTTTGACCACTCCATTAAGTTCTTGGAAATAGTGCAACTAGTTATCACACGTCATAATGAGCGTTTGGATCCATGCACTCTAATAAATACACGCGTAATGGATGCGGAAAAGTGACATAACTTTCTTTAGCTATTGCATATGTTGTGTAGTCAAGACGCGTTGAGAGGAACTCTTGATCTAGGTTTTACTTTTTCCCCAAACAAATTGTTGAACTATTTTGTTTGTGATTGACTTTGATGTTGTTTCGTTTGTGATAAGAACAGGTTATGGTTTTGAGATTGAGTTATATGGTTTGTGATTTGGTCTACTCATAACAATATCAAGGACTAGAGGTAAATCATGACTCTCATCACTATAAGATATGCTAATTGATTTTTTTCCAACCTAATCTTAATCATTTGATGATATTAAAATGTTTTTCTTACAATGAGATGATCTTAAAGTAATAAATTAGGTTGAGAATTGTGGAGTTCTTGCTCTAAACTCAATATTGTAAAAAAAAAAACTTTTGATTTGTTAGGTTTGGCACATCTTATGTTAATTTTGTTCAAAGCTTTGTTGCAATCTTGTGTGATTAGATGTGATGTGTGGTATGGGTTTCCATGACTTTTGTGATTGAGATTTGGGTATGATTTTTTTTTTTTATATTCTTCTTAACTTTCCCAATTTACCCCTTTGGCTTCTTCATCCCCATTGCCAAGAATTACCTTTGGTGATGACATTTCATTTTTTTCACCTTTCCTCTTGCATTCTTCTTGTCTCTGAGAACCACACCCTAAACTTTTGGCAACCCCTCTCTCCTCCCTTATTCTTTTGTTATTTTTCCTTCTTTTTTTTTTCTCGCTATCCTACAACCATAAATGGCCACCATGGCGGCAACACCACCATGACCCACCAACCCATCACAGATCTCAACATAGAAAACATGGCCAAATTACAAATTTGGTAGATCAGTGGTACAAGCACACCACATAAGTGAGTTTGACACCACATTTTAACCTAAACCCTTAAGGCTTTAGTTTATGAGTGTCTTATTTTCACTTATATGGTGTTCAACTTTTTCATTCCACTACGATGTGGGACATCATCTTACACTTGTACTCTAACATCTTCCATGCTTTTTCTCTGGTTGAGATCTTGTGGTAAAACACCACAAGCTAAACAGGGAAAGACCTTCTTGAGTTCTTTCTTGTTTACTCCGCATAGGATGTTATCATCTTTCTTTGTATTGCTCTGCACAACCGTTGTCGCTAATACAAAGAGAGGAAGAACGGGAAAGAAGAGAGAAAGAGGGAACTAAAGGGGAAAAGAGTAGTACGAGAAAAAGGAGGAGAAGAAAAGAAAAAATGAAATAAAAGAAGAAAAAATTACAACCATTGATTATCAAATGAGGTAATCTAATGATTATAAAATACTTTCTCATGGTGAGAGACCTATTACACTCTCTCACGGTAGGGTGAGTCTACAATAAAATAATTCATTAAAAAATATAAACATTTTACACCTAATATAACCTGATTTAAAAAATGTTAAAAAGTTTGTTATTAATCTTTCTCGTTATAACAAGTAACAAACTCTCATAGTAGTTAATTACTAGTAGTATTTTTTTCTTACATTAATAATTAACAGTACTAAACAATGTACAAAAATTAACACTTTACTGTTTCAAGATTTATTAGACAACAATCTTAGTCCTAAAAAATGTTGCAATAGTAAAAAGAATGTCAATTTTTGGTGTCTCTTTAGTCTTTACATTCCAGCTTGAACATGGCAGTACCTTAGATGAAACTTTTTCATCGTGTTTTGCGAAAGTGGAAGCTAGTGGGGCCGAGTGTGGTTTCAAGGTGAGAGAAAAATGATATGACGCCATGGCCAACGGCCATAATACTTCTTCTTCTTCTTCTTCTTCTATTTTCATGTGCCTGCACTGTTATCCCTCTGCAGCATACTATTTTCATTCTCAATGTTTTTTTTTTCTTTTTTTCTTTTAATAACTCTAAACACACAGGGTTTTTCCGTTTCGTTAATTAATGTTGATAAATCATTGTTTACCATACCAGCAGCTATCTGAACAAACTCGTAGTGTACTACATACATTTTATTTATTTTTGTCACATTTTGCGGTATAATTGTATTTAATTTATTTATTTTGCAGTTTTTTTTTTTTGGTTTACTAAGAGGTAGCTGAACATACTCGTAGTATATACCAAAAGTTGCTTGTGATTACTGTAATGATTGTTGTTTAAAGACATGGTAGGGTTTTTGGTTTCGGTGATTGTTCTGTTTAGTTTAGTTATCGTGCTCGTGTGTAAGAAAACTTGTTCGGTAAACTATTGTGAACTTCCAACTTTTTTCTTCTTCATGATCTTACCAAAATTAAGAATATGTTTTCCTATAAGGTCTCGTGGTGGTGATTGTTCTAAGTATTTTGTTAGGGGGAAGAATCGAATTCACCACCGTTTCCTCCCGCCGTTCTCTTTTTACCATTTAACCAACCTTATAACTCCTGATGTGTGAAGAAATGAAGTTAGAAGAACGTGGTTTGAGTTTTGGATTATTATTTTTCTGAAAGTTATACTTATAATATATACCCTTTACAGTAGACTTTACCGTTTCTTCTCCTTTAAAGTTTCAGGTAGTCTGGGATCAAGCATCTTCATATCGTGATAGATACTGTTGTCTGTGACATGAATGCCGAGACTCTTGCTAGGTATGCCCATTCTCGGTGCATTGAGGGATTGACTAAAGAATGTAAAGACAACGCACAAGAAAATTCTCATTCTCATGTGAAAGATAAAAAAGGTGGAGAGGAAGTTGTGTGTTCCAATTGCGTGCGAGGTGGAGTACTTTTGTGAGTTTCTGGATTTCATCTCTGTCTGTAGGATTAGGCCTTTTTCACCGTCTTATATCTTTATTTATGGTCCTCTCCTCTCTTCTGCATTCATAAATGTTTTGCTACGTAGAACCTCATTTTCATGCTTTTTCCTCTGTAACTTCTGCTTCACTTTAATTCTTGCAAGCAACTTATGGTTATAATGGCCCAAATTGGTCAACTCCAGAGACTTCAGGTAAACATGCGAGTGCACAAATTTTATCAATGTCATGTTGTACTAAATTGTTCCTTCTCACAAGTTGCTTTTGTCTTAATTTAATTACACTATCGAATTTTATTGATTATTTATTAGATAAAGTCATTTTGTATTCTCTGTTTCCTTTCTTTACATGCTGCCAATGTGGTTCTGCATGCTCTGAACTGCATGTGGATATTTATAATTGTGCAATGTGCTTATATTAATGATTTTATTTGATATTTATAGTATATTTGTCATAATATGAAATGCTATCTTATATACTCATGGTGATAATATTGAATCTCTGCCTTTTGATATTTCTGTTATATTTTGGTCTTGACTATGTATTAGACACTTTTGGTCAAAATTAAGCACTTGCTAAAATCAACTAACGACCTTCATCTACTATACTTGGATATAATATTATTTGATAGTAGGAAGAGGAGGGCTGTTATTCAAGAAATTAATCATAGAACAATTTAAGTGAAGGACAGTTAAACAAATCCAGTATGACCAAAAATGCAACTCTATGTTGATTTTTTCCCATACCTGCCCCACTTTTCTATGGGGATAAGTTACTTCCAGTTTATAGTAACTGGAAGCTTTTGTGAGGTTTATTTCAACTTCAAATTTATGACATTTTGGCACTGGATATTTTTTTACGAAGGAGTAGTTTCTTATGAATTATAATACAGTTTGAAGGTTTTGGAAAAAAGTACGATGTTAAAGTTTGTGTCCTCGGATGGTTTTGTGGTTTTAAGGTGAATTTGATTGGAGAGAAATGCTCATAGTTTCAAGGATGTCTTTTCTCACTTACATTTGTTATGAGATATGGCTGTAGTTTTTGGCTTCTCTTTGGTTTTCTGGTCATTGTGATTTAAGAGGAGTTCTGTTACTATTATGCAAAGAGACTGGACAAAGCTGATGCAAATTTGAGCCTCTAATTCTGTTTTTTTTTTCTTTTTCTTTTTTTATGTTTAGGAGGATACCTTATTGTCTCACCAAACCCAGATGAATCTTACCCTGTCTCTCAATTACTATTTTCTTCTTTCATATTTCTAAATAAATAGTATAAGGTTAAACCAGAGCGACTTTGAACTTTATGGGGACAAAAATCAAAATTTGAAAATTTTCTAAAGATAACACATGCAACACCTGCCACATGGTAGCCATGTAGTTGTCATGTGTCATCCATGTGATACATTGCCACATTGTTGACTTGTGGATGCCACATGGCCATGTGTTAGGCACCTAATTACTTTGAGGGATTAATTTTTGTGTATTTAAAAAATTGAGGACTAAACCTATAGGTTTAAAATATAGGGATGAATTGACCAATTTTTCTGAGAATATATTAAACCTAAAAAGATATCAGCACCATAGCAAGCATTTCCAAAATTAATTCCTTTTTCTTTATAGCAAGTAATGGAAAATGTTTTTGTGTTTCTTTATTTGTTTAAAATGGACTCAGGCATTAGTAATTGAGACATTTTTTTGTTGTTGTTTGTTGCTTTTGTTTATTAATGTGAAACTATATTTTAGATCTTGCTCTGGAAAAGGATGTCAAAGGAGGTACCATCCCTCTTGTGTGGATCCTCCTCTCAATTACATTCCTTTGGGGTTTTGGCATTGTATCTGGTGCACTAAGAAAAAGATGGAGCTTGGTGTGCATTCCGTTTCTAAAGGAGTGAAATCCATTTTGGATTCTAGAGAAGTGGTTTCAAAAAATAAAGGTATGGTCTATAAAATCTCCCCCCCCCCCCCCCCCCCCCGCCCCCCCAATTTTGCTAATGAGTAAACCTCCCATCTTAGTCTATGAGATTGCAAGTGGTGGTCAATTTAGTCATTAACTTAAAAGAATCCTCACTCTAGCCCTTTGCTTTACAAGAAGTAATATATTTTAGTGCATGTTTGGATTAAAGTTTGTAAACTGAGTTTGCAAAATTATATCAAGTCTTGCTTCTCCAAAACTGAGTTTTAGGCAAAATTTTACTCTCAAACATACTATTGGGGGTAACCGTACATGACCCCAAATTGATTTGACTCCCAAACATACTTTTGAAACACTCCCACCGGGAATCCAAACATACGCTTAATCCTTTTCCATTTTCAATTTCAATATAAAAGACTAAACTTAATGATGTTTTGCAAAGTCAAGGACTAATGTAACTGACGCTTACAATTTCAAGGACTAAAATGGGAGTTTACTCCTATATGTTTCATCTACATTTCTTGTTCATGGAATGTATATTAGATAATAGATGAGGTAGTTTTTGATAATAAATAGCTGTTACTAGTGATGCAAAGGGAGTACTTTGTCACGTATCATGGTCTTGCTCATGCTCACAACCGCTGGATTCCAGAATCAAAATTGCTTCTCGAGGCTCCTAAGCTCTTGGCCAAGTTTAAGAGGAAACTGCAGGTTTAGTTACCCTTCATAGGCTTAGGACACGTAATGTTTTTTTGGTTTGTTAGTCTGTACTTTCTTAGGAAGTATCCATGAAAATAATTTCTTCTTTTGATGCCAAATTACCAGGTTACCACCAGGTGGAAAAGAGATTGGAGTATACCCCACCGTTTGCTGCTAAAAAGGGAAATTGTATTTTCAAAACAAAATGATCAACATTTTGATGGGCATGGTGACAATGGTTCAAATTGCCGTTATGAGTGGCTTGTCAAATGGAGGGGTCTTGGTTATGATAATGCTACTTGGGAGTTAGATGATGCTTCATTTTTGACGTCACCTGAAGGCAGGAAAGTCATAGATGATTACGAAAGTCGTCGCAAGAGAGCAGAGAGACTGTCAAAAAATCATTTTGAAGCTAATGAGGTGCTTCTTTTTGTTTAACTATATATAAAAATTTACTTTTATTGTATGATACAATGCCATTTATTACGAGTTTTAATTTTTAAGTTTTTAATATGAAGTTTCCTTATAGACCATTCTGGGGTGCTATCTATGATGTAACTAATGAACTAACTGTGATTTTCATACACTCCAAAAAAGGCAAAGAAAACAAATGATGGTGTGGAAAGCATAATGTCTTTTACTTCCTCACTTAATTTTAAGCTGAACTGGTTTTTCTGTATGCATTCAACTGAATGCTTTTTAATTCTCCATAAATGCACTTGTAGGTAGAATGGATCACATAGTTTTGTGACCTGTGAAGTGTGGAAACAGCATCAGTTTGGAGTAATTTTTACAATGTGCAAATTTCTTTTGCTTTGTTTAACTGAGGTTACTAGGGTAAATATTAAAAAAATTGATTGGTTACCATGGGATCAAAAGAAATATGAGGGTTCTTTTGCATGACAACCATGCTCATGGTCGAATGGTAGGGATGACAATGTGTTATATTGTAAAAAAGAGTTAAACTCATGAATGAGATGATACTTCTGATACTCAAAAGCAAAATCTCAATTGTTGTTGGGCTAAAAATGGCTCTTCACAGCCTTTATGAAACACGTCCTGGATATATACCTAAAGTATGTTTCTCTAATGAGCAGTTAATTTGCAGGAGAGAAAAGCTTCCTTTTCTGAATTATCAGTGTTGCCAACTGGAGATTCGCCAGGATTTTATAACCAGCATTTGACTTATGTGAACAAGCTTCGCATGTGTTGGCACAAAGGTCAGAGTGCTCTTATTGTAGATGATCAAATTGACCAGGTCATTTTTTTCTCCATATACTCTATCTTTGTTGTTATATAATTACTTCATTTCTTGGCTATTCAGTATTCATCCTTGTTTTCTGTATAAAATATGTAATTTCTCTCTTCTTTAGATATTCTGCTATTAAATAAAATTTGTGGTGTTTAAAGTACTTCATTTAAATAACATGAATCCAAAAAAGCTACCTGAGTCAATCTCTAGGGTCTGTTTGATTTGACAGTATGTTCTATTTTTTCACAAAATAATTGCATAAATGCTACTTGTTTTCTCTTTGTTCCTATTTTCGAAGATTTGTATAGGAAATGGTGAAAACTTTTTTGTGTATGACCATGATAATGGAAACATGATAAACAAACCTCTGCTGAAGAATCTTATAAGGACATGTGGTCTGTAGTTTGCATAAAATGTTGTATGCTTTCTTGGGTTTGAAGATACTCCCTACGTCCCTAATATAATTTATAATATATAGTTGACTAATTTATGCTTATTAAGAAAGTTGGTTAATTTAGTTATTAGCATTAAATTTCTATAATTATTATATTTTCCAAATTTATCCTTAACTTTATTGGGAACTTATTCTTCTTCTCCAATCTCCATAGGACAGAGAAAGAGGCAATTCAGAGTATTTTAGTAAAAAAATAATTAATGCACTAGACAATTGAAATGAAGTCTTGTAAAAAGGGATAATTTTTTTTCAAAACTATGTCTGATAAATAGAGACAGATGGAGTATTCTTTATGATCTGTGCACACAAATGTCATTGACATGCACAACGCGAGGGGCGGGGGTGAGGAAGAGAGATTCATGTTCACTAATCAACCAAATATTGTAGCTATTATTTGTTTTCGTGCATATTTATAGTAAAAGAAGTATCAGCAAATTGCAATATCAATGTGAAGACATGCTATAAGGAAAATATTGCTTTCATTTTCAAAATGTGAAATGCCTAAGAAGTATGGAGGTTGCAATAAATGTCAATTATTCTGCTTATGCATATCAGAATGCCTGAGCTATTGTTAAACTACCTTTGCAGGAGCGGGTTATGAAGGTGATTTTGTTTATATTATCTTTGAATTGTAATGTGAGGAGGCCTTTTCTCATCATCTCAACTTCTGCTGCCCTCTCTGTATGGGAAACAGAGTTCTTACGTTTGGCACCATCTGCCAATCTTGTAGTTTACAAGGGAGACAGAGATGCACGGAGTAGCATCAGGGCATTAGAGTTTTTTAATGAACATGGTGGAATATTATTTCAAATACTGTTATCATCTTCTCATATTATTGTTAAGGTATATTCTTATATCTAACAGCTTCATATGATAAGTGACTTCAGAAACAATTTCAGCTTTAATATATTCTACAATAAGTTTCAAAGTAGAATTATTAATTTTCTTTTTTCTGCTCATTATGTTTTAATATGATATGCAGGACTTGCATGAACTAAGATGCATTACATGGGAAGCAATAATAATTGATGAATGCCAGCAATCCAGACTTTCAGGACACTTGGACGATATCAAGATTCTAAAAGCTGAAATGAGACTCCTTCTTGTTAGTGGACAAATCAAGGTAAACTACTTGTGTTCAATATTGGTATTTTGATATTTTCCATTGTATTGACTTTTATATGATGATTTTCAGGAAGATCAAGCTGATTATATCAAACTGCTTTCATTACTCAAGTCCGGACAGCATGGATCAAGTATTGCTCAAGTGGAAACTTATTTCTCTGCTTCTTCTACCATTTCCAATTTGAAGAGTCAATTGGAAAAATATGTTGTATTCAAATGCAAATCTGGCTCCACTAGGTTTGTAGAGTATTGGGTTCCAGCCTGCCTTTCCCATTTGCAGCTTGAGCAGTATTGTTCAATGCTGCTTTCAAACTTAATGTTGTTATGCTCAGGCCAAAAGTCCGACTCAGTTGATGCCCTCCATGACCTTATTATCTCAATAAGGAAGGTAAACATGATAAGAAACAGAGTTTCAAATAAGCTGAAATCTCATTTATCATGCATTTTGGTAGTCAATTTTTAGTTCAACATTTCTTTCATCATACTACTTCAATTTTTATTAAATCTATAGTAGTACTACTAAGTGCAATGTCAATAAGACAGCATGATGATATGTGGTTGATTTTTACAGTGCTGTGACCACCCTTATCTCCTGAACCCGGAACTGCAAAGTTTTGTTACTAAAGGTCTACCTGATGAAGAGCGTTTAAATATTGGTATACAAGCAAGTGGAAAACTGCAACTCCTTGAAAAAATCCTTTTGGAAGCAAGAAGTCGTGGGTTAAGGGTGTTAATATTATTTCAGGTAGTCATCTATTGAAATCCCTTGTTTTTTTTTTTTAATTTGTTGTATTTCTTGTATTTTTGCGAGTTTATTCACTTGTTATATTGAGAGAGCTGTTAAGTGCTGATTAAGATATTGTACCATGTTTCCTCATTAATGTAATTCTGTACCTACCTGATAATATTTTGTTTATAGTGCAAAATTGTGGAGTGATTTGATAATATAGATATTGCTTGCTATTGCATTGTGTAAAAATTACATGTTTTTTGTTGTTTTAATTTAGTTAACTTGTCAAGTTATTATTATCATATACTTATTCTATAGATTTTAACATATAAAGTACCTATTTTTTATTTTTTTATTTTATATATGAACGTTTTTTATTGTTGTTGTTGTGGCTTGATGCTGGAAGTGCAATAGATCAGTTAGCAACCTGTCTTTTCACCAAAAGTAGGGAATAAGGTCAAATTTCTCTCCCTTACATAGCATCTAGAGTGAAAGAGAAGTATTTTTGGTCTTTGGCTGGAATATGTACAGTTCCACTTGTATTGCTGTGAGATTAATACCTTGGGTATTGTTGCGACTAGGATGCCCTTCTAACAATTGCCTTTTCTAGGGTATGAACTTTAGTCCTCTCCCTGGGTGAGTGACTTGCTTACAACTGCATCTAAACCTTGTTGGGGATAAAACTAGGGTTGATTGGAAGAGGAATTATCTTGCATGATAAATATCCCATAAAATTATTGTGTAATTTAATTGAGTGAGAATTGCCCTGCTAGCAATTTTCTTTATTCATTTTCCTTTTGTGTCATCATTGCCATAGGGTATGAATTAAATTTGATACACTAAAGAGCTTATTATGTGACTAAATTTCGGAATTTTGATTTTGGTGACTCCGGTAGTTTTGCTATTCCAAAAAATAAAATAAAAAATGGAATTGTCAATTCTTTTTCACAATTTTAATTGTCTTTCTTTCTGGGTGAATTATTATTATGTTAACATGAAAGAAAATTCAAAGCTCCAAGTTCTCTATTCTTTCATGCACATTCCTATAGCAGATACACTTATGACAGATCATCATGATTCTTTTTAATTGTTTTAGACACAGACATCACATTATGTATTATAGAGTTGCCACTCTCAATTATTAGGGTTAGTATTTGCTGATGTTATATAACTTATCCACAGATACAGACATTCACCCTTTTTACAAAATAAATATAAGGATAAGATAGGGAGAAAATAAGGAAGAATAAAATCAAATTAGACCTGAATAATCTGGTCTTCATCTTAACTACCTAAATCTTCTAGAATATTTATTTAAAATTTAAATTAAAAATAAAAGCAAATACAACTATAGACACCCCCCTCAAGCATAGATGTTGAACATGCCCAACTTGCTTATAGAGGATTCAATATTAGGTCTAATTAGTCCTTGGAATCAACACTGGAAGCTATGTAGAAAAGGTACCATCTGCTATTCTGATCTTATGATTTACACAAAGACTTTATGTGAAGAACAATTTTGAACAGTTTGTCATGCTTTAGAATCAATTATCCATGGAGCTTTAGAATTTTGTTTGGTATAATGAAGACTAGCAGAAAAAGAAATACCTTTTTGGGCTAGAGAAAAAGATGGATTAACTGACATTTTAGTTGAAGAGAACCTATACAAGTGCTCCAATTGTTCCTTAGTGAAAGAGAGTGACCCAGAGTTTCCCTTCTGCTCCATGTTTTCTCCATTTGAGGCTTGAACTGCTCGACCTTCTCCATATGTTTGCCTTTTCCAGTTGGTTAGCTTGTCAAGGAGTTTCCAATAGGGGAATCAAGTCAAATCAGATATGAATAATCTGATCTTGATCTTGATCTTTACTACCTAAATCTTCTACAACCCTAGTTTGAAATTTAAATTTAAAATAAATGCACACTCAATTGTCAACAATTTGATATATAATATGTAGTTCAGTTGGTCACTGTCGCTTCTTTTAGTTGTAGACTGTGATTGGAGTCTACTGTCTACCATTTGATGCTTGTTGGCGCAGCCCGACTTGTCAGGAATGATATTGGGAGTTTTGATAGAATCAGACCCCGCTAGCATTCTTTTAAGTTTGCCAAGAAAATAGGAATGCCTGGGCTGGCATATAAAATTTCTCATCCAGTTTTTATCTCTTGTTACTAAAATTTCAGAAAGTTCCTATAAAGTAGATTGTCAGATACTTTGTGATTATTGCTTTATCTTTGAAATGATATCTTGATAAGATTTCCATGAAATACACCAACTTGAAGCAGTGTCTCATACTTTGGCAATACAAGTACTTTGTTAGTAATGTTTCCATGTTGACTTATTACTGAATATGAAAATAATGTCTCTTCGTATATACGAATTTCGTGGCTATTTTTAGCTATTATTTTTGTTGCCTGTTAAGGATTTAGAAATATGAGAATTTTTTGCTGTTCTCATAAAAACTGTCATATTTTGGTTGTTAATTGGTTGTAACATGATTTATTTTAAGATTTCTTGAGGATTCAGCTAGTTCTCTTTCACTTAAAAAACTGCAGTCAACTTGTGGCTCTGGATCAATTGGAGATATTTTGGATGATGTTCTCTGTCAGAGATTTGGTAAGGATTGCTATGTACGATATGATAGAGGTTATACCCCAAAATCAAAGCAAGCTGCTTTAGACACATTTAATGATGGAGAAAGTGGAAAATTTGTCTTCTTGATGGAAAACCGTGCCTGTCTCTCTAGTGTTAAGCTTTCTTCAGTGGACACTGTTATATTGTTTGACAGTGATTTGGAACCACAAAATGACCTAAGAGGCTTACAAAGGATGTCTATCAGCTCACAGTTTAAACAGATTACTGTTTTCAGATTGTACTCATTTTTCACTGTTGAAGAAAAAATTTTAATGCTTGCAAAAGAGGGTATAGCTCTTGACAGCAATGTGCGATTGCTTAGCCAGAGTATTTGTCCCACCCTGCTAAAATGGGGGGCCTCCTATTTGTTCAATAAGCTTGATGATTTGCATGCCAGTGTTGTTTCTACTCCAGACACTGTAGATATGTCACTTCTATGTGATACAACCTCTGAATTATCATCCCAATTGGTTTGTGGTGCTGATGATACTGATTGTCATGGATGGTCATTCATATCAAGAATACAGCAGAATGGAGGGGAATATGCGAGGGATGTTTTATTGCCAGGAGAAAGAATAATGAAATCTGGCGGTGAGCCATGTGGTTTTTCCTGGAGTGATCTTGAAGGAAGGCATCCTAAATGGAAATTTTTGCCTGTTTCATCTCAGAGGATCAGGAACACAGTCAAACATTTTGATTACGGACTAAGAGAATCTGAATGTGAAAAATACACCTTTATAGAAAAGAGGACAGCGTCGAAGGATAATGTTGATCCCAAGAGGAGAAAAGTGTCCAAGGATAATGCTGATCCTGAGTGGAGCAAATGGACCATGAATAAAGTTGATCCCAAGAGGAGAAAGGTGTCCAATGATGTTGTTGATTCTAAAGGAAGGGAAGTGTCCAGGAATATTGTTGATTCCAAATATTGGAAAACAAGGTTGAAGAGCAAGAAGAATACAAGTGTTGTCAATAGAGCAAATAAATCAAATGGTACTGCTGATTGTTATCTTGCCACTTTTATAGTCTTCTATTTATTTCTTCAACTAACTATTTACTTGGAAAGCATTAGTTTTATTCATGGCATAAGAATTTTTTTTGGGGGTGGGGTGGGGTGTAGTGGAAATGATTTGAAAAGATACATGCTGCTGCTAATTCATTTTCATTCCCTTAGGTAATTCAAATGGTTTGTCTAATGTACTTGATTCTACAGGGCATCCCTTGACCAATGAAACTACGGGAAAAATTGCAACGAACATGCAATTTTCAGAGAAAAAGAACCCGCCTGACATACGAAATTTGCCAAAGCCAGATATATCAGGTCTTTGCGACATTCTACGTTTTTCGGTAGGGTCTCAATACATGCTTCAGTAACTTTTGCTTAAACATGTGTGTTTTTTTGTTAAAACTTTCATTGAAGCACCTTTAAGGGGAAGTCACGACTCCCCAAGTTGGTGCAAGTGCATTTCCTTGTAACTACTGGTTCAAACTTTCAACAATGATAATGCATTCAATCACCCCAAACCAGTCTTGTCTTATTCTCCTTTAAAATGTATTTATGAACTGGGCAAAATTCCCAAAACCTAGCCATTTTCCTAAGCAATGTGGGACATCCTAACACCCACCTTCATCCCTAGGACTGAATATTTGGAGCATAAAGTTTGTAGGATTGGATATTTGTGACGGCTCAAAATCAAGGCTTGATCAACTCTAATACTATATTAGAAATGAATTAGGTCTAACTTAACTCTAAAGTAACCCAAGTCTTATAAGGAGTAATTTAACCTTTTTCCTAGCTGTTGTGGGATATCTTAATAAATGCCATCTAAAAGATGAACCGCTACCTATGGGTATCTTGTTTTCAATACTTTTTGGTACACAGTACAGGTTTGTCTTTTTTCTTGAATTGGAACAAAATGGGAGCCAACTAATTTGTAAATGAATTACGAATTGGTTCTCATGAACCAATTTACAGTTCTTTGGGTAAACCTACAAATTATGTTTCATTGCTCTGCTATCACAACCATCTTATAACTCCAGTATCATCTTCATTGAAGTGAAATATAGTCACAATGAAATGTCAACTAAAACTCAACTTGGGCTCCATTTTACAACTTCCATACTTTTATTTTTCTCGAAACTGAAAATCTATTCCAAAATTCACCAATTCTCAAAAACAATTATTTGTACTGAAGTCCATACTTTAGGGTGGCTAGATTTGCTTTCTTTGTTGTTGGAGTAATTTTCTAGTGAGGGTCGATCAGATGTTGTAGATAGGCTGAATATGAAATTCTAATCATGTCGCTAAAGAAACAAACACAACAAGTATAGATAAGAACTTAAAGGAAACAAATGCAACAACTAATGTTGCAAACAAATTCATTAGATCATCATTGCCGAGCAAGGAAAACAAGAATAGTGATAGAGTGAAAAAAAAGAGACACTGGGAGGAGAATTATTTGGTGGTGAACAAGGACACAAAAGATAGGATAAATAAAGGACACAAAACAGGAGGGTCCCAGGTTTGGGGATCTATACAGTGGAGATACGGTACAAGTCATGTCATATGGTATTGTTCTGATACTATGTTGAAAAATATTGAGGGAGAGAAAGAAATGAAAAACATAGAGATGGAAGGAGAAGAAGATGATATTATTAATAATTCTCTAAAATAGTCCAATTCTAAACACAGACGTTATTCCTCATACAACAGCATTTACATCAATAATCTTGGTGAAGTACTAGTGTAGTACAGCTTGTATATGACCAGCCCAACAACACTGTGTACCAACATTTATAATTTGACATTACTACAATTGGATTTGTCTTGAGAAGTTTTCACACTTATGGAGCATGCATGCATATTTGTTTCGTTTGTGTAGTTTTATTAATAAAAGAAAGGATTTTATTTAAAGCAAAGAATTCAAAAGTAGAATTTATTATTATTATTATTATTATTATTCTGTACCATTAGTTGCTTGGAAACTGTTACCGTTAGTATCACTCTAGCATTGGATTATATTTTATTAAATTATCTTTGTATTGGCAACATGTTTTCATGCTTGAATTATAATAATATTATATAAGACTGCGATGACTATTTTTGGAACAAACAGATTGATTTGCATGATTGTTTGATTTCACGTGCAGAAAAAAGTCAAGGCTGTCGCCATGAGGATTCTTGAGCACATATTCAAACATTACAATGTTAATTGCCAAGAAGTTTCTACTGTACAGGCTTTTGAAATATCTGTGGTTAGTTTTTGCTCTAATTTTTTAAATCGAAAACATAAGTAGCTGGCCACATGTTTGTTTAGATTATGGATGAATCATTGTGCATCTTTTGAGAAAGAAAGGAGCTACTAGGATATATATATATATACATATACATAATTCTTCTGTCAATAATTTGAATTCTAGCTAGCTTGTCTGTATTGATTGGTTTAAGCTCCCCAGTTGGTTATAATGTTTGTCTGCCTCAAACAAGGTATGGCTAGCAACAGTCAGTTCTTGAGAAATTTTTGTCTAGTTTCCACATTTTATAGCCATACTTCTTTCCTGTTAAGGATTTGGAAAAGTGTTCGGAAAATTTGTGTGAATTATGAAAGTGTTGATTGCTAAATTAAGATAATTGATTGAGTGATCCAATGTTGTTCGTTGTTGGTGTTCTATTGACGGCTGGTTGATTGACAAAACATACTGATAATATCCCTCCTACACATAATCTGGTATAAATGGTGGTGTAAGTCGGGATCAATTGACATAATGCTTCATCCAAAACCCTTTTACTTTGTATCTAATTTGGTGTCCTCCTCACACACTTCCAAGCCCTTATTTTCTCTCTAATTTTTTTCACTATGGTATCCAAGAGGTACCATCCACCTTGAAACCTGGGGCATAGCTTCCTTAGAAGAAAAAATAAATTCCAGCAATCTCAAAATAAGCTGAGATTTTCTGTTGCATTTTCTCTTTTTCTGGCCTATCGTAGTGTATGGTTGGTCAAAAATCACATTGGAGTTTGAATTACCTTCCATACCATATATGTTGCAAAACGTGTTATGGGTTGTTCATTTTTTGCACACTCTTGTTTATGTGAGTTGCTCATTTTTTGGATAATAGTTGTTTTATACTTTTATGTAACAAATATTACTAGTCTTTAAGCATTATATCATAGTTGTGTGATGAAATCTGTATCTTCAGTGTTGGCTAGCAGCTTGTTTGTTGGAACATGAGATTGATATGAAAGATTCACTTGCTCTAGCAAAACTGTACTTGAACTTCGATTGCAAGGAAGAGGAAGCCACCGATGTTTACTCAGAACTGTGGAAGCATGTGAAGGATTTTTCTAATTGTGTACAAAATGGACTTTGCGTCGAGAAATGCAATAGAAGTGGTGCTTCAGACTCCAACATGCCTGAGCTGAATGATTTGGCAGAGGAGGAGAAGCAGAAGGATTTTCTGGGTACTTGTGTTTCAAAACTTGTGAAATCTGTCACAAATGAACTCAATCTTCAAATGAAATCTCCCACAACAGTGGTTTCACAAGACCTGAGTTGTACTCATGAAATTTGTTTATCTCCAAATACACCTGGTAGTTTTCCTGTGGAAGGAGATGCTATCTCCATGGAATCTGGCTCAGAAGATGACAGAGTGAACGCTATAACATTAATAACTGCAGAAGATTCATCCGTTGATCACGGGAGTAATGATGTCAACCCTGTTACTGGTTCTTTGGAAAGACAGAGCCCTATTAGAAGTACAGATATTACACAATCTGATGGCAATGTTTTTGAAGATCCTCAAATTTTAGTGAATAAAGTGGTTGCTATTGACAATGGTATGAATATGTCTACTCATTCTGCGCAGCTTGACAGTGTTGAGGCAGATGCTGGAACTTCTGCTAGTACTGCTGTTCCTGAGGTCAGACGGTGGTACAGTGTAATGAGTCCTGTATGTGATGAGTCAACTGCTCTGAAGTTTCCTGAGACTACCTTACCATATATGCAACCATCGGATTCAAATTTGTGGCCATTGCCTCAGGTTAGTAGCTTTTGTAAAAGAAGCCTTATGGTGCTTTTTTTAGTGTTTATTGATAATCTATGCATTGTTGCACGAAGCAGCAACCTCCGGTCGACTTCTGGTTGCTTTGTGAGCATGCCAACAAATTTGTAAGTCATTATGTACATCACTTGGGAGGTCAAGTTTTTAGATTCGATACTAGTTTCTAGCCAAACATTTTTAAGTACAATCCAGGCTATCCATTTTTTCTTTCATTTATACTTGTATTCCTATTGGATGATTATGGTGAGTTTGTGGTTTAGTTTAATTACATGTTTAACCTAATGGTCTTTACTTGAGTAAATGTGATAGATTTTTTAGTTATTATTTAGTAATGCAAAAGCGACTACTATCAGGTTCTTCCACATGTTAAAGGAAAGAGAATGTATCCCTAACTTAAATTGTTTAGAGAGATCCTTTTCTTCTAACAGCGACCACTTAGCAGCTCTGCATTAACATAGTTGTACACTTCCTTTAAACTATAATCCAATGTTGTCAAGACTCTAGATCAACTACAAGATCCTACTTGGGGATGGGAGGGGGTCACAAGATCGCAAAATGTAGGATTGTAATAAGGATCATATGGTCCTACCAAAAATGTAAAAATATATTTTAATACAAAAGTATGATATTGTAAGAGGAGATTGGGGGATGTAAAATCTATGGAAATATGAGAGAAAGATGAGAGAGATTTGATGAACTGAAATCTATATTATGATTGGACTGAGTACAAACAACTATATTTATACTGTTACTGAGCAGCTTGGTAAGCAAAGATTATAGTTAGAGTACAGCTAAGTCTAACTAAGAGTTAGTTACAACAAAGATTCTAACAGAAAGCTACCAGAAGACACTCACCTATACAGTAACAGGGGAAGACAACTGGAGAAGCATATTCACAACTGTAATGTTGAGGAAAATAAGATAGGGGAGGAGCTGGAATGAGTGTGTGTTCCCGGGGGGTGGTGGTGGTGTTATAATAGTGCTTTAGACTTTAGAGTGTGGAGGTGGCTTTGGCTAGGGGAGGAGTGTGCACTTCCCTATAGGGATCATTCCTATTTTGATCTTTAGTTTTCCTTAGTCTATTGTTTCTCAGATTTGACTGTATTTTCTAGTTTAGTAGATATTTTCTTTTTTATTCTAATATAAATATAATATAACTTTTTTTTTATAATTTTATTAGAATAAATAAAATAATATGATCATGGGATGTTTATTTGGAGTGCTTTGAAACTATTCTCATCATATGGGTTCACACCTGTTCCTTGTATTTTCCAGATGGCAATGTCTGCTATTCCATCTTTTCCGGAGAACAATGCGGCTAGTACAGTCATGCCTCTAGATGATATTTTTCGTCATAGTGGTGAGGATCATCGCTATATTCATGAGGCTGAAGTAATATTGGAAGCACCAAAGGACCTTAACTCTTCCTTTGTTTCACCTGTGATACCGCAACCCTTCACTAGTGTGCCCATGAATGAAAATGCGACAAATTCACCTCACGGCATTACTATTCCTGGATTTATGAACAGTGATTACTCTGAAGCTCACTCTGTGACATCTGAAGTGTCCCACCTTGCCTACACAGACCCACTACTGGGTGAAATGTCGATAATAGAAAACATGAATGAAGAAGCTTTCATAGATCTACTACCAATAGAAATGGAGAGAATTGAAAAGGAGAAAGAAGAAGCCTTCAAGATACATGAGCAAAAGGTACGAGCAGCAATCCGTTTCTTTCTTTCCCCACCCTTTTCTTACTATCATATTTGGATTCTGATCCCTTCTACTTTCAGCTTACTTTTTGTTTCTTTGTGAAACAGATATTGCAGCTCCAATCTGACTATGAAAAGGAGGTTGAAAAGTTAAGTGTAAAGTACAAGATGTTGCTTCAGAATGTTAATACTGAAGTAGCTCTAAAAAGAACGGAACTTGAGACACAATGTGAATTAGTGTTAAGGAACAAGGTATTAGCTCAAGTTTGGACCCATAATCTTGATAGTTGTGAAGGAGATGTTGTACAGTGCACAGAACAAGGTACGGATCACGAGTAAGGTTCATATGTTTGTTGAGCATGTTAATTATCCATTTATTGTACACTTATATGCTTATTCTATTTTAATGTCAGATTCTTATTATTTTGCACCCAACTTATGCTAAATTCTTCATTTATCACTGGTCTTTCTACCTTGATGATATATGTATATAAAAATTATATATTATAATTGATCAAGAGGTTGCAATCGGATGAAGACATTCTGGGTGATTGTTTCTAAACATTACATGTTGATTAGCAATGTCAATGTTTCATTGTTTACTTTTTTTCTATCTCTTTCTTCATTTTCATTTAATTATTCATGTTTACCTTGCTTTAGATTTCAAAGTCACAACTGTCCTCACTTCTCAGAAGTCAGAATTATGATCTTTATGTGTCAACATATTACAATGAGATTTAGGCACATGTTTAGGTTAATTACAACATATTTATTACAGCATATGTTTATCACTTGTTAAACATTGGTCTTTTAGCTTAAAGGGCATTATTATTAATGTGATGAATGTGCCTTTTGAATGCCTTCTATTATTTCTGTTTCATGCATATGCAACTCCTAAATCTTAATAGCTCTTCCAACTTAGTTGCTTTCTTCCCCTCTGCAGAGGCAATGCCTAGTTCTCATAAGACTGCTCAAGACTAAATTCACCGAACGTCCTCTCCTACGGTGATGATTAATCCTTGGACCACCATTCCAGAAATCAACCCCGTTAGAGCATGCTTTGATCCACATGATTCAGTTGTGCAACAATCATGATGGCTATGATTTACTAGCCCTGTCTCCACCGAGAGACTCTGCTGCTGCTTCATCTTATTCAGTACCTCTCATTCCAAATCAATGGAGTGGGATATCAGACCAGCATTTGCCACCCGGTTAAACTTTTTTTTTAAAGGCACTTGACTGATGTACTTATATACCAAATTCTGAACCATGGTGGTGAAATGAATGTAAATAGTTACCTTAAAGACAGTGAAAGAGAAAAACAAAATGAAAGATAGTGTAGTCTATAAGTGAACAAGATTGAAAAAAAAGTTTCTATTGTGTGCTCAAGTACATGATAAGAAATAAAAAGTAGATAGTTATTATTAGAAAATGATTTTATTATATTAAAAATATAAAAATATTTGAATGGATGCTTTATTTAAGTATTTTAAATTATTTAATATTTTCGCACTTTAAGCACACTAGAGGCAATATCAATCCGAGGCTTCGCACATTTAATTCCCCAATATTCATGTAGTGAGAACCCATACCATCATGCATATGCAGTAATTGTCAATGACAACTTCTTCATTCATATTTTTACCTCAAGATACTTGTTTTTTTTTTTTGTCAGCTCTCAAGTCTCAAGATACTTGTATGCAGCCTTGTGGTAAAACATAATTCAAAATAAAATGTTAGTAGTATATACAGACAGTAAAGATTCCCTATGTTAATGTTATATATGATTAATTTATTGAACTTTATAATAATTAAACTTATCATAAATTTTAATAGATTGGAAATGTAAAAACTTTTAGGGCCTGTTTTGAAAATGACATTACGCTCATTGCAACATTTATGATAAACGTGACTAAAAATAATTAATCTAAGATCTATTATGCTTACGAGGCAATCCCTCTCTCTTATTTTCTTGAAATTTTGTTTTTTTTTTTCAGTATCGCTCTTTTTTTTTAATAGTACACCAATTCTTTTTAGTTATTTAAAAATCATTACACTAACAACCCTTGATTAATTGAAAACATTTCACGGTGTGTTGAGGTTGCTCTTAATGTTAAAAAATAGGGAGTTATATGCAATCTCAAGAAACTTCAAGAGTGTCAATATAGTTTACTTTATTTTATCTTTTTAGTGTTTTAGATTGTTTTGAAATATGTTATTTTAGAAATATTAATTTTTTTCAGTAATTCTCATTTATTTTGTTTGAAGGGAATACTCACATTTATTAGTATCCAACCTAAATACTTAATTAAATTCACAATTATATTTTAACTTTCTGATAAAAATAATTTAGTTAAAGAAAGTCATTTTATTATAGTGATTTATTTAAATAATTTTCTTAAAATGACATATGAGAAAACATATATGCAAATATAGCAAAAAAAAGAATGTATACAAACATATAACACAATATAATTTAAATTAATAATTATTGTAACAATAAAAATAAGAATTACTTTCATAAAAAAATAAGAATTACCAACGATTTGATTGTCAATAAAGGCTGCTAAAATTGTTTTTCACTATGACGGATGTTTGGACTTTCTATAAATTCTATAAAAATATGTTTACCCATTCATCGATTATTGCAAATTGTTTTTTAAGAGAAAATAAGACCATATCATTTTATTCATAATTGAGAAAGAATACAAGCGAAAATATAATCAAAACATAAGAGCTAACATAAAATCTTGAACCCTAATTAACTTGAGAGTCACATAACTTACTTACCTCTTTATGGAACTCACCACCCTTGAGTTTGAAACAAGTAGAGAGTTTGCAAGGTCTACATCTATTTAATATGACATGGTAATCTGAGCAGCCAGCAGCCAGTTGAGGAAGTAACAAAGGTATCAACAACAGTGTTACAGTCAAGATTGTTAGTCATTACTGATGACCAAATCATCAGTAAATATAATATGGGAATCACACGATTACTACCTACTCTAGTTTTTCTATCAAAAAATATAATATGGGAATCACACGATTACGACCAAATCATCAGTAAACTATTCTCTCGTGTCATCTTGTGCATCCCATGACTTATACTTTCACCGCATGTAACTACCATGTGTATCACACGATTACTACCTACTCTAGTTTTTCTATCAAAAAACAAAAGTTTTTTTTTTTTACGGTAGACCGGGTAATTCAAGATTGTAGTGATTCCACTAATGCAAGCCAATGTATCATATATTTTGCCTTAGAATATGATATGTGGATAACTATTTACCATATCAAGGTATGCATATTTTGGTGATAGCTCATTGGGAGAATAACATCTAACAAACTTTGAAATTAAATTGATTGTGTTTGAGGTTTATTAGTAGTCGAAAACTACAATCTGGAATGACATGCGGGTAACTTTATTTACCATATCAAGATATGCATATTTTAGTGATTGCTCTTTGGCAGAGAATAATATCAAACAAACTTTGAAATTAAATTGATTGTGTTAGAGGTTAGTGGTCCAAAACTAAAATCTGGGTATTAGAATAATTGATTGTACCATCACCTACTTTTTTTTATCATCAGCAAAGATAGATAAATTCACTAAACAAAAGGATACCTCCTCTGAAGTCTGAACACTCATTCATTTCTCGGTTTCCATAGACACCTTGTCACCAAACACCAGACTAGCTTCCATGTCACCAAATCTAAAAAATAAATTAAAGGACTAAAAATATAATTTAAGCATCACAATAACATCAAGGATCCCAACGAAGTTGGCACCCACGACACTAGCCATCATTTGCAGCACATCTTAGTTCATTAGAAAAGAAGATAAAAAGAGAGAAAGCAACACCATAGGGAACGTCAACCAAAACCCACATGAGAGAAATTAGAGAACTTATTTTCCAGAAAACATCATTTACATAAAAAGCATGAATAATGGACAGATGGGAGATATATAAGAAAGAAAGTAATAAATGTGATGGCTAAAACAGGAGAGACAGAGAGAAAGATGGAAGTTGGATAAAAACTGAGTGTGAAAAAATGAGACTTAGTATATAATAGAACCAAAGCTTCTGCAAACAACTGAAATTTCATTAAAATATTAAAATTACAAGGTCCTATTTGACATTGAAGGAACATTTGTTAAATGATAGACAAACCAAATGATTATGGTTTTTCTTGCATAGGTACAAATAAAATATTTGTTAAGAGTTACAATAAATTTAAGAGATTGGAAGAGGAGCTCCATTCCACTCCCCAAGGCACTCCATAAGAGGATCAATAATTTTCCCTTGGCACATTGCTGTGAATAATTTGTCAAACTCTTCACCCGGTGACCTCACCTTTTCTCCAGTTAGCAACCCAGTCCCTAATTCCTCTCTCACAAACTTGTACAGTGGGTAAGATCTGCATTCTTGGATCTTGTTTGGAATTGCAGCTTTGCCACTCTCATAAGCAGCCCTTGCACCTTCAACCTCTTTTGGCAAGAGATTCTTCAACTCTTCCTCAAAGATTGCTATCTTTTGAAAGATGGACGAGTTCACATCCTTCTCACTCTCTGCATTTACCAATGCATGATCTACAAGCACTTGCCTAAGTTTTTGCATCAATGGGTATGTAGCACTGCAGGGGTCATCAATGTAGGAAAATATATACTCCCTATCAACCACTTTTAGCAGATCCTTCTCACAAAATCTTGAAGGATGGAGTTCTCCATTGACACCTGTGGTAAGAATCCTTTTGGAAACTTGGCTCACGGTGTTCTTGACCGAGTTTTTCAAATTCTCCTCTAAATGCCTCAAGTCAATTGCTTGGCAAAGTGCAATCAAGAATGTGGAAGACATGAGCTTAAGGATCTCGATGGCTTCATTTGTCTTTCTAGATGAGATCAAGCCCAAAGAGTTGACATCCTGGTTGTGTTGCTCAGCACTTTGGACATGGGTAGTTACTGGATTTGCAAGATATTGGAGTTCAGAGCAGTAAGAAGCCATGGCAATTTCAGCTCCCTTGAAACCATAGTCCAAGCTTGGATTTCTGCTAGCAGTGAGATTTGAAGGCAATCCATTGTTGTAAAAGTCATTGACAAGCTCAGAGAATTGAGCAAACATGAGTTTGCCAATAGATGCAAGTGCCAAACGTGTGTTGTCCATAGAGACTCCAATAGGGGTTCCTTGGAAATTGCCACCATGCAATGCCTTGTTCCTTGAAACATCAATCAAAGGGTTGTCATTCACAGAGTTGATCTCTCTCTCAATTGACTTGGTTGAGAAACGAATCACTTCAATAAGAGGACCAAGCCACTGTGGTGAAGTTCTAAGGGCATATCTATCTTGTTTTGGCTTTTGCAAGGGATCAATCTCATGCAACTTCTTAGCAGCTTTCATGTAGGAACTTCCATCCAAGATATGCTCCATAATAGCAGCAGCCTCAATTTGACCAGGATGGTGCTTTAGCTTGTGTGTCAAATGGTCAGTGAATTCAGGTTTCCCCTGCATCACTTCAGCAAAAATAGCTGATAGAACTTCAGACAACACAGCTAGTATATTAGCCTCAAAGAGTACCATAGAAGCTAATCCAGAACCAACAGCAGTGCCATTAACAAGGGCAAGACCTTCCTTGGGTTGCAATTCAAAGAACTCAGAGTTGATGCTAGCCAATTCAAAAGCTTCTTTTGCGTTAAGTACTTCTCCAGAAGGTCCAACAGCTTTGGAGTTGGGTCTGCCAGTTAGCAAGCCAGCAATGTAAGAAAGTGGAACAAGATCTCCAGAAGCTGTGATTGTACCACGAAGTGGCAAACATGGGGTAACGTTGTTGTTCAGGAGCTTGGTGATGGCTTCTAAGATTTCAAATCTAATGCCTGAGTACCCCTGAAGAAGAGTGTTGATTCTCACTAACATGGCTGCTCTGGTTGCAGTGTGTGGCAGGGTATGGCTTGATTCAGTTCCATTTCCAAATATTCCAGCGTTTAAGAATCTGAAAAGGAAGAATAAAAATCATGATTAGGAATTTTTGTTTAAATTTAATGGTAAACTTTGTCCATCTTGAACGAAGCATGTCGCATGAGTTTGTAATAATTATTGTAAAAAACATTCATACTGAACTGAAATACATGTAAATTCAGAACTAGAAAAGTGAGAATGTAAGAACTTATACTTTTAAATAATTTTTGTGGTATAGAAAATATATAATTTTAATAATATGCTTTTAGTATAAAGATTTTTTGGTTTATCACTTAATAATGTAGCAATAGCAAAAAAGTTTACACTAATAAAGTTGATATAAAAGTTATATATCTTTTTAGTTTTCCGAATAAACATCAATATTGTGTGATAACCACTTTCCAAACTCAGTTTAGTTAGGTGGAATTTCGTGAGAGCCGTCCAATTTAAAATAAAATAAAACATGGCATCTGTAGGAAGAACTTAAGTCAAACATGGTGAGTAGTTGGTGGGATGATATGCAGATGCATGCATGCAATCACATCAACCCTTCTTCTAGTTTAAATTATTATTATTATCGTCACAATTATCCTAACTCCTAAACCCGTAAGATGCTGATAAAATATGAATGTTTGTATGTCCGTTTGAAACCTTTCAAACGTCCGTTTAGTTACTGTTTTGACATCAAACTCGCATTTTGCGAAAAATATGATTGTTTTCCGGGAGTGTTAACTCAGTTCCCTCGACCGTTTCATATATTTAATTTTTATAAACTAATAATGTAAAAAATGATGCTAATATAATAAATCATAAAAAACAAATTTTTTAAAAAAAATGTTTATTGATATAATACTAGTTATTTATTGGCCACGTATAAAGAAAAAAAAATCATGAGTTAACTTTAGTGTTTCATTATTATACCAAGAAGTACGTTTGGATTTGTTTAGTTATTTAATAAAAAAACAATTGGTTATAAGTTATTTTAAATACAGAATAAGACAATTCAACGAAAAAATAAAATTCAATTATTGACAAATATTATTTTGTCGTTTATCAAGGTATCTTTAGCCAATAATTAGGAATAAAATCAATTCCATTTGAAATATTAATTAACAATGAAAAATTTATCCATCTCTCCTAATTTTCATACACACAACAAAAATAAGTTAATGATGAAAAATATTTTTTTTCTTTCTCACAAATATCAAAGTGACAAAAAATTTAATAACAATTTTTTATAATAAAAATACATATAATGTTCTTCACTAATATATATATATTTCTTGTAATTAATGACACGTCTAAAGAATTTGTTCAAGGTAAGAGCTTGTGGAAAAGCATGATTAGGTGGTAGGAGTAGTAATTTATGATGTGGTTAAATTTAGGTAACCCGTACAATAACCAGCAAGATAGCAACTAAGCAGCATCCGACACATGAATATGGAAATTAAAGAACGAAAGCCGTACGTGTTACGTGTACGTAGCAAATACTACATACGAATACGCAGTGTGTAAAGTGTAGTAGAGTAGAGTTAGTTAGTTAGTTACCTGATGAGTTCCTTCTGCAGAGCACCACCCTGTTTGGTTCGGCGGTGTGACGTGGCACCGAAGCCGGTGGTGACGCCGTAACTGTCAGTGCCGTTGTTCATGCTGTTCATCACCCACTCACTGCTCGCCTTTACTCCTTCTCTCGCTGACTCTGAGAGCTCCACCGCCACGCCGTGGTCGTGTCCGGCCACGGCGGCCACCTGAGCGATGGTGAGAGTCTCTCCGCCGAGCCGGACCACCGGCTTGCGGTACTCGGCCACCATGCGCTTCACCTCGTCCAGGTGACTCCCCTTCATCGCCTCCGCCGCCGCTCCCCAGTTCAAGGGATCACTACTTCCCTTGGCAGTGGACAAGCAAAATGAACCGTTTTGGTGGCCATTAGTTGCTTCCATCTTAATACAGAGAGAAATTAAAAAGGGAACAAATTTAGTAGCCTGAGGAGAAAACAAGTTTGGTTGGGCATTTATATAGAGATCGGGTTTGTGTGTTGTTGTCAATTGTCATGCAGTGGTGTTTGGTAGGCTCATGAGTCATTTTTATAAATATAGATATCTTTTAAAATTATTTATTGATATGAATCTGATTTCATGATTTCGGTCAAAATTACTTATTTAATCAATAGATTTAAGGGCGTATCATATTTTTCTTAAAATCTATCAAGTTAAATAGGTAATTTTGATCTATTAATAGTCAAAATAAATTTATGTTGATAAATTGTTTTAAAATATATTCATATTGATATTTTATTTATAAAAATGAGTCAGAATGATGAATTAGTCAATTAAGAGGAAAATGAGGTTGTTGAAATTAAATTAACTTGGGCCGTCGGATTGGCACTCGGAATTGGGGTGGTGAGATTTTGCCACGTGGAAGACAACATTGGAGTTTCTTGGTAGCTGGGTGGACCAAACAAAAAAATGAAGTGGGTTGGTGAGGACTGAGGAAGTAGACGTGGAAACGCTTGACATACATACTCATGGTTTACTTCAAAATGCATGGTCTGGTCACTAATCATTTTTAAATTTATTTGATCCTCATGTCACTTGCTAAGATCTCATGTCCAGGCCTTTTCTATCCCATTACTACTTCTCTTTTCCCTCCTATTTCCCACACCAAATCTTCTTTTACATACATTTATATTTTACCTACTAAATATAAATATCATTTCTAACAAAAATTTGAAAATATAATTTATATTACCATTAATTTGATTATTATTATTCAAAAAGTAACTTATATCCAAAATTAGTTACAATTTTTTTTTGTAAAAATTTAACACAACAAAAATGTGCTTCCATCTAACAAAATGAAGACATATTTCAGTTTGTGTTATGGTGCAAATCCAATACATAAAGGAAATGTGACTTTATTGATCAATGCACAATAAAATTATTATTTTTTATATATTTTGTCATACCCCTCTTACACATAATGAAAACATAATTTTATCGTATGTTTTTATCAACACAATCACATTTCTATCAAAGGTATTTATGGAAATCACAAAAACCAGACTAAGAATGGGGGCGTGAAGAGCAGAAAGCACGATGAGACTACTAAAGTCCAAATTTTGTTTACTTTTCGTTTGTAAACATATATGATTTTTTTAAATATATATGATTTTTTGGTTTATAAAATTTAACAACAGATAATTTTTTATTGGTAGACTTAAAATTTAAGTTTTAATTATTTTATTCTAAGTGAACTTGAAGAAAATATATATAATTATATAATGAGTAACAATTTTTTCAGTTCAAGTAATTTTACATTATAGTTTATTTAAATATATAAAATTTATTTTTTATGATAGTGCACCATCCTTTAAAATACATTCACAAAAAATTCCTTTAAATAATAATAATAATAATATCTTCATGTAAAAATCATATAGCCTGTCATGTTTGAAAATAGTTAACACATATCCTAGTTCAGGAGTACACTTAGAATTAATCCTATTAATTATGGGTGATGAATCATGAAGAAATGAGAAAATATATAGAAGCCCAAACACAATGCTTGTTTTGTATAAAGAATTGTGTACTTAAAATTAAAAGCTAGGAAAATTTTTGAGTTAATATCATGAGACAAGTATGGATCACATGGTGGAGCGAGCAGTACAACTTTGGTCTGATATGTGTGGCGACCAAGAGGACTCTAATGATCTGTCTTTTTATTTAGTGGCGGTTTGCACAAACTTTATATGTTTTTGACAGGAAATAACTGTAAGAAGTATTGTGTAAAAAATTTAAACCACTTTAAGGACTGACTATTATAGATTTTTTTTTCTCTTCGTAGCAATAAAAACTACAGATTATTTATAATAATTTATACATCTTATTAATTAATTGAGTTAGACCCATCAATAAATAATAACATTTTAATTAAGTAAAGTTTTTATATATATATATATATATAATAACGACCATGAGATTCAAAGTTTTATTGTTGTTATTTTAAAGAATTAAAACAGAGAGAAAAATGATGTCGTTATATAAAGTGATAAATTTAGAATTTCAACAATAAAGATAAAGAAAAAGAGGATAAGGAAGTATGAAAAGTAATGAATTATGTGGAAAAAAATTATATAAATTGTGTATAAATTATTATATGAATAATACAACTATTTTTGAGGTACATTAACAAGGAACATTTTAACACATATTTATTTGCATTGGAGTTTAAATTGAGGGATTAAAATTCTTCACTTATCATTTCACACATATAGCCCAAATGAAATTGAAATCAATCTATTATTTAAATTTTGTGAAACTCACTATTAAAAGGAGTAAATTATACTGATATTTTTAAATTTTTGGCAATTTTTCTCTGGATATTTTTTTTATCTTTTTACTAATTCTTTTAATTGTTCGAAAAACATTATTATTAATTTATGTATTACAATAATATCTTTAAAACAACATCACATCATATATTTTTATATTTTTATAAGAAGTGCTGTAAGCGTTAAAAAAAAACAATAGATTATGTATAATCTAAAGAAAAACTTCAGAAAAATATCATTATAATTTACTCTTATATTTTTAGGACTTTATAATTTACTCTATTAAAAAAATCATCATATGGATCTCTTTTTCTCTTGTTTTCCGTTGACGTCAAATAAAGGGACTTTAAGATAAGTACCTATCAGTATAAAAAAAAAAGAGCAACCACGTTTGAACGCTGACTACTGATCCAATGAGAGAGTAGAATAGAACAAGAAAATGTCCAATTTTATATTTGGTGAAGCACGTGCGCTGCTGGTAAGTTTCCATGTTATCCACTTAGCGTGCAACACAAATACACAAGCTAAGTAGGATTTGAATAGAGTAATATAAAAATTCGTCTTTACAATCACGTCTAACAAAATATTCAGACCTATTGTTATAACTGCATGAATATCAATTTGGTTTAATTACTTTTTTTTCCTTTTACTTATTATTTAAAGGCTTAATTAGGTTTTATGTTTTTAAATGTTTTAATTAGGTTTTTTATTTTTAAAATGTTCAATTATGTCTTTTATTTTTAAAATTAAATTTAATTTGGTTTCATTTTTCTTTTATCTGCTCCAAAAAAATTACAAAAACAGGCCTAAAATTAATTTTAAATGTGACCAAATTAAATTTATTTTAAGAAATAAGATATATAATTGATCTATTTTTAGAAAATACATGACCTAATTGAACATTTAAATAATAAAAAGATCAAATTAAATATAAAAAATAAATGAAAGAATTAACTAAACCTATCAATTATACACTCATCATGTCAACACCGGTTGTCACTACACTTTACTTAAATGTAAAATAAATAAATTAATAAAAAGATTTCTAACCTTTTAATTCTGTTTTTTCTCAAAAAAATATTTAAAGTCTATAATTTTTTTTATTGACCAACGTTGTTTAACTTTTTTGTCTTTACTTTTTATGCTTACCATTTATATTATATATAGGAACTGAAAGTAAAGACGGAAAAAAAAATTAAGAACTACAATTAGTCAAAATAAGTTCAAAGAAAAAAAACCAAAATTCTAAAAAGTTTAAAAACTAAAGAAATGATAAACCCTAATAAAAACATTCATTACAAATTTATTATAATTGAATTGAAAACTCATTCTTAAATCATCTAAACATAAATCAAACACTAATTAGTAATATAATGATTCTTAAATTTGGTCAAAAAATATATATAATATTTAAAAACTTAACTATGATTAAATGATTATAATGTGTAAGTGTGGATATAAAATAGGGTGGGTACTATAATTTTGCACATTGATCTCCAATTTTAGACTCATCCCATTGAGAGGATATTTACCTATCCTTGCAATACTCTTTATATGCTCCTACAGTTATAATCAAGGTTTCAAGAAAAAAAAAACACCAAAATTAAATTGTCTCTTTATTCATGAGAAGGTTCAAGCCAATTAGCATAAAAAAAAAACAAGGTCCTAAATCTGATATTTGTTCCTTCCTATCCAGTATCAACAACAATTAGCAAATGTTTTCATTTAAGGCATTGAGAAGGACCATTTTATATTATACCAATACAATTAATTAATTAGTTAATCAATAAAAAATGTTATTAAATCATTCGCAAGAGCTTATGTTATAAAAAATAATATCTTAAAATACAATACTAACATATAATTATCTATAAAAAAAAATAATGAAGAAAATGACTAAAGATATATTTTTATGATTTTTAATGAATAAAAATTTGTAAATTAAATTTTTATTTGTTCTTTCAATGATTTAAAATCATTAAAAATAAAAAATAAACAAATTTATAGAATATTTGCACTTTAGACTTTCTAAATCGGTTAAAATAACATTTTTCATCTGTTAAAAATATGTTACAGATTTAGGGGATATAGAATGTGAACACTTTTTAAATTGAATATTGAATCAATGTTAATAAAAGGTTTTTTAGATTGATTTTGTTAGTAATTAATCTAAACATACTTTTTCAATTGGTTATCAATTCAATTGTCATCCGACCCTACTTCTGTTTGGAAAAAAAAAGGAAGAATAAAAAGATACAAGATAAAGAAAAAGAAAAGTACAGAAAAAAGGGGAAAAAAAAAAAGAAAGAACAGAAAGAAAAAAAATAAAAAAGGGGAAGAAAGAAAACGTAAACAAGAAAAAAAAAAGAAAAGAAAGAATAAAAATAATAATAAAAAGGAAAAGAATGAGGAAAACAGAAGGAGAAAAAACATTATAAAAGGAAGAGGTTTAAACATTAAATTACACACACGATTAGAGACAAAAAACCTAAAAAGAACACAGAGAAAATAAGAAGCGGCAAGAATCCTGACGAGACGAAAGAAGTCAAAAGTTGGATCTGTAAGTATCCCTTATTTCTTCTATCTCATCTCTTCATTTCCCCTTTCTTCTCTCCTCCATTCTTCCTTCCCTCTCTTATCCTCTTTCCTTTTTTTTTTGCGTTTTTTCTTTCGGTCTGCTATTTGATTTGTTTCATCTTGTCAGTAAGTTTCTTGGCTGTCGAAGAGATCCTTAGAATTATTTTTGTCAATGTTTGTTGCACTTTTCTTTTTTAAAAAAGAAAAGAAGTTGAAACGAGCCTAGTTTCTTAAGCCTAAAACAATAAAAAATACTATTTACACCACCATCTTTACATATATGCCTTTTTCCATTTTTGGCTGGCTTGTTTGTTTTTCTCTCTCAAAATAATTGTACATAAAATAAATATCACTACTCACATCTTCATTTACATGCACACCCCCACTCCTTTTAGAAATAGCCTAAATAAAGTAAAACTGTTATTTACACCATCTTTTTCTCGATTTGGCTCTATTTTTCATTTTTGATTTATCATTGTTTGGTTAGTTTGTAATGTATTGTAAATATTTCATCACTTATTTATTTCCCCCCGTGTTTTGACCTCACACCCTTAATTACTAAATGTATTTCTTGTTTCTATTTTATCCCTTTCTATTCTCATTCAATTTATTTATCTGTGTTTCATTTATTTAATTGATTACTTAACACTACGTTAATCATTTCACAATTCATTAGTGCGCTCTTAGTACTCTTTAGTGCGTGCTTACATTTTGTGCATTCCATACTGGATCTCCGACTTGTTTGGTGGTGTTTTAATAGCATGTGGATAAATTTTGTGAATTGCATATTGGGTCTCGAACTTGCTTGACTTCACAAAGTTTACTGCAAACTTGAAATATTTTTCACACTCCATGCACTCCATACTAGGTCTTTGACTTGTGGTGTTTCAATAATGTGTGAGTAAAATTTTGTAAATTTCATGTTGGGTCTCTGACTTGCTTGACTTCACAAAGTTTACCAGAAAACTAAAATATTTTCTAAAAAGGTAAAAAATACTCAAACAAATCATCACTCAATTCTCTTTTTTTTCCACAAAAATTACACATTACTCGAGATGGTTTGAAAGTCCAATGCCTTAAGCAATTCTATATGCTATTTTCTTAAAATTTAATGTCGTTTTATGGTCCAATGCCTTAACGACTTTTTTTTCTCACAATTAAGACAAACCTTTAAAAAAAAGATAAAATAAATTCAACACACAAGTTGTATTCTACCCAAAGAACTATGTAAGTCTGATTTCTTCATTGCACCTGAGGATGTGAAGGAGCGATGACAAATCCCTTGTCGACCTAAAACACTAAAAAAACATAAAATTCTTTTTTTTCCTAAAAATAAAAATTTGCTTTCTTTTTCTAAATAAAAAAATATAATAAACATAACTCATGTTCTTAAGGGAAGATAAATAATTAAAAAAATCACTTTAAATTTAGCACATTCGATTAAAGGTTGTTGTCATCTTCCTGACATGTACGTTGAGTGATAACACCTTCTTCGTGCATAAACAACTTCTGAATCCTTTTCCTCAATCTGCATGACAATTATTTTTAACATTTATATTAAAATAATGAGAAAATTTTAATTAATAGATGATAAGCCGCACATTTGTATTATTAAAGAAAATGTAAACATAACCTTCCATCAGTGGATCCAGAAACCTTATGACGAGGAGGGATTGAATTTTTCTTTTCTTTATAATTGTTTGAGTGTCTAACTTTTAATAAATAATTTTTTTAAACTTTTTTATTAGTTTTACACATAAAATTGAAACTATTTTTTTTGTATTAAATGATAATGAAAACAATTATGTAGGATTAGACATTAAAAATAACAGTAAGGGTATCAAGAAAAATGAAAGAAAAGAACAAGATGGAGGCAAAACTTAATTTCTTACTAAGAAATCTTTTGATTTTATATTTAAATTGGAATAATTTCGTAGGTAAAATAATATTTAACAATGTCAAAGTATATTGTCTCTTTATTAGATTGATAATTTTAAGAGAAATTACTATAGTCTTTATTCAAAGAGGAGAACTAGGTGTAGATATTATGATGATTCAAAATCAGAAGAATTTAATTAATTCTTCTAGTAATTCTTCTAGGCTTAAGGAAAAAGAAAAATAACAAACTTAAAAAAAATATTTATTATAACAACAAACACATAATTAGTTTTATACAATTTTACACTAGTTATCACTTTAAACATTTTAAAAAATCAACAAATGTAATTAATTTTACACTAATTAATCTAAATCATTATTATAACAATAACATATAAAATTAATTTTATACATTAATTTAAAAATATATATATGTATATACATTAAAAAGTTATTAGAAAAGAGAACTCTGAGTCCATACTATCTCTTTCTAGATCCGTCTTGTCTCTACCTTTCATTCAAGTCATTGTCTCTTGATGAATGATATTAAAAAGATAATGATATAGTGTGAACTAAGGAGAGAATTGATCTTAAAATGACTTTAGTTATGTTAATGAAATTTTACTTTAATTTAATTAAAACTCATAATTAATTTGTTTATGAAATATATTTGCATTTTCAAAACTAGTTGTCAACAACAAAAATTTGCAACTTAATGTGTGTATGTGAATAACATGCATAACTAACATAAACAACATGAAACATAAGCATTATGCCTCATGACACTTCACTCGTATGACACTACACTGGTATATAGAACATGTGAATATGAAATTCCATTAAAATATTAAAATTACAAGGTCCTATTTGACATTGAAGGAACATTGAAATTAGGCTTTTCAAACTGATTTGTTAAATGATAGACAAACCAAATGATTATGGTTTCACTTGCATGGGTACAGAGAAAATATTTGTAAGAGTTACAATAAAATTAAGAGATTGGAAGAGGAGCTCCATTCCACTCCCCAAGGCACTCCATAAGAGGATCAATAATTTTCCCTTGGCACATTGCTGTGAATAATTTGTCAAACTCTTCACCTGGTGACCTCACCTTTTCTCCAGTTAGCAACCCAGTCCCTAATTCCTCTCTCACAAACTTGTACAGTGGGTAAGATCTGCATTCTTGGATCTTGTTTGGAATTGCAGCTTTGCCACTCTCATAAGCAGCCCTTGCACCTTCAACCTCTTTTGGCAAGAGATTCTTCAACTCTTCCTCAAAGATTGCTATCTTTTGAAAGATGGACGAGTTCACATCCTTCTCACTCTCTGCATTTACCAATGCATGATCTACAAGCACTTGCCTAAGTTTTTGCATCAATGGGTATGTAGCACTGCAGGGGTCATCAATGTAGGAAAATATATACTCCCTATCAACCACTTTTAGCAGATCCTTCTCACAAAATCTTGAAGGATGGAGTTCTCCATTGACACCTGTGGTAAGAATCCTTTTGGAAACTTGGCTCACGGTGTTCTTGACCGAGTTTTTCAAATTCTCCTCTAAATGCCTCAAGTCAATTGCTTGGCAAAGTGCAATCAAGAATGTGGAAGACATGAGCTTAAGGATCTCGATGGCTTCATTTGTCTTTCTAGATGAGATCAAGCCCAAAGAGTTGACATCCTGGTTGTGTTGCTCAGCACTTTGGACATGGGTAGTTACTGGATTTGCAAGATATTGGAGTTCAGAGCAGTAAGAAGCCATGGCAATTTCAGCTCCCTTGAAACCATAGTCCAAGCTTGGATTTCTGCTAGCAGTGAGATTTGAAGGCAATCCATTGTTGTAAAAGTCATTGACAAGCTCAGAGAATTGAGCAAACATGAGTTTGCCAATAGATGCAAGTGCCAAACGTGTGTTGTCCATAGAGACTCCAATAGGGGTTCCTTGGAAATTGCCACCATGCAATGCCTTGTTCCTTGAAACATCAATCAAAGGGTTGTCATTCACAGAGTTGATCTCTCTCTCAATTGACTTGGTTGAGAAACGAATCACTTCAATAAGAGGACCAAGCCACTGTGGTGAAGTTCTAAGGGCATATCTATCTTGTTTTGGCTTTTGCAAGGGATCAATCTCATGCAACTTCTTAGCAGCTTTCATGTAGGAACTTCCATCCAAGATATGCTCCATAATAGCAGCAGCCTCAATTTGACCAGGATGGTGCTTTAGCTTGTGTGTCAAATGGTCAGTGAATTCAGGTTTCCCCTGCATCACTTCAGCAAAAATAGCTGATAGAACTTCAGACAACACAGCTAGTATATTAGCCTCAAAGAGTACCATAGAAGCTAATCCAGAACCAACAGCAGTGCCATTAACAAGGGCAAGACCTTCCTTGGGTTGCAATTCAAAGAACTCAGAGTTGATGCTAGCCAATTCAAAAGCTTCTTTTGCGTTAAGTACTTCTCCAGAAGGTCCAACAGCTTTGGAGTTGGGTCTGCCAGTTAGCAAACCAGCAATGTAAGAAAGTGGAACAAGATCTCCAGAAGCTGTGATTGTACCACGAAGTGGCAAACATGGGGTAACGTTGTTGTTCAGGAGCTTGGTGATGGCTTCTAAGATTTCAAATCTAATGCCTGAGTACCCCTGAAGAAGAGTGTTGATTCTCACTAACATGGCTGCTCTGGTTGCAGTGTGTGGCAGGGTATGGCTTGATTCAGTTCCATTTCCAAATATTCCAGCGTTTAAGAATCTGAAGAAGAATAAATGAATCATTATTAAAAAAATTCTTTAGATTTAATGGTAAGCTAAATCGATGTTGATGAAAGAAAGTTGCATATATATTTGCAATGATTATTATAAAACACTAAAATAAAAATGAATTCAATTAATTTAAAATTATAACTAAAATTATATTTACAATTCATTAGTTAGCAAATCTTAATTGACGATGGATACTAAAATCAAATATAAAAATATTTTAAGTAATAAAATAAAAAAAGTAAATTTTAATTATTAACATCAAAATAAAATTATATTACAGATATAAAAACATATTTAAGTTTATATATTTATATAAAAGACAAATTTGATGTCACAATAACAAAAGATTTTACACTAATAACGTTGATAAAAAAGTTGTATTTTTCCTTTCTAAATATAAATCAATACTGTGTAATTACCACTTCCCAATCTTAGTTTAGTTAGTTATAAGGAATTTCGTAAGATAATGTTTGGGTGCATGAAAAATAGTAAAGAAATGATGGAAAAGTTCTAAATTTGATATGGATCCGACACTTTTATGCTTTAAAAATTTTCATATAATATAAAAAAATATAAATTAGTTGGAAAAAACCGTAAAATCTGCCTCCCTAATGTTACGTCATAAATTTTAATAACAATTTCTTCAAAAAAAAATACTTAATAATATTTCATCACGTTATTTTTTCTTGTATTAAATTGGCATAACTCCACCGATAAAAAAAATTGACATAACTAAGGAATTTATTCGGGTGACAATTGCAGAAAGGAGGATCTTAATCATGCAAAACTTTGAATAAACGCTGTAAATAAGGTGTCTAAACATGATTAGGTGGTGGCAGTTATTCATTATGCGACACATGAAAAATTGAACAGAAGGAAACGTAGGAAATGCATACGACTGATACGAATATGGTTAGTTACCTGATGAGTTCTTTCTGCAGAGCACCACCTTGCTTGGTTCGGCGGTGTGATGTGGCACCGAAGCCGGTGGTGACGCCGTAACTGTCAGTGCCGTTGTTCATGCTGTTCATCACCCACTCACTGCTCGCCTTCACTCCTTCTCTCGCAGACTCTGAGAGCTCCACCGCCACACCGAGGTCGTGTCCGGCTACGGCGGCCACCTGAGCGATGGTGAGCGTCTCTCCGCCGAGCCGGACCACCGGCTTGCGGTACTCGGCCACCATGCGCTTCACCTCGTCCAGGTGGCTCCCCTTCATCGCCTCTGCCGCCGCTCCCCAGTTTAACGGATCACTACTTCCCTTAGTAGTGGACAAGCAAAACGAACCGTTTTGGCTCCCATTGGTGATGGTAGTTGCTTCCATCTTAATACAAGAGAATGCAAGGAATAATTAAAAACAGAGCTAAGTTTTGTAGAGAGAGAGAGAGAAAGTTAATTAGTTTGTGGATTTCTTGAGGGGAAACAAGTTTGGTTGGGTATTTATATAGATGTCATGCAATGGTGTTTGGTAGGTAGCTCAATGAGGTTTGTTGAAATTTAACTATGACCGTCGGAATGGTACTTTCTCACTGATTGCGCCACGTGGTAGATGGATTGGGGTGGCGCCCAAGAGAGTGGACCAAACAAAACCCGATAGTTGGTGAGGAAATTGCCATTAGCAATTCTGATATGTCTGGTCCTTAACTTGCATGCATGGACACTAATAATCGTTTACTTCCAAATGCTCCGGTCAAAAATGATTTTTTTTTTAAAATGTATTTGGTCCTCACGTCACTAACTAAGCTTTCATCCCCAACCCTTTTGTATATATATGGTGATCTCATTAATTAATTATAAATAAAATTAAACAAGATATACCTAAGGAGTTTAACTCACTTGATAGATTGAGTAAGGTGGATGAGTATTTTTTTCAATAAAATTTTCTATTAACAAGTTACTTAACTTATAAATACTCAAATATACTAAAGAAATTTAAGTCAATTGTTTGAGTGAGATACATGGGTATTTTTTTAATGAAGTTTTCTATTAACAAATTGTTTAACTTATAAATATTCAAATTGTCTATTCAATATTCAATATCCACTTTCTTATATTTAATACAAATGTTAAGAAACTCAAAAAAATAAATAATTGTTTATATAAAAATTTATCTCCAATTTTAAGCAACCTAAAATCAAATATCACAACTAAAATAATATTTTATTACTAAATAACCCATGTAATAGCTAAGCAACTTTCGTGCTCTAAGTCTGTTAGTAATATATATAGTATGATTGGTCTATTCCATCTTGGTCACATATATAAAAGATAAGAGATAGTTCGTCTAAGCTTTTTGTTTTGGTGATAATGATATGCATAGACTATTGTTTATATGATATAATTTTTTTAAAGATTTGTCTTGCTTATAAGATAACTTTGCTCTATATTTCTTAAAAAAAAAAAACAATATCCAGTCTAAGCACGTGGGATGAGATTGAATGAGATTTTTATTTTTTACTTTTTAAAAAAGTAAAGGAATTTTTACATTAAATTAATGATGACACCAAGACAGGCACAAGAAACCAGATTGGTTGATAGCAATATACGTACAACAGGTTGTGAAATCTCTACCAAAAAAAAAAGACGGGTTATGAAATATACTTGAGATCGTGGCTTTAAGGAATCATAGTGGAGGTGCCCTTCGAAATCACAGTGGAGCTGTGCTTTTTTCCTATGCTGCAGATATCGGAGATGCTCAGTTTTGGCTGTGGAATTGTGGGCCATTTTATATGGCATTCGTGTAGCATGGAGTCGTGGCTTTAAGGAATTTATTGTTGAATTGGATTTACGATTTCGATTAATCTGTTGAATAATGGATGTAGCTGCCTTCTCACCCTTGCTTCCAAATTGTGCAGTGCATTAAGGAGTTTGGCCTCAATGGTGGTGTTTTCATATAGTCACATATCTTGAGAGAAGGTAATTAATCAAGTAGCATTTCTGGCTAATCATGGTTTAGTCTTGAATGGTCAATTACGAGATTTTCATTTTGTCTCTGACTTTTTATGTAATGCTATTTTAGTGAATGTAATCTCTATCGTGTTTCCTTGTGGTTTTTAATGCTAGCTTTTTAAAATAATTTTATATTGTCCCCAAATTTTAATGCTGAAGGGGCTGATAAATAATTAATCGAGGAAAGAAAAGTTTGAATTATGATTATTATTTTTCTATTTTAAAAATTACATTCTGTTTCTTTAAAAAATTAATGTGTTAAATTTATAGAATTTTCAATGTGAACAAATTTGTTAGTAGTGAGTAATTATGGATGAGCCTTCTTATATATCGATCAATTTTTTTTCTTCAACTTCTAAGATTATTGATTTCTAAGTTTGAATATCACATATTATTGATTTCTGGGCTGTCGTAAATGAAATGGTGTTTTAAACATCCATATTATTGAAAACACTTATGTTTCAAAAGCAGACAGTCGTCATATGTTAGTTTAGACGAATTTTAAGTTTAAACTAACAAAAGCTTGGGATAAATCGTTGTTGTCATAGATTATCCAGGTTTACCTCCCTGTGTAATTTTTGATAAAGGGAAAACATATTTTTGAATTCTAGGTAAATAGTTCATACATGGATCTATACCTCACCTACTCCAATATCATCTTTTTTACAATGTTTACACGTACTAAGCTTAGAATCTATGACTTTTCACCGTTAGGGTGACTTTAGTGGTTTCTTGAATATCATTAAGTTATTAATAAATTAAACTAATGAACTATTTTTGCAATAACTCAAAGTCTAAACTACCCTTTTCAAAAAAAAGTCTAAACTATTTTAATTAATCAATTACAAATGATATAGTTATTCATTTATCTAATCACATTAGGGTCAATTTGTTACGAATTAAAAAAGTAATTTGATATAAAAATCTAATAATTATTTTTTTTATAGATTTGAAAAAAAATATGTTAATTTATATTAATTACAATCATAAAGAAACATTTATTTTAAAAAATAAGATTGTGATATAATCATAGTTAAATTATGGTTGAACCAATAATAATTAAATTTATATTTTTAATAATATATGTTATTTTAAGTAATAAAATAATTAAATATATTTTTATAAGATAAATAATAATTGGTAAAATAATTTATACTCATGCGAAATATTTAAATATGTATTTTTTGTTTATCTTAAAATTATTTTTGATTAAATAAAAAAACTATTTTAAGGGAGTTTTTTTTTTTTTTGCATCAGTTTTAACTCAATTTATCCGATTTTTACCGCTTCCAAGATGTTGGAGTTCTGAGATATTTTCCTAACGATCTAAACAATAATAGTATCCTCACGTAAAATTTATGTGGTCTGTCTCTGTCATGTTTGAAAACAACTAATACGGTAATCCTGTTAATTATGGGTCACAAATCATGAACAAATGAGAAAATATATAGAAGTCCAAACATAAAGCTATCTAGCTTGTTTTGTAAAAAGAAAGTGGGAACTTAAAAATAAAGGGTGGGAACATTATTGAGGTAAAATTATAGGAGACAAGAGAAGAATGGATCACATGGTGGAGCAGGAGCACTACGAGTCTATGACCCTTCTTGCATCTTACCATGAAATTATGGGTGAACAGTACAACATGTGCCTGAACTCTAATGATGATCTGTGTTAATTTATTGGTAAGTATACCAATTCGTCTAATTAGTATTTTAAAACAGTAAGATTGAATGTTGAATTTATAGGAACTTTGACTATGTTTAGAGTTTATATATGTCCAAATTTAAATAATTAATGAATTAAATTTGATATTGGTTGAATGATGATACAAAATATAAAATTTGACATAAATAAAGATAAGTAAGCAGAGCGCATTAGAACACAAACACTCAGAGGTGGTGAGTTTTTGGTTGAAGCAGGATTACGGACGTGTTAGAACTCAGCCTACCGAAACTACTTTTGATGTAATATTAAAGATTTTTCGTTATTAAACATTATTTTGATTATTGCCTTCATCCATTAATCTACCGTAACCATGATCCCTCATGTGAAAAAACTTAAATTATCTAATTTCACTCCTAATCCCTTAAGAGCTACATCAAATAATTTGCTTTAAGAATAAAAATACATAAATAAGACTAGATAATATCATTTTATCCTTAGACATGGATTGCCTAAATGCTCTTTTCAAGTTCTTAGGAGATAAATATTTTTCAATGCATAAACCCTATAACACTACATGAACATGAGTGATCAAACCATAAACTTGATATTAAGCACAGAACAAAGATAATAATATTAAAATACCATTAAATAGATAGTTAGAATCATTACATCAAAAGTGTTTGATTGTTGAGTTCCCAACAATGAGTGTTTTAACCTCTTATTGTCATGAGAGACTTACTAATTAATACAAAAAGAAAACAAGAGGTATGAAAGAAAATAAAGGAAAAGGGTCCCCAAGTGAGTGAGTTCCTCCTCTTCTTCATGCCCTAGCTCCTCATTTTGGTCCCTCCCAGGATTGTCTGGCTTCTCCCCCTTTCCTCCTTTAAAACGCATTATAATCATGTATTTTGATATTGACTGTGCGCTAAGCCTACAAATGCACGCTAAACATGCAAAATCCAGTTGATATAAATGACCGTGCACTAAGCCGCCAAATGCGTGCTAAGTCTAGCTTCCAAGTTGACTCCTTATCCTGATCGTGCTGTTCCAAATTTTCCAATCCTCTCCTAAGCCTCCTGTTGTGTAATTCTACAAAAAAACACAACCAAAAACACAATAAATTAATTAACTTTAGTAGCTATTGGATAAAAATTAAATTCAGAAGAAGTTAAATTTCTAATGTTTTAACACAAAAGAAGCAATAAAATAAAAGAAAATTAGATAATTTCTTTGTGATATAAATATTCAAATTAGATATGTATAACAATTATCAATTTATCCTTTTAATTTTTTATTAGTGGCTGTCTTCACAATCTTTTTTTAATAGGAAGTTCATGCATGTAAACACTAGAAGATTAGAGATGACGGGTAAGTAATTAGTTTTCTCTAAAATAGCGACATTAAGATTCAAATTTTTATTAGAGAAATTATAATTATACAACAAAATATATAACTAACAGAAAGAGGAAAAAAAGGATAAATTTAAATTTAAAATATAACAAATGATAATATAAAATAAAGATAAACATAAAATATAATATTATATAAATTGTTATAACTATATCACTTTTTTTTATATAACACATTTCATTGGAGTTTAAATTAAGGGATTGAAATTCTTCAATTATCATATTTCACATTATAGCCCAAATGAAATTGAACCATCCATCTATTATCTATACATTTTGAGTCTCTGGATTAAAATAATAATAATGATCACATGCATTTTTTGTATCGTTTTTTTTTTTTCCTTTTCCTCAGTCTTTTACATAACCGCCATTTTCTGATGTGGCGTCAAACAAAGAGACTTCAAAATAAGTATTATCATGCCTTGGACTAAAAAAAAGCCACCCCGTTTGAACGCTGACCACTAATCCAATGAGAAAAAGTCCAAATTTATATTAGGTGAGGAAAGAAACAGGTGCAATAACTTGGTAGTGGTAGGGTTCAATGTTCTCTCATGTTCTGTACTTAGCTTGCAACACAGATACACAAGGTAGTTTCCACCTACCCCTTGCATGTTCTCCTACTCCTACAGCCGTATATAATTTATAATCTTCACTCAATGCATGTTGTGAAATATCCACGTACGTAAAAGGTTACGACATAAAATATTTAACAATATCATGATATTTTGTAGTATTTAATTTTAATTAGAGTACGTTAAATAAATAAAAAAAATCATCTAAAAATATATTGCTTAAATATCAGCCTATCCCAAAGCTACGATATTTGGATAGTTTGTATGAAATTCTATGTTTAAATCACGTTGTACTATCGTACAAAAAAAAAATACTATTATGAATGCATTCACAAAAAAAATTATTTGTTAATTGTTTAAATATATTATCCTTAATTAAAGTACTCTTATTTAAAGAATAAATGTGCTTAGTTATTCTTTTTAAATAATTATTTTTATCAATTTTCTTGGGAGATATTTTAAAGAATAAGTGATTAATTTATTCCTGCATTGGTCAAACATGTTTTTAACACAATTTTTTAATTGTTTTTAATTAATTGCATATATTTTTTTAACTATAGCTTTAATTTTTTATATTTTCATTTATTTTTTAAAGTATATTTTGATTAGTTATGCATTTTGATAATTCTCATTTTTTCTTAGATATTTTTAATTTACTTTTTACTCAAATTTGAAAATAATCCAGTATTCTATGGATTTTTAGATGCTTTTTATAGTATGTGTTTGGTTCCACTTCCATGGTCCATGTTCATCTATCTATATCTTTACGGCAAAATTTTCAATTTAACGCAAAAGTATGTATTTTAAGCTTTAGAGTTCATACACATTGCACGTGTCTCACGCTCAACCAAACACAGAAAAAGTCTTTCTTAATTTAGTCTTGTTCTCCCATCCATTAGCCATTATTGTCCGTCTACAGCTTTCCATAAAGCTTAGCTTTTTTATTTCTTCATCACAAGTTCTTAACTAATTTCCACAAAGACTTAAGTCACCAAATGAAGAAAGAAATATCAAGTATTATAATTGTCCCTTTTAATATAATATTGTTCTAATAAAATTTAAAATATTAGACGGAAGAATTTCCCATTAACAATTATGTTCTGTTTAAATTAATCAGAAACATTTATAACATGGTGTGATTAGTTCTATTAATATATTTTTTTTCTTCATACAAAGTTGAAATTCAAAATCTTCCCTCAAAGAAATCAAATATTATACCACTTGAAAGCACAAAGTTGGATGTTATCTATATTTGTATGTTTGCAATGTTTTGAGAAATTAGAGAAACCCGCTGAAGAACTGAGCTTTATTGACCCAAAAGCATGAACCAAGGTCATTACTTATTATTAAAGGCAGAAACAATTTTGGAGACATATATGTTCCCGCCCTAAAAAAATAAATAGAATTCTAAGTGTTCGAATATTTTCAATGAGAAAAACAAAACATATAATTAGCAGCTCTTGTGAGTAATATCGTCGAAGGAAGAAACCGTCTACTGAAGGATATTTCCATTCATTTCCCCCTGCCCTTCAGTCCTAAAAGGGCAAGAGTTAATGCATGAAAAACTCAAATAATACTTCTTTCAGGATGGAAAATTGACAATATATATTAAAAATTAAGGGGAGTAACTCTTAGTAATTAATAAAAAAATAAAAATAAAAATACATATTTATTATTTTGAAGTGTAAAGATACTAATATTCTTTCATTTAATGATTAAGATGATATTGCAGAAAGATTTTGACTTAGAGCCTGTTTGGGTGTAAACTTTTCTAGAAGCACTTCTAGAAGAAGAAAATAAGAAGAAAAAAATGAAATAAGATTCTTCATTAGTTAAAATGAATTTTCCATTAGTTAATTTGTAGATTTCATCTCATCTTTTAGAGAAGTTATATTGGTGAGCTTCTAAAAATTAATTCATGAAGAGCTTATTTTTGCTTATAGAAAAGCTCATCTCATCTTTTTTCTTCTTATTTTCTTCTTTTAGAAGTGTTTCTAAAGAAGTTTACCTAAACAGACCCTTATTCAATTTAAATTTGTCATACTAACTATCACTTTATAAGGATTAAGCAAATAATTTTATAAGAATTACAGTAGAAGTATATTAATAATATTATATTTTTAAATTTTCTTTTCAATTTTTCACTATCCTTAAGGTATCTGCAATCAAAACCCTTTTATTACGATAGTGTTAACATTTTATACACTTCCTTTAAAAAAAATGCTATATACACTTAAAACTTAACATTTAGACATAATTTATTAAGTATATCATTAATAAGGTACCAGAGATACCATATAGGTACAAAAGGATAGTTTCTAAGGTTATGAAGTATTTATAACAGCAAAAATAAATACTAAATAACCAAATCTAACCCGACATCCCCACACAAGAGCATAGCACTGCATATCCCCCAATATTGTAGTTTAAACTATATAGCAATATTACTATTCTATACCAGCTTATATCACCAAAAATACCAGGCTTTAATTCCTCCCAATAACTACAATAGATCATTGATAAGGCAGTTCTGCACAAGTTTGACCAGCAACGCAAAACCAAGCTATATATTAAAGAGCAGTAGAGCACTAACCACCAGATGCACCATATTAAATGATCAGAACATGGCTAGTTTTCCTTGCATGCCGACAAGTGCAAAACCCATCGAACACCTCAGACCACAATTCCCTGCAAAATACAAAAATCATCCCTTTACCGCTTCTAACATGCAGACAGTACGTTGTGTTTACTTGCCACTGAGCAAAACCAGGAACATCATAAGGTTCCAAATTTTTGAGTCAGAAACGCGACAAGTTCCACCCAATTGCTCCCCAAAGCACCAATCTAATCTCACAAGCATGCTTCCCTGAACATACACCCACCTGTTGCAACCAAATAGAGTATGCTATAGGGCAGTGCAACAAAATATGTTCAGTTGATTCCTGTTGGAGCTCACACAGTGGAAAAAGGTGCAATTGTAAAGTAATGCCACGAGCAACAAGATTTGCCCGAGAAGGAATGCAGTCAAGGAGCACTCTCCACATACAGAGCTTCACTTTGGGGTAACAGATATTTCCCATATCTTGGAAAGAACTGGACATAACTGGGACCTTTCACCTCCATTCTCCTAGTAACGCCTCATTGAAATATGACAAGTCCCTTACCCCCACCCAATCCACCATGATTCTTTTGCCAACAAATCTTTTTCCACTTTACCCTACAAATTTTCCTCCCTTGATCATCCCACCCCAAAAGAAAATTCTTTTGCAATCTATGTTAGCCATGACTCCTCTTGGCATTTTGAAAATAGACATATAAAAAGAGCTAGTGAGAAAATTACTGAATTTATTAAGCATACCCTCCTCGCAAGTGACAAAGTTTTGTGCCAAGAACTCAATCTTCTCCATAATAGCTTTTCAAGTCTCTTCCTTCTTAGGATTAGCACCAATAGGTATCCCAATATAAATAAATGGCAAAGTCATTAGTCTAAAATTCATGATTTGAGCATATCCTTCTAACACTCTTCCCTCAACACCTAATGCTCTAAAGAAACTTTTGTAACAGTTTACTTTGAGCTCCGAAGCAAGTTCAAAACATCTCAACATACTTTTAAGGGTGGTCTTTCCAAAAAACAATGTGTAATCCGCATATTAAAGCAAGTTTACCTCAATTTTTAACTTTCCCGCCAAATAAGATGCATATAATTTTTTCTCTATGACTTGCTTCATCATGCCACATAGTCCCTCAGCTTCAATATTAAAGAAGAAATGAACAAATTTACCCCCTTGCCTTAACCCTCTTTGAACTTTAAATTCCCCAATAGGACTCTCATTCACCAAAACCAAAATAGAACTTGACTCCAAGCAACACCTTATCCACCCCACCCATTCCTCACAAAATCCCATCCTCCGAAGCATATAAATCAAGATATCCCAATTAATGGAATCATAAGTCTTTTCATAATTCACTTTAAAAAATGGACATTTTTTCTTTTCTCTTTTTGCTTCATCAATAACCTCTTTGACAACCAACACACTATGAGTGAGATACCAATTTTTTAGGGAAGCACTTTGACTTTGATCAGTAATCTCGTTCATCACTCTCTTAAGTCTATTGGCAAGTAGTTTTGCCAATACATGCACCCAACAAGTGATATAGGATGGAATTCTCCCAATGATTGAGAGACTTCCACTTTAGGTACTAAAGCAATAAATGATACATTACACCCTCTTAGCAAGATACCATTAGAGGAAAATTTGGATACCATTAGAATTGCTACTTATCTTAAAGTTAATAAATATCTTTGCGTGTGTAAAATTTAGTTTTTTTGTTTTAAAATCACGAGACAATTTATCAGTTCACTACCTTTCTCATGGAAACTTATCCATATACAAAACTTAAATTCCATATCATCTTAAAGAAATCAAGCATGTATTACTTGAATTGATCACTCATTAATTATTCCATATCATACATTTTCCTCTCTTCTATCTCTTGCTCTCTTGGAGTGTCAGCAGCATGGAGTATCCATGAAACTTTTTTCATTTTATTTTGCTTCTATTATTTGGCTACTGTTTATTTTGCTGTTTAGTTGCTGGCTGGTTATTTTAGTATGGTTAAACCAGTGTTCTGATATAGTTAAACCAGATTTCAAATATGCTTAAACTAGTGTTTTGGCTGGTTGTGTGTAATAGCATTGTTAATTGGTTATTATTGTTCTAATATTAATAATATTCTTAATTGGTTACTACTGTTCTAATATTAATAACCCAGTTTTGATATGATCACTACTGCCAGTGCCTCGCATCTTTGGATATGTGAAAAAATCATATTCGTTATGGGTGGAAAAAAATTAAGTGAAAATAGCTATAATCTAATCATGAAAATAGACTATTTAAGATAAGAAATGATGTGTGTGCAGATCACTACTACGAAGAAAGAACATAGAAATCAGAAGTAGTAAGCACCAACCATTGATACAACTTTTTCTAAAGTCAATTTTTGTTGTTGAACCTCAAGGCATAAATTGAACCACCTAACATACCCACTGATGGGGAAACAAATTTCAATGCTCTAACATTTTATTCAAAATTAAGTCATGAATAGTAAGATTCTATTGCCCTAGTTTTTCATCAACTATGTAGATTGTCATTTTAGCCAAAAAAAAAAAAAACTATGTTTATATAATTATAATTACCCAACAGTTTTCAAACTCCAATCCAAAGTGGGTGCACAGTTGAGGGTTGATGATGAACAAACACAAACCCCAGAGTAACTAACAGTAATGAGCAATGGCTATCTGGGTTGGGCCTGTGGTGGAGGAGCGGGTGGCCCATGTTGTTGTGGCTGTTGTCGTCGACCCTTGGCCCGGCCCAACAGGTAACATGCCAAAGCCAATATCAAGATGAACAATATTAAGGGCAACGATATAACCACCACGAATCCCATTTCTCAACTTTACGCACGTTTTCTTGTCTTTTTATTTGTACCTACGACATGCCATCTTCATTCCTCAGAACATACAGTCACAACAACCAAACACATGGCTACATATTTATAACCATCTAATATTCGTGTGATCCCAATTTAATTTTCCAAACTAGAGAAATAGAAAAAACTGCACTTAACTGAAACACGATTGACCCATAGATTAATTTTATTCCAAAAATAAAAATTACTGACCACAAATAATTAACATATTATAAATATGATTATAGTTTATTGGAATTTCCCACATGTTGTTTGAGTATATAAATTGCAGGGGATATCTTAAGAGGGGGGGAAATTACAAATTGAAAAGGTGATGAATCGGAAGAAAGAAATTGTTAATTGCATACCTGTTACTGGTGATGTTAGTGAAGGAAGCACCGTCTGCAACACTGAATCTGAAGAGGGATTTGATTGGGTGTTGACACTTAATAATTAGGAAATAGCATTTAATTTTGGAAGAGAGATTGAAGGGGGAGAATAGGTGCGATCTGATTATGTGAATGATACTGGCGGAACAGCCATAAGAGAGAAACTAGTAACAAGTGACACGCTTTGGTTGTGAAACGTATGTCACGTGTCACAACATGGTCGGACTTTAGAAACGTATAAATTCAATCTTTCTCACGGTTTTAATGCACATCTTGTCCGAAATAATAATGCATCCTTGATCGTTGATACAGTGAACATGGTTTCGTTTTGGAATTTGAATGACCATTGATTAAGATTTAAGACAGCTCAACTCTTATTTTCATCATTCATAATTTCATGCAACGTGAGGCATAGAAGATTGAGTAAATCACACGAACTAGCTTTCTATTCCGCGCTATACGCAGGTTGTTGAAATTAACTTTAAATTTAAATAGTAGAAATTAAAAAAAACGTATAATGAAATAGGTGGTCACAGGCTGAATTCTATTAATATTAACAATCTCGTAACCTCACTTGAAAAGACTTCTCTCTTGATGTTAATAATTATTTCAAAACATTACTACTTCGGTTTCCTTGCCTTCTATGCTGAGGCTAGATTATTAACCAAAAACGAACAAAAAAGGTATGACTAATTTTCCATCTAACCATTTTTCATGTTGATTTTGCTGCACTTGAATATAGTACATTTTGCCCTACGTGTATGTAACATACGTGGATAAAATTTGCTACAATGTCAGCAGGGAATGGAATATGATACACGGAGAAGACAACATTCTTTGACAGCATGAGCTGCTAAAGAAAATAAATTACAAAACAGCCCAACTAACGCTGATTTTGTTAACGCAAAATGCTATTATTGGTTGTATGGTGCTAATGTGGGGATCTTGCGTGAACCTGTCCCTCCATTAGTGCCAACGGGCTTGTTAGATAACCTCCGCTTGTACCGTTTGAGAACAGACGCCAAATTTTCCTTCCCCATAGGGAAAGCCACATCGCCTGCGGCAGTTCCGGTACGTCCTTTCCTGCCAGAGATGGCAAGCTCCACTTCCTTGATAAGTTCAAGCAACGTTGATGCAGTTGTGCATTTGCCCTGGCCTGGTTTTGTAGTCGTTGGGGGTAGTATCCCATTTGAAAGATGGGGGCTTAACTTTTGCTGAACTTGAAGGCAGAAGCATGGAGCCAAGGGACTCCGAGGCTTAAGGAAAGCTGGATCAATGATGCCCTGCTCATAAAGAAAAATAAAATATATAAATGTCAAATGTACTGGAGAAAACTATAGGGGCAAGAGAAGACAAAAAATGAAGCCAATGTAGTGGGCCAGTAGAAATGTAGAATTGTCAGAGGAGCATGCAACAAACACCCTTAGTATATCATATGCAAAGATTAGGCTACACACTGAAGAGGGATGAATGCATAACACATTGGAGCAATTTCTCCAAGTGATTTATCAACAACAGATGAATATCACTATTTTGGGGCAGTGAAAAATTGTATAATACCACTTGAAAATAAAAGTGTATAAACTAAATGCTTCCCTTTCTGGATACAAGAAAGGGCCAGCACTTAAATGACTATCATCCACTTTTAATTGTAAATGAAGAAAGCAGCTGAATATAAATGTTCTGATAAGATAGCAAACATTTTAGATAATTTACCTGGAGGCGATTGAGAACATAGGTGTATTTCCCCCAAAGCTCCGGCCGGCTTTCTACAATTGAGAGGTTAAGAATACTGTGGATACACCATACTCCAAAGCTTATTATTAAATCTGTTTTCCATATACATCCCTGCCCGCAATTTGGAACCGAAGACACCGAAAAACCTGAAGAATATGCCCCATTACTCTTCATTGAAGAACCAAATTTCCTATCAGAAGGAAAATAATGAGCTTCATCCATATGAATGACCTGATTCATCTCCCTGGTTTCAATTTCATAAAACAACTTCTCCCTTGCAGCAACAGAATCTATCAGATCCTCATCGGCTCCACCATTCTGTCTAAACAACCAATCAGACCCATCCAGTTTCAAGAGCTTCACAATGCAAAGTCTAATAGACTGAAGAAGTTTCCCCTCTATATCCACAAATGAAGTAGTTTCTTGAGCAATTGCATTAGGCCTATTTCCAACAGCTTCCATTGCAACATTAGGAATTTTCTCAGCTACCCCAAACTGCTCATAAGGCAATCTAGACCGGAGGGATCCAGTATCAAAACCAGAACTCAACTGTGAAGAGAGTGCCTTGTTGTAAACTTCAGACAAAGGAAGTTCATTGAAGGCCAAATGACCTCCTGTTCTTGATCCAGAATTTAAATATAATGATTGGTCATAGCACGTCCTACTAGCAAAAGATCCATATCCAACAGAACCATCCCTTGGAGCATTTTTATCAGACACATAACCAGCCCTGTGGGGGATGGAGTATCCTGAAATGTCTGGCAAACTGTGGTACTTTTTAGTATTAACTGAATTGACTGTATTATCTGCAGATCCAGAAGAGCATAAGTCATAATAAAACCTCTCAGATTGTAATTGGGAATCTCTAGAGACAGCTACATTTGGGAACCCTGGGGGTTGGCCCACACCTGAGCCACTTTGCAACCTTTTCCCCAAAGCAAATGCAAGTGAATCCCTGTACTTTGTATTAACTATGGAAGGGGATTTCAGTGATGACAAGTCCACCTGACAATTTAAGTTAGCAGAATTTCTGTCTTTACCAAGCCGGCTAAGATAGGATGCAGTCTGATAACCATGTATGGTAGCTGGTTGATAATCCCAAGCTTCTGATGAATGTAGATTACGCACACTTGAATAGCGCCTCTCACCAGAATTGAGGAGATTGTGGCTAGAGTTCTGTACATATGCATCCAATAATTGGATGGGATTTGCCCACATTGAGGAAGAACTCCTTTGAAGGCCATAAGACTCTGAATTACTTTGCATCATAGGCTGCTTGGAAGAATCATATGAAGCAGAGTTCATTAATGCGTCAGAAGCTCTACCTCTGACAGATACTAAGTATTCAGAATAATCCTTTCCACATGCATCCACTTTTTGCAAGGAACTGGTGGGCCTTGAATCTACACCCACTCCCAGCAAAAGGTCAATTTTCCCAGCCTTTGCCTCCTGGGTTACTTGTCCATGCAAATCATATAGTTGTCCCCAGAATTCATTAAGAACAGTAGCTAGCTGACGCCTTGCTGCACGCCCTAAGCCTTCTATTCTTGAAAGACTTCCACAGCTATTCCCTCCTTCATCACTTTTGCCATTAAGACTCCTGAATGATGCAGGGCCATCTGATGTTGAAGATGGAACACTGGCTGATACCACTCCAGAAGGTTCTTCAGTTTCCCATGAATCATCGTCATCCCTTTCAGCGTTTGTTTCCATTGTTATGGTTTTGGTGTCTTCCAAACAAGAATCAGAAGTCTCATTAACTACAGCATATACTGCCTCTAACTCTGATGTGGAAGTCGATATAAGAGAATAATTATCCCTTACAGCATTCACATGGGGTTCAGGTTCCATTAAAGATTCAGGTAGATCAGGATGAAAACTTGGAAGTGATACATCTGAGTAGTCCAAGCTTTTTGCTACAGCTGGTGTGTGTTCCTCCACATGCTTAGATACATCTTCATGACACTTTTTTTCAGTTAAATACAATTCCTCCCCAACAACTGGAGGAGTTGGCAGAGTCTCTGGCATATCCCAGTTCCATGTCTGAGCATCTAATTGGACACTGGCAGATCTTAAAGGTGTGGCGGCTAACCAAAGCATCAAACATAACGATGTAATAGCAGCGGTAAGAAGAACTAAATATGAGACAGACACACCACTCCCAACATTCCATCTCAAATCACTTGCCCAGTCACTATTGCCGAATATCATTTCTACCACGAAGACAATATTCAAGCCAAGCATACCAATGAATATGATCGATGCCAAAAGTTCCAGAAACTGGGATATCTTGTGTACACCCATTATTGATCTAGATGTGGCAACTCGAAAAAGAGGGATCACAAAAGATGGAAGTTGCAGAGCTACCAAAACTTGTGTGGATAATAGTAGCTGATACATCCCCTCAGCTCCTGAACTCCAGACACAATAAAGGGCAGGCAAAACAGCAATCACTCTAATTGTAGCATAATGAAGCCAACCTGGAATATCCAATTTTAAGAAATTACGCACTACTACTTCTCCGCCTAAACTCCAAGTTAATGCTGTGGTTTGATTTGCAAGAAACAAAATGAGCAAAAACCCAAGCAGAGCTATTGGGCTACGTAAGACCTGCATAAGATTCCTAGGATTATTATATATTTTCAGACTTCGGATCATGAATGACAAATAGGATGTTGTAAGTATTCTGATGTAAATCAATTATAAAGGAAAAGGAGACCTGTTCCATGGGTGACAATGCATCCTGAAAAGTAAGCAGAACAGGATCTGTACTGTAGAACTCATTTGCTGAGGCGGTCATCAGCATATTATTTACCAAATAAAGACCACTGGAAACACATAATATGGCCAAAAAGTGGTTATGACACAAAGCATTCTTAGAAATGCTTGTCAATCCCTGATGCCACTGGAAAAAAAAAAAAGGAAAAAGAAATTTCAAATTGGCATAAAGTCAAAGCTGCACCCAATTTGACATAGAACATGATGTACAATCTTTTTCACCTAGGTGCACAAATGATGAAAGGTTTGTATGGGGAAGTGATGATTGGTCAGAGACAAACCTAAAATCATAAATACAACATTAAGAAAGCACTACTTTTATCAGGAGGCAATTGTATAGCTTAAACTTATAAGAAAACAACTGAGGAACTACACGTAAATTTTGTATACATGAATTAACAATATCAGTAAAAGAATATCACTTTGAGAATTTGTAATATACGTTTTTTTTTCCATTTAAAGTGTGCCATTACAATGTAATAGGTTCATTACAATGCAAGAATATAACTACCGATGAACATCCTTATACTAAGACAATTGATAAGCATGGATCAAAGTGTTTCATAGAAATATTTATAGAAAACACACAGAAATATACAGGCTCTCATTCAAGTTACATAGATTGGATGAAGCAATTGCCCCCAACAACCATATTAACAAAGAGAAACTATCAGTTACCAAAACTTCTGTTAGAATTGGGCTTGGCCTACCTATCTAGAAATAGGTAACACTAACAGGTACTACTCCAAATCCATTGTATATGCATAGAGGAAAATTAAAAACAAGAGGAAATAATACCTGTACAATAGAGGAATGAAGGTAAAAGTTGTGAGGTACAAGATTTGCTCCTAGAAGACTCATTAGCACAAATGCACTCTCCCCACTCAACCTTGTTGGTATTCCATTCATGGAAAATGGAATTTCCGGTTGATTGATAAGCAGTCCAAGTATAAAAGCAAGCAATACAAAACCAGCAACAAACGGTCCTAGGATTTTTGCCTTCTCAATGTCCTAGACAAAACAATTTGATAAGTAAAGTGTTGTTCAACAGAGATTTATGAATAAGCAAATGATGATACTTACAAGGAGAACTGAGAGAAGTATATGAAAAACAGCACCAGTAGCAGTTAAAAAGACACAAGCGAACAAGTCCCACCCAAAAATAAGATTTAATCCTTGTGCCATGCCCAAGATCTTGCAAAACAGATAAAATCATAGCATCAAGTCAAAACAAGTTTGATAATGAATGTAATAAATCATAAATGAACATGTGAAAATCAAATTCATTGCTGAAGAGTCAGCCAAATCTTTGAAGGTTAATCAAGAGTACTACCATGTTAAGGTCTAGCATTATCACTGAAAGTTCTGTTTGAACTCCAAGGAGCATGCATGTCCATGTATCATACTCATCACTGCAAATCTTTGGAAAAAGAAAGTAATGTTAGTCTATAAAAAAAAAACATGCAAATTATGATATTTCTTATTTTGAGTGAATTTTGATTTTTTGGTGGATGAATTTTTAGCAAAAGAAGGCAAAAGATTGTTTAATAATTTTCTTCTTGGTTTATTTCCTCTTGATAAGTGACTTCTTCTCAATAGTCTTCCTAATATGCAACAAGTTATTTAATAGGGAGTGAATGGCAGGGTGCTACATTAAAAAGACAACAAAACTGGTAAATTTTTTGAAACTCAAATTGAACAGTTTTTTTTTTCCTGAGGGGGGATAAAAAGCAGCCCAGAGTGCAGAAGCTTTTCAAATATTGCAATCTTACAAACTCAACAACAGTATAATTTATAAATCCCTGAGGTGCAAGAAAAATACCTGAGCTAGACTTTTTCCAGTAATCGCACCAATCCTTGCAGATATGTACTGACAGAAGATAGCAGCAAAATTGAAAATAAGCATGACAGCCATCAGATCAAACCCAAACCGTGCACCACCTTCAACAGTGGCTACCCACTTTCCAGGGTCAACATATCCTGTTGAAATCAGAAGCATAGGTGCAACAGCAGGAAGTGACTGACGAAGAAAGCAAGGAGGGTGGTTAGGACTCAATGTCCCTGCTTCCATTTTACTCTTCGATACCATACTAGCAACAATAAGGCTACTGGAAAAATATGATACTCAGGACAGGACAACCACTTTGAAGTAGCTAAAACCTAATGACTCATAGACAATTCCATAACTGCAACTTAACTATATTTCTATCAAAAGATTGTATTTATTTATTTATTACAATCATAGATATGTTAGCAGCTTCAAATATAAACTAAGCTGCTAAAATCACTTGCAACTTGCAAAAAGTTGAACATATAGCACATCCGATACTAACAAGACCGAGGTTTTCGATCAAGTCAAGGTATACGATCACAAAATCTTTTCACAACACACCACTATTAAAAATTCCATTCATCTCCTCAACATGACTGAAAATCAATCCAATTTGAGGCCAAACTTCATAAACAGCTCTGGCGATTCTCAATTTCAAAAAGGGTTCCCAAACACATCCATCATCATCACTTCCCACTCGAACTTCTCAAATCCTGCATCATCAAATTGACCAATGTAACAACATTAGCACCAAAGTAAAAACAGAACACTTTATATTCACACTTTCTTCGTTACAATTAATTAATTAAAAGTAGAAAGCGGTAACAAATAGCACGCAAGCAACCAAAAACCATAAGACAAGTAGCGAAACAGAACTCAGCTCCGGAATCCCAAGGAGAATAAGAAAGAGAGGTAAAAAAGCCTGAACCCTCACTGAATGGAAAAGTTCAAGAAGTAATGAAAACGTTGGCGTGGATCTGATGAAGCCTTAGGAAGGAACATTTAGCACGAAATTCAAGGACGATGATGATGACCGTACAGTTAGGGTTCTGAAGAAATGTTTACCTTCACTGCTTCTTCTCTCTTCTTCATCTGCCACTACCACTACTAAGTAGATCTCACACACTCAGATTAAGATTAACCACCATTCATACATTCAGATAAATAACAGTATATATATTTTTAAATTTTTATATTCATATTAAGAGAGAGGAGGTTCTGGGAAAGTAAACCGGGTATTATTATGTAAGGTATGGGTGAACACGAGGAGAGAGAAAGGATGAGAATCTTCAAAAGGAGGCTAGTAACTGTAACTCCTAAAAACGACACTTACTGTTTCATTTATTTATAGCTGCCTCTATCTCATTCGCACTTCTCTTCCAAAAGGGGGGGAAAATGTTTAAAATATATTCTTCTTCGCCATTTTCCAAAAATATTCATTATTCTCTCTAAAGTTTAGAGATAAGGGGAAATGGATAAATACAAGGATTACAATTTAACTGTCTCAGCCGAATTTATGAAATGTCCATTGAGTATTAAATGACATCTTATTTATATTTTCTGTATGTGTCGGCTATTTATCGTTATACTTTGTCCGTTATTAATATTTATTTACTAGAAAATCTAATTAGTCATTTTTAGAAGTTTTTCTTCTTCTTTATTAGGGACTTTACTTTAAAAAAAATCAGTCATTTCACTCACATCAAAATAATGTTTGTTGTTTATTCTATTAACAATTTTTACCATATTTGAAGGAAACCTTTCACAAGTAAAGAGCAATCCATCTCCATGCTTGGACATTCGTCCATCCAGGTAGATGTGTTAAATATATTAGTTTCCGCCTTTTTTTTATATAATTTGAGACTTTAAATCATTAAAGTATAATGAGTTGTCAATGTTGATCCAAAACACACTACATATTAGATACATTTTTTTTATGTTGAATTATGTTTTGAATACTCTTTTGAATGTTTGTGCGTAAGTGTATTTGTATATTAATGGTTTAAATAGGGTGGATATAGATTCTTTCCTAGCAATAAGATACAAAAGTCAAATTGGTAGTTGTAGTGCCAGAGAGGATACTCTGAATAGTAAATAGTCATGGTCAATATAAATTATTTTTGAATTGAGTTTTCATTTAGTAAAGTTGCAAATAAACATATAGAAAATAGATCCTGCAGATAATTTGATAATTTTTGTTTTGTTTCTGTTGTTGTTTTAATTAAGATTAAGTTAAATAAAGAACAATTTTACAAACGGTCTAGTTGAAACTTATAAAGTGACTACAGTCAACAGCAAAATGCTTCTGTGTCCACTACAGGCAAAGTAACTTGTGAACTGTGATGTTTATATGAGCGTGTGTTTTGGGATAGACTTTGAAGTTGCTCTTACTTGACTTAGCTAAAAGCAAAAGAATAACAAGACTTGAATGATGATTTAAAGAGAAACTGAGATTGAGAGAAAGGCTTGAACTTTGGGAAAGAAAGGGATGTGAGGTTAGGAGAAGAGGGCCTAAAATAGAATTCTTCCATTAAAAAAAACTTATGTGTCAATTAGTGCATTAATTGATATATATGAATATCGTAACCGATGAAATAAAATACAGAATGGGGATAAGATCTCATTGAATGCAATGCAATTCGTTCTTATCAAAAGGCTGAAAAGTGAGTTAAAAAACATAAATAGAAAAATGATGATGAAAGTGATTGAACCTGAAATAGTCGGGTGACTTTATCTTGACAATATAATATATTATTCTGAATCTTATTGTGGGATTTGAAAATTTTCGGTGAAAATCTTTTTGCGCGTAGATCCATCTGTAACCAATGTTACCAATTGTTTTAATAGGGATATAATTGGATAAATACAATAACAGACCAATGTATATTAAATCCATTCTTATTATATTATGTTAGATTCGATAGGCAAATAATTCATAAGACTATATTCAAAAGTTGTTAAGAGTTGGATATCCTTGTATCCTATATCCTCTTTTTTTTTTATAAAAGTATTTATTTTGATGATAAAAAAAACTATTCGTATAATTTATGACTATTATATAAATAATCATCATAAAACATTTTATTTAGATAAAAATAATAATTAAATTATTTTAATGACATCAATTAAAATAAAAAATATTTTTACTATTAATTTATTAAAATATTTTTACTGAATATAAAAGAAATAATAATATAATATTTTAAAAACTATTTTCATATTTTCTATTATAATAATATAGTGTGAAAAACCTATAGTAGTATAATTTACTAAAAAAAGATAAATATATATTTTGACCGGTTAAAAAAAGAAATATAAAAACATGAAAATTGAAGCAAGCTAACTTTATAAAATTTAATGGTATACAAATGTTAAATATTAGGTTGAATTATAATTTTGGTCTTTTTATAATTTTAAATTTGTGATTTTGGTATTTTATTTTTAAATTAAGACATTTAATCTTCTTATTTTCTTAAATAAGTATTTTTAATTGTTGACATAATACTTATGTAAAAAAATAATTAAATGAAGTGAAAAATTAAAAAAAAATCTTAATAGGTTTAAAAAATTTGTGTAAATAATTTACATATTAATTTATAAATTTTAATTATAATTTGGTAAAATAAAAATAAAAAAGGTAAACTATTCAAAATAAAAACATATAAAATAAAATTAAAAATATTTATATATTAAATATTTTTTAATTTATAAATTTTGATAATTAGAAAAAAAATTAATAACTCTTCACTAATAATACGTAAAAAATACTGTTAATATAGTTAATTAAATAAAGTATTAGTGGTTGATTGTCTTGATTATAAATAAATGTTCATGAGTTCAATTCCAATTAAGACACCTTTTTTTACTTTATTTTTTTTTCTCATATCTTTGGATGATCAATTAATGGAAGAATCAAATTTATTTATTCTGAAAAATAGAGGAACTAAATGTGATTTAAAAATAAAGGGACCAAAATTACAAATTTAAAATTATAGGGACCAAAATTACCATTTAACTTAAATATTAAATGTAATTTAAAAATCAAAATCATGTTTAAAAGCAATTTTTTTATCAATAAAAGTTATGTGAACCGGATCCTAAGAGCTTGTCAGGTTAAAGATACAACTCACAATTATTCACAAATAAAATTCTTACATCAATAGTAGGTGTATCAAATTCACAAAAATATAATTATAAATTATTCACTTATAAGATTCTCACATTAATATTAAAAATTAAATTCATGTTTATGTGAAATATGAATTTTTTCTTCATTAATTAAATCAATATTTTAAATTTAGTTTAATTATAATATTGTCAATATATTACATTATTTATAATTTAATTTATAATTTTTAAAGTTAAAAAATACACAAAAAGGAAACAAATTATGCTGTAAAAAGAATTACACTTTCAAAATCACAATTTATATTAAATTTATTAATTTTTATAATAATTATTTAAAAAAATCATATAAACGATAATTTGTAATTGATTATCAACTATTTTAAGATATCATGATTTGATTAAAATCATATAAAAAATATAATCGAAGAATGTAAAATTAAATATAATGTAAACATGCATGAAAACAAGTCTAATCAGAATCGGATTGGGATAGCAATAGCATGAGAAGGAATAGAAGAGGTTGACCATCTGGGGCATAAGGCCAAATTGCTGGCGCGTATGGCATCGTCAAAAGGCAGCTTTGTGAACGTGAGAAAGCATCTTTGGGTGTCAGCATCAAAACTCACATGATCCATCATGCCTCACTCCCTCACCCAATTAGCCCTTTTGTTTTTGCTTTTAAGTTTTAACCACTCGCTTCACGCCATTTCCTATTTCTTCCCTGTTACTTCCACCACAGGGAAAAGGGAAAATGCATCACCAAAAGGGAAAACACCTCTAATTTAAACCTTTGGACAAAAACTACTAATTGATGTACCAATAACCATTATACATCAAAGTGCAGTGTCTCAATAATAATTTTCCTTAATCATTAATGTAAATAATTCAACTGAAATATAAGATTGATTCAAATGATTAAAAAATGAGGAAGGAAAAAGGGAAAGAGAGAGGAGAAGGAAAGAAAGAGATGTCTTAGATTTCTCGATATTGAACTCATATTTCTAACAAAAACTAATAATTATCAATAAAATAAACTAACTTACAAGTTGTTTAAATAGTGACCCAATATCGTAGAGATTAGTACCCCAACAAATTAATGATCCAAGCAAGTTTAATAACATTAGTTAAGCTTTTTATTCATTGACAGGCATGTGAAATCTTGCCAGTTGCCATACATCAAGTGGATTTAAATCATTCTTCCCATCTAATTTGGCCCAACAATCAAACCCGCCTATATTGAGTGGTAATCCAACGCAGTTGAATTTTCGTTTTCTAGGCTTTTTTATTTGGTAGAACCATATTTGAGGCTTTTGTTTTTGGTCCAGACTAGATATGCATGTATTTCTTTACAAGTTACAACAGACAATTGCTTCCTGCACCTTCATAATTGCTCCTTCTACCTTTTAAGCTTCTGGAAACACCTGAAATTTAATTTTACATTCTGGATTAGGTGCAGAAAGTAAAGCATGAGATGCAGGAAGAAATTTCCCTTGAGAGTAAACCTATTAACAGAAGGCTTGTTGTGGACATCTACAAAACAGTAGGACCCAAATTGGTTCCGATAGTTTAAGAGCTTTTGTTATTTATATTCTACTTATTTGTTAAATATACTCTTTTATTTTTTACATACAATTACTTAAAATAACCTTATTTTCTCTCTTTCTTTAATATTACTCCTTGCTCATCCTACTTTACTTCACTCTTCCTACCTCTGGTTTTATTGTACTTCCCCACCTATGTTTTCACTGCAGTTCTCTTGTTTCTCTTCTCATGAAACGAATTTTTCTCAACTTTCCTCTCCTATTTTTTCTACCACGACAAGGGGTGCTCATTGTGGGGACTCATCAGTGGTTGTAGGAAAAAATAATTGACGTGTTGCGATGATGATGAGCATTGTAAGCGTAGCACTATGTAGGGTACCCACTAAAATTAAGTGTACGGGGAAAGAATCAATTTTTTTGGAAATTAAGGTGGGAAGGAAGTTAGCATAATGTGGTAACTTTTAATTGGAATTGTTTTTCTTTTTGTTAATATTGACATGCTAATCGTTGAGTGGATTGATATTTTTGTGTGTGTGTGATTCTATGGTTTAAATGAGGTGTTTTTGGAAAAAGTTTCATAAGAGAAATGAGAGGGGAGGAGTGTGATGAAACCGTAGGTGGGGGAGTACGATGAAATCAAAGGAGAGGAATCTAGTGTAACGAGACGAAAAAGAGGGATATTTGAAAAAGGGGGAAAAATAAGGGTATTAAAAATAGAGTGTATTTATAAAATTGAAGTGTGTAATCAGTAAAAGCATAGTTTAAGTATAACGCAAGTGTATCCCAAATATACTATGCTTATGGACCTATCATGATACCTGCCAGTGGCTCCACTCCACTTTCATAAATACTTTAGGGGGAAACAAATATAAATACATTTTTATCTAATTGTCATAACTTTGTTATAGAAACCATCAAAAGGTGTTAAAATGAATTGAGATAAAAAAAAAAAAGTAAAATATCTAAAATAAAGTAGAGTATAGATATATGAGTATGAGATCCACACCAAATTTTAAAATTTTCATTTCAAATGTACCTAAATACAATTAAATCAAACACTACATAAGCTTCGTTACTTGAGTTATTTCTTATTATCTTCAGTTCGTAATTATATTGGTCTTGGACAGACCCAAAAGGGAAAAACTTATTTACATTGCATAGAAAAGGGGGTTATGGACACAAACATACATCTTATTCGTTACTGGTTAGTATTAATTTATATAGATGAGGGAAAATAGAGAATGATAGAAAGGAATCAGTGGCAATATGAACTATAAGAAGTAATGATAATGAGTCTGCAATATATGAATGAAAGTTGTCAAATGATGAAAATTTTATAAATGGCTAAGATGGGTCCCAATAGTAATTGAGACGGGATATTTGGGCGGCCAAGAAAATAAATGGAAATGTAATCAGCACAGTCCACAGGCATGGGAATCATGAGCATATCCTTTTGACCGACATCACCAACAAGTTCAACCAAAGATTCTCCAACCAAGTTAGCTTGCCTTGCCTTTGTAGGGGATATTACGAACCTTTTTTTAAAAAAAAAAATACAAATATATTTTCCTCCTACAAAAATGATCATTTATATATTCACTAGATCGTGTATAAACCTAATGAGTAAACAAGAAAAAAAAACGTCATAAATAATGTAATATAATAATAAATTACATATCATTGTTACTTGATTTCGCACATGCACCTCACAAAAAAAATTATATATGTAAGTGTCAAATTTTTTTTATGATCAACAAAGAAATTAAATTATCTTTGATTTTTTTTTGTTCAATATCTACAATCAAGAATCAGAGATTATTTTCTCTAACATACACAAATCTATTTAAACGATTAATCTCTTGTAATAGATGCTCATTTATACACATTAGTTTGAAATCAAATCTCTTTAAATCTTATTATTACTTAACTGTCAAATTTTGCATCTGATATGCTGTTCTTTTCATCACTCCATTTCTTTTCCACTTTTGTTTTTTTAATTAAATTTTCCAATTCTTCTATTTATTAATTAATTTATTATATAATTTTTATTATTAATTTATATTATTCTATTCAGCATTAAAAAGTGAATCCAAGTTCCTATGAGTATATATGTCTTGTAGATTTTTTTACTGTGGGAATTAAAAACAATGTAAAAAAACAATTCATACACTTTTACTATCAACTTAGATTATACAGATTTAAACATGTTAAAGTTGGCACGGTCATATATGTTTTGAATAATTTGATTATACGTAATGATTAGAGAGTGCATGCATGTAAGACACAACTACATCCAAGACAGTTGACTCCCTAACTAATCAGTCTTGCAAGCTAAGCCAATCAGAAATATATATTAACTCAAAACAACATAATCTTTCATTCCGCTAATCGATGTGGCAACAAACTCATTCATTTACTATCATGTCTAGCATGGACTATGCTTTGACATTCTAGTACTTCCATGCTTACTTTCATAGTAATATATACTAGTCATTTTATTATACCAATAATTTCATATCTAGTGCAACCATAAAATAAATGGTAGCGTTTCCATTAATTCAATTCACACAAACCTGTTTGAATCCTCGTCCTCAGCCTCCCTACACCAATAGTTTCATCTCTGAGCCTGCCAATTAGTTTAACGTAGGTTAAAACTATAAAAAAAAATAAAAAATTGTAGGCTGAAATATCAAACATACTACATGAGAAAATTAGGGAAAAGGAGAAAAGAAATTAAGAAAGTTCCGAGAAGCAGCTTTAGTGGTGCCAAAATGCAGTCTAAGTATCACGTTGTCTCAAAAATAGGTGGCAAATAGTCTTTAAGGTTGCCATATCAACTACACTCCATGTTCAAATGCACCTTATGCTTTTGTCTTTTCTTCCGGAATGATCGCTCTTCATAGAGATACATATTTTTCTTGACTTTTTTTTTTCCTTTGGTATATAATACCCTTCACATTATGTATGCGTGACACAAATATGACAGATTAATTAACCCTGAAAAATAAGTTCTATATGTCAGATTCGGCGGCTGCTGAATTTGTGGTTTATTAGTTTAATCTTTTATATATATGTATAGTGAATATTTAAGAAGCTAATTAGTGATGTGGAAAGGTGGAGTGCAAGTATTTGAATTATAATTTAGAGTTTATGGTTCTTTAGCATTTCCCTATATTTATATAATTATGGCGTTCTACTTGACTGAATTGTTTTGAACAAAATATCTGGGATTTCTTCTCCTATATTTTATAAAGTTTTACGAGCATTAGAGGGCTAATTAATTAGTCACGTGGACCGCAAAATACTCGCATTATAATTTACACATTTATGGGCTGCGGTTTTCATTGTTCATTTATTTAAATAAATTTATTCCCCCAAAATTTGCAAGGCTTTTATATAAGAAGCAGTATTATTATGTGGTTTTCATGTAACCTTTTGAAACAATCATTGCGACTTTGAATGCCATATTGACAAACGACTTTATATGTATCTCAATTCATGCCGTAGGACAAGATAGCTAGTTCAAAACTTTACAAAAATAAAATAAATGGGACTAAACCTTAAAAATTTCCCCCAATTTTTCCATGAAAATTTAATAAAAAGGCAGCATGCATATATGTGGTAAAGAATACAAGGAACGGGATTAAATGACTGAGAGATGCACTTAAATTTGAGTTTGTGGTGGGTCATATATAGTTTCCGATCCAAAAATGTGGGTGTGCCAGGGATATGCTATATTTTTCAAATGTTCTCTTAATAAAGCAATCAAAAGCACATGCTACCCAATTGATCACATATCATTGTTCGTTCCTTTGGAGTACTTTGTTTGACTAGAGCCGATTCAAAATTGGTTATCTTATCTGAAAATTTGAAATAGAAACGAAGTAATCACTTGTGAATACTTTTCATAATCATGTTTTTTTTTTTCTTTCGAAAAGTTGTTAATTTGTTGAATAGGAATGGGAAAGGTGCCCCGCCCCCAAACTTTCCAGAATTTAAAGAAGCTTATTGCGTCTATTTCAGTTTGAAACAGAGAAGTTGCAACTTGCAACACAAACAAATGGGGGTGGCTGTTCCATATCATTCAAAAGATAAGCTATTGATAGCATTAAATGCTCACGCTTTTTTCAATGAAGAATAGAAGAAGTAGAGTCTTAGGGACCAAATCAACCAATTCCCCTTAATTATAAGCTTTATAATATACTTGAAGAAAATAGGTTTCTATATTTGAAAAAAGAAACTTTAGAATACATGCATTTATGTCCTTGTATTGTCTGGTCGGGATCCGATAATCAAACTTTATCATTTCATCTAATGCTATGCCTTTTATCGACACCAAAATCGACTAGAAAAAGCCTATTGTTTCTAGTTGTATAATGCCCTTTGAAATTTATCAAGTAGCTAAATTGACCAAATGGTGGCTCCAAAAAACAATGCAATCCAGATTATGTTCTCACTTCGCTCACACAGGTCACACTCCTAGAAATCAGGCTTTGTTCCTTTTAGTCATGACTAATGAGTAAAATCACTTATTTCTACTCCAAACCTAGATGGTAATTAATTAATTAATGGTTAGCAAATACGTACAATAAACATGTCTCATTTGTATGAACTGCTAGTAATTTAGATTATTAGTAAATCAAACAACTACTATAAATAATAAACAAAAGTTACAAAGCACTCAACATAACAAATTACAACCTTATCTAGATTGTCCTAAAGTAAAAGAAAACCGAGTAACCTTCATTTTCATGCAGGTAATGGGAAGATCGTACCCTGCAGCCTGCATTTCCATGCAAGAGATGAGAAATCATGAATCATGATTGTAGCAGCAATGAATGAGGTCACAATGGCATAGGCATAGGGGGATAGGGGTGTGTATAGGTGTGTCCTAGTGGGGTGACACGTGTAAGGACCCCATTGAATGGAGAATGATTGATCCCGCTTATATAGGGTTTATGGCACAAGGCATATATTGCTGAGCAGCAGAGAGATATGGGCCATGGTGTGTGGACCCGAATGTCAAACCAATGAATGCACACTTAGCAGGATTTGTCGTTTTCTTTCTCCCACCGTACCCCATTTCCTTCGCTGCTAGAACATGCCAATCACTCCTTGCCAAACAACTTTCACACCCCTTTTCTTTGTCCAAATATTTTTCAGGAAATTCTAGGGATTTGAGACAGCCTTATGGTACATACATTATCACATTCATCATCATATCGGGTAGCCCTGCTTTTAATTTGATCGATCAACAACATCTTAGTTTTTACTAGTAATTTCATCCATCTTCTATCCTATCTCTACATTTATTTATTGTATATATATGCAAATTGAATCACGATATACTTGGGTGCCGGTAATATTTTAAACTATAAATGAAGGTCTAGAAATATGTTCACTGTGTATTTATTCAATTTTTAATGCAAAAAGAGAATAGTTTCCCTTGTACGAGAAGCCTTAGTTAATAATATATAACCTAAAATTAGAGCATTCAACCAAGGTTCTAGCTCACATGGACAAACAAAATGTTTGAATCTTATAAACTTTCTGATAGCTACCTATCTTTTACTTTTACAAATAAAAAAAGATATTCAATCTAAGCGTTCAGGTTGATATTTCACACAAAAATTATATCTACTTGGACTTCAAGTGTGTTTTGATAAATATTTATAAAATTAATTTTGAAAGAAAGTGATTTTATAAAATTAATTTGATTAAAATTGATTTTAAAGTAAAATAATTTATCTTATGTTTGGATATTTTACTTCGAAAATGAGTTTAATGAAAAATTTAGAGAAAATCTTTCAACTTAACATAAAAAGCAATTTTTTATTTATCATTTTTAGTCAAACGAAATTTGAAAACAAAAATAATTTTACTTAATAACAACCAAACATTACCGAAAACAAAATCAAGTTTACCTAATAGTAACCAAATATTACTAAAATCAAAATTAGAGATGAAGTAAAATAAATTTCTTTAGCATGAGAGAACATATTGAGTGACAATGGTGCCAACACGCACATGAATCGTGAATTCAACATTAAGCCGTGAGGGGACAGAAAAGGACCGCCATTTATATTTAAGGATCTTCTCTAAAAAAGATGGAATTGACCTTATTATTAAATTTCAGTAAACTTTCGGCAGAGACTTTTTCAAATTGTCGCAGCAGTTTAAGGATAAAGCATGTGTAGAACGAAACCCAGTCGTTTCCCGACCAATTTTTTCACCTTATATTCAAGGAAAGTAGATGTTGCTTGACAAGTTAATCTTGTCTTTAAGCATTTAGGGCAGGGCAAAGACAATTCCCATAGAAAAATATTCATATCCAATATAGTCTAAAGGTGAAGTTTCTATAAAAGTTTTGTCCAGGAGTGTGTCTTCCTTACCGTGTAAGAAAGGGCTTATATTGTATATAGTACTATCATTCTATTGTTGTCCGTTAATATGTCACTTCCAATAAATAAAACGCGTTATCTTTGTTCTGTGATATATATGTTTGAAAATTAGAATGTCTATGACATGAGGGAGAGATTTCTGGCGACAATTTTAGTTAGAATATGACAGTTTTGGTAGTTATATCATTTTCATATATGTTTTTTTTATTTGGATTATTGTACCGACTTTGTCTGTCATAACATATTAACATATATTTTGAGAAATGTATTTGTACAACATTTTTGTAAAAAAATATTTATTTAACAAAGAAAGAGAGGTACGGAATAAAGTGGTTCATGTGATGAAAAGAAGAAAAAAAATAGTAATATAAACAATGTTATAGAAGTATAAATAATATATATAGTTACTATTTTAAAATTTTAAATAAATCATACCTTTATTTATATATATATATTCTCATCTGGTGGACAAGATAAAATATAATAATCGAATAAGAATATAGGATGAGTCCTTGATAAACTTTTATATAATATTAAATGTTTCTTTATAAGTAGATAATCTCTTAAATAATATATATACAGAATAAATTAAATTATACCGATGTAATTTTGATAATTATTATATAATTTTTATAATTTAACATATAATTACTAATATCGTTTATATCAAATTTTATTAAATTAAAACAAGATAATCAAATAATTCATATTTTAATATATTTTAAAATATTTATATTACGTTGATTTTAATTTATATAAAAGATTTTGAATTAATATGAAATTTTGTATATATGATTCACGTGAAATGAACTTTCAATCTAAGAATGAATTTTAAGAAAATATTATCCAGTTAAAAAATATAAAATGATATAATAATTATTAAATTTATACCGGTATAATTTAATTTCTTCTCATATATATATATCAAAATCTTATTTTCTGTAAAAATAGTTGAAGATATTTATGTTATATTTGAGATAGGAAATAATTCTAAAAATTAAAGATTTAGTGAAAATTTAATAAAACTAGAAAGATTTAATAGGATGTAATGTTAGAGTTTGAAGACGAGAAAAATTATATGTATTTTATTTAAGTAAAATTTGATACTTTGGTTATTGTGTTTTGATTAAAAGATAATTTAAAATAATTTAATCTATTTAATTTGTGAAGATTTTTTTACCAAAAAAGAATAAGAATTTATAATTTTTAAGTTAAAGGAAAGTGATGAAAAGATTTAAATCAAACAGTTAAAATATTAAGAGATTAAATTCACTAAAGAAAGTAATGAAAGACCATCATTTTTTTTTTTGACGCAGAAAGATATAATCCCATTATTATTTACTATAATTGTGAGACTAAAATTATAATTAAGAAAAAGTTAACAACAGATAAAGCTAGTTTAAATGGTCAACAGTCTCACACTGTGGCTGCTGTGCATATATAGTTATTAGGATGCATGCATACTTTTGGTTTCGATTCGAGTTATACGCATGCAAATGCAATTAGCCAAATACACACAACAACAACAACATGAGGCGGGAAACTGAAAGTAAAAAAGGTAAATTGTCCTTTTGGTCGATGAAATGGAGTAGTGGTAGACAAAATAAAGCTTGATATGTAACCTTAACTACCCTTTGTATCATTCAGCCACATGAAAACCCCTTTTCACATCACAACAATGGACAAGAACTTCAGTAATTACGCTCCAAAAGTGAGACTGAGAAGCAATACAGACTACTTTTGGAAAAACATTACCCACATCCCATCACGTTTCTAGCCAGTTTTTGCCTCACTTTGAAACTTAACGGCCCTGCTTATTGGTTAGGAACAAGGTCAAAAAGCACCAACGTACAAATTAAACAAGAGCCATCATTTTTGTTAGTAATTTCAATAAAGAGTACTTTTGGAGCCTAAATGCTTGCTTTATATCGGGACAGTGCAGAACTTCAGAGGAGAGGGACCTTCCCTCAGCTTGATCAGCTCCACCTTTACGAGACCATGCATCAAAATAAAGGCAAAGAAAATTATAGTTGAAAAACAAAATATCATGACATATTATTGATATTTCGATGACAGAAACCAACCCCTTGGCTCTGAAGAGTGAATTCAATGCAAGACCCGATCAATTCAAATTAAATAAAAGAGAAAATTTTATGATAGTTTAAAGAGTTTAATCATCATGCATATACAATATAAAATAAATTTACACTTTCAATCAATAAATACATTGCTAGCATAATTTTTAAAACCAAAAAACATGTGAATCAATCATTGTTTAAGTTTAATAAGAAATATTTAGTATGAGTTTTAAGTATATAACTATGTTAAATACTTAAAAAAATTATTATCTATAATAATTTTACGATTGTGTACTTAAAAGATATTTATGCTTAAAACAAAAAATATAGATTTTAAAAAAGTATTGTAATGATCAACTTGATTCGATTAGAATTATTAAATATATTTATATTTAAAATTCAACACAATTCAAATTGATTAACAATAAGCAAATTAAGTTAAAATTTGACCTAAACTTGAATAAACCTTAATACCCATTCCTATATGCAAGATGGCAAATTATGAAAGGAAAGGTGGGTGGGAACCAGGAAACGTCGCATCTTATTTGTGGTGAGCAAACCACGTAATTGCATTTTGTGGGGGGCGTTTAGTTATGTTATGTAGTAGTTGTAATGTTAAACAAAAAGATTATATTGAGAAGCGCGGGGCCAAGTGTCAGGTGCCCTGGGCAGCTAAGTAGTGATTATGCGTGGCACCACAGCACATTGTCACGGCACAGGCATTCAATGAGTCTGAATCTGACCCAGCATTCAACTTCCCTGTCTCATTCAACGCTCATCATTATGCATCATTACAAGCTTTACAAAATTATATATCTATTTTTAACAAAATCACTTTCAAACTCGAAGGAAGATGGAATTTGATCCCCTACACTTGATGTTAAACTGCATGTAGTGCTGTTCTAATCTGACGGTATGCATTTTCCCAAAGGAAATTTCATGCTTCAATTTAATACGAAAATAAATGTCTTGAAAGAATTGAAAATGTAATTATAGAGGATCTCAATCCAATGAAGATACTCATTGATAGGCCTCATCTTAACCTTCACCTAGAATAAAAATATAAAAGATCTAATCTATTTGTCTTTATTTGTTATAAGTTTTTGTTTAAATTTGATCTAACCTATTTAAAAGTTTGATTTAAGTTATAAGTCTATTAAAAAAATTATTTCATAATAAATATTATATACGAAGAGAATCTAATAATCATAGTTTAATATTTTGACGCATTATACTTTTTAAATTTAATATAAAAAAGATACATTTTTTTTAAAAAAAATTATGCATAAAAAAACAAGTTAAAATTAATTAGAGTCAGGAAATTCTCAAGTACGATTCTAAGGAAAAGGAATTGACTCACCTATTCCGACCGAGGAGAACGGGCCATTCGACAGGAAGACTCGGAAGTTGCGGAGTCTTGGTTTAATCAAGCCGCTATAGCCCTAACCCTGGTCATTATATTGAAGCCCAAAATTGGTTGAAGATCACGGGACGTTTTGAATAAGAACACCTTATTTATTTATTTTTCTTATATTTTCTTCTTAAATTATATCTATCTATCTATAATTCTATCTATATGAGATTAAAATTTATTAATCATAACAACTTAAATAAAAATTATAATCGAAACACTTTAAGTATTTAATAAAATATTATAAACAAAATAAACTAAGTAAAATATCATAAGTTTCATTCGATAATTTAGTCTTAATATTAAATACTAAAATAAATAAGAAATAAGAACCAAAATAAATTAAATACAAAGAAGAAGAAATTTTTTAAAATAGACTAGACTCTTTAGATTTTGTCTTTTTTTTTTTGAAAGATTAATTTATGTCTTTTAAGTTTTAATATATATATATAAACTTATAAAGTACAAATTTGCAATATAAGGCTAATTACAAAGTGATACAATGAAATTTGATTTCTTTGAAAAAAAATGCATTCTAAAAAATAAAACTGCATGGAAGAGTTTAATTTTCACATGATATAAGTATTTTTACACTTTCAATTAATTAAAAATATCTATAAATATATTTTTTTAAATAATTATAATAAAAATCAACAATATTATCATATTTATCATATTTTAAAGACATACATATACATGTTAATCTATAATTGAGTAATAGTATAAAAGTTTTTTTTTATTTATAAAAATAAAAAAATACTAAAATTTATAACAATTCACGTATTATATTCAACTAAATAAGTTAAATCTCCTTTACTATAAAAAGCACGTTTTATTTCAATTCTAACTATAATCCCTAATAAGAATTATAAGAATATATCACATTTTATGATACGTTGGATAAATGCTTGTATTTTATAAAATCATAATATACCCTTGTTTTTTTTTTATCAATTTTAATTGTCGCATGGTACGGATACCGATTACCATATATCAAAGCAAAAGTTCAATACGTTGTACATATATTGTACTATGTTTTTCTTTTAAACTATGTTAAAAATAAATTAAATCCATTTTTTAATAGGGCAACTACTTCTCTAATTGTTTGTTCATGTTAAACTTGAAGAACAAATTAATTGGTGCAGCAGTTGAGCAAAGAAGAGTAGTATCAAGAAGGCAAGAAACGTGTCTGTTTGCATTGCATAATTTATACTAGTACTACTGTTAAGTTTTTTCACCATACTCTGTGGAGAACAGAGCCAGAGAGTTATGGGGAAAAAAAGATAAGCAAAAATGATGCTTTGGAAAACGAATGTAGTTAAATAATAGGTTGGGCGGTGGGAGGACTAGACGGTTGTGCATGACAGTCTCTCTCTCTCTTCAGAAAAAAATTCATAGTAACATGTTCGCATTCTCATGCATACATACTCTGTAAGCTTATCAGATTCATGAACTTGTTCCCTGCTTTACTATTTGCACCTTCCTAATCCTGACTATTTATGCTGTGCACGATTTTGTGACACCGGTTTGCAAGACACTTTACAGCTCTATGTTGCTGTTGTTGTCTAGGCTTTGCCTATAGTTAAGTCCATTCGGCTCGATATTTCTGCAAATTTGGTTTCCAAAAGTTGCCCTACTTTGGGCACTCCCATCCAGTTTTTTCCAATCTGTTTTACTACTGAAAATTTACAGAATGAAATTAAAACCGGGATCTGGTTCCTCTCCTCTTCTTTTAGTAAGTTTTGTCTAAAAGATAGTCCCTATTTTGTAACATGATCCTAATCTTTGTTTGATTTATAAGAATTGAATATATGTACAAAAAAGTTTACAATAATTTATATACACTATTCAACCAACTAAACAAACTCCTTAATAAATGATCCAAATCTATAAAAGTTTATATAATTTCAATGTTACACTCTCGTTAAATTAAATTAATTAAATTTTAATATATAAGATATCAAAGATTTATTACATGACTACTTTGTTTGTCTTTATGTATGTATTATAATAACATAACTATAGTGGTTGCATTAAGATACAACAATCATGAGGCTTTATTAGTCTATTAATTTTTTTATCTTTCATTGACACAAGTATCATGACATATGAAGGATACCCTTTTGACACTTTTATGCTACATAAACACTACAAGTTTTTTCTTTCCTTTTTGGCCACTGTATCAAAAGCTGGGAGAGAAGCATGTTTCGTTTTCGGTATAAATTGTTGTCACATGAATTCTGAAACAAGTTTAACAGACCACCAAAAAAGAAAACAAAAGAAATGATAATGCAAAAGAAAGGGTACGCAAAATGAATGGTATTGATCTGTTAACAAACTTACGTAGTCTCATCAACGTTTAGTCAAACATGTACTAAATCGTTTTACAAACTGTTTGTGGAACTGATATTTCTTCATTTCTTGTATTCCTATTACAACCAAATCTAATCTAGCATTCACACTACCTTTGGTTTTATACTATATATTAAGAAATGTTCCATTCACACTATTATACACATTTTTCTTTACATGCATAACATTAGTATTTCACATTACATTAAGTATTTCACATCATGATGACCCTAATGTGAAAGATCATAGAAGATAAACATCTTTTTTCATACATTTTTGTTACATGTGTGCTTTTGAATTTTGCCAAATACAATATGTTGGAATCAAAGGTACATATATCAAACATCAAAACCCTAAAAAAATTGAGATACTCTTAACAAATTTCAAGAACGAATTGTTTAATACTTATCAAAATTAAATATTAGTATTTGTTTTTAATAATTTAAGGATTAAAAGAGATTACATACTGATATCATTGCATATCTACCTTTTCTTACCATAATTTTTTTAAAGAATAAATAATCATTTTCAATTTTTCAGTCATTTGTCAATAGAATAAAAAGACAAAAAGTTAAAAAAATATTATATAATAAATATATCTTTATGCTGATAATTAAAGATGATCACACTGACAATTATTTTAGTGACAAATTTATCCCTCTGTGTCACATAGACTATTTTATTAATAATGATGAATAGAAGTTAACAGCCAGATATATTGTCTCACTTTTTACACTTTCAATAACTAAATTTTGTATTTTAATCTTTCAGAGACGCATTTGTTAATGAATTATACATTTAGAGATAAAAATGACTATTTATCCTTTTTTAAATCTATGCGAGAATCATTTCCCCTCTCCGTAAATTTTAGTCCTCCACAAAAGAGAAGCACTTGCACAGACCAAAAACCTCAAAACTTGCGTAGACTTGGAAGAATTTCAGAAAATTCCAAGTATATGTGTTGAATTCCTGTCCGTCTATAATCAAATTAAGTCCAGGTTGACAGTTCCAGACTTGAATAGTTTTCATTTCTTGGTCTTCAGGTTAATCATATTACTATATCATGACACTATAGTAAGACAAGTAGTGAACTCACTAACACGCCAAAACATGCTGTAAAACGCGCGTGCGAGCATGCGGGAGGTTCACATAAATTTTTATACATAAGCTCAATCCCCCATTAAGAGAGTGATTATGAGTTTATAATATCTAAACATAGGGGAAGGCAATGAAGTAGACAAACAGAGGTGTCAATAAAGCTAAACCGCAACAGCCAAAAAGGTTATTTGGGGATTGGAACTCAAACTAATAAAATAACCATTAGCTTAAAGGCATGGGTTCAGTTCTGATAATCCTGGCAAATCAGATATAAACAAAAAAAATGTCAGCAAATCAACCAAAAAGTTCATCACTTGAGAAATTGTTTGTGTACACTAAGCCTAACACATGACACATAATAATGTAAAAAATGCTCAAGACTTTGGCAAATAGTTTTACAACAATCATGTTAAGTTAGTTCAAATGAATAGTACTGGTTAGTTTGTTATATTGAGAAGCTAATTACATTCAACTTATAGGGTTAGGTATAATAGAAGGAGTTAATCTTAACGTGATAAATTATGGTTCAAATCCTATATATGTACTTTGGATAAGATTGTTCTCATAAAGAAAAAATACCTATATATGAATAAACAACTAACTGCATTCAATTGAAACTAACTTCATTAGAACCATAAGTAGATCCTATCCAATTAAGTCACGGGACTTTGGAGAACTAAGCCTGGAATTAGAGAAGAAAGCATGCAATCAGTGTAGGAGAGACAAATAATGGGGGTTTGGGACAAGATGATTGAAGAATTGAGGGAGAAAGGATATGGGGAATGGAAAGGAGCGTGTGAAATAAAAATCAAATGTTTCCTTGGTGTACAACAAGAGTGTCGAGTAAGGGAAGGTGGATGAGGGCACAAGGTGATATTAGACACTACTAGCCACTTATGTTTTTTTTTTTTGTTTTTCTCAATCATCAATGCACAATGGGAGCACAATCTGAAGTAACTTCTGCTATTACCCATAACTTTGCTCAGTTTAAATAAAATTTGCTACACAAACGACACAAGATAATTTGTCAGGAGTGCCCATTCGTGACAATTAATTAATTGTGGCATTCTCACGTTTTATTTTGACAACAAACTCAAATTTCTTTTTATAAATTGTTTTCCCCTTGTTTGCTTAATTTGACGGTGACCCTTTTTTTTCCACTTTAGGATGTGAAACTAATCAAAGGCACAAGGGTTATAAGATTCGTATGTCATTTTTTTCATTGTGGCCTTGTAGGGGTAAAGCAAAGACAGTGAGTTCCCACTTTGTTTTTCTTTTCCATAGAAGAATTATTAATTGTTTTTAAGTCTTTTGTGGTGGTTGGGAAGAGGGTTTGTTCTCATTAGTTAAGCAAGCATTGTTATTTTTGGTTAGTTGAAAAAGTTATGGACAAATCACTTTCTTGGTTGATGCAGTCCCCTTCTAGATAATGTCCAGTTAAATGATTTCAACACTTTTGGGTAAGGCAGGACTAAACCAATACAAAACATAACAAGTGTAAGGAAGCAAAATGGCAGTGTTTTGCTCATAGTCATAATTGACACTAATATAACTCGTGACTGGCAATGAGGACTTATTTTCTTGGATAAAGCCTCGGTTATCTAGCTTCAGATATAATGCGAGTTAAATGATTTAAGGAAAAGACTGTGATTTTAATTCTCTTTATTAACAAAAAAATTAATATTCTAACATGTTAATTTTACTGATTAAAAAAAAAAATTAGCTACACATCACAGCCATAAAGACTCACACCACACCCATGATCAAATTTCAGTTGGTGGAATTCAATGATTCTCATGGACCGAAATTTTTCGTTTTAAAAAAATCATTTTAGAAAGAGATAAGGGAAACATGGACTCGTGTCCTTGGTGAATTAGACCTCAGATTGCCATTCCCAGCCCCCTTTAGACTTGGAACCACAGAGGTATGGTCCTCCTCATAAAAACTGACATAAAAATCGAACACATGTCCTTTATGAAAGAACGTACTTTCCACTACATCCCATTTATGTAGATTAAACAACAATAAAAAAAAATCTATGCCAATTAATGGCCGTCACTAAAGCATTTTTTTTATTGTGTAAAATGATGTTCTTGTTGCATTCTGTAAGAATTGGGAAAATGAGTAGACATTAATTTTTAAAAAAATAATAATATCTTCATTTTGCTTTTTGTTTCTACATAAAATTGGCAATTCCCTTATGTTATTTGTATATTAGAAGTAAAATAAAGAAGAAAGAAACCTAAGAGAGAGACTTAAGGATACATTTAAGAAAAATAAAATAAAATAAAATTATCTGGATAGATAAAAGAAATAAAAAGTTGAAGAATTTTATTTATTTATTTAGATAAATAAAAAAGTAAAAATTCAATAAATTATTTTAAAAATATTATATATTAATTATAAATAAATTTAACCCCCCCCCCCCACAAAAAAAATATTGAATTATTTTTTATTTACATAAAATTAATTATTATTACTATTATAAAAGTATTTGATTTTTTTAGACACTAAAACATAAAGAATCCCACATTCCCTCCCTTTTAATTCCAATTTAGAAGAGGGATTATTTTGTTGTGAAACCCACAAAATCCTCTTAAATAAATGCTAGAATTTAAATAATTTTTCCTTCTCATATTCTTCTTTTATATTTCCATTAAAACAAACAATATATTAGTATTAGAAGAAGCCAATAAATTTAGTTCTAACTTATTGCCATTATTTATAATTATTATTTTTATTGTGCACAGAGAAATTAATCCCTTTTAAAAGGAAGGAATCATCAAAATTTGACTATCGGACATATGCTGTCCAAACATGATCTCTCTCTCTTTCTCTGTCCCTCTCTCTCTCTCTCTCTCATTCAATTCAAACATAAAAATTGAATAAAATGAAAGGATACAATATTATTTGTTAATAAATATATAAACACCAAAACAAATATTTACATAGTTTAATTTTGATACACAGTCAATATAAAGATTTTATACCATCAACTAATTATAAACCACCTTAAATATAACTTTAAAGTAATTATTTAAAAAAATAATAATATTATTATTATACATAATTAAATAATAATATAAAAAACTTTATATTTAGCTAGTAAGGTCATTTTTAAATTTATTTTTATGTCACTTCATGAAATGGAGAAAAGTACAATTCCATTCTTGAAGAAACAAACATTGGCATTGAAAATTTTAAAGTCTATTCTTACTACTAGTAAAATTTAATTCCATTTTTTTTTGTTGAATGTGAGTATATATATATATATATATATAATCATTTTAAAAATAGTTATTGATATCAATTACTCAATATTAACTATTATTATCAAATACAAATTATTAACTATGATAATTTATATTATTAAATAATATTTTTAGTTGATATTTAAATAAAAATTATTGATAAGATACAAAATAAAAGGACAGAGAAAAAAATATATAGTTTTTAAATCATGCTTAACATGTAAAAATATTTTTCATTTGATTGATACGACTTGGATATGTTACTGTTAAAAACTTAAAATTATAAATGCAAACTTATATTTTAAACTCGTCAAAATATTAAAACTAATAAACAGAATTAAAATATTTTTAATCATTAAAAGAAAATATTACTTTCTGAAATACGTAATAAATAGAGTGGGAGCGCGAGACTAGGATTCCACGCGTGCCAACCGCTAAGGTGGTCACGTGTGAAGACCAACGTGGTTTTATATAAAGCCACGAGACTTGTGTAAGAGTTGTAGCAAAGAAAGCATAGAGTCTTCTCTTCTCTTCTCTTCTCTAGGAGTGTAATTTTGTTGTTGTGGTTAGTGCTTCCGTGACACTCACTTGTTTGCAACAAGTGGAGGGGAGTGTTATAGGAACATAATTTGGAGGGAGACATTTCAGTTTCAGAAACGTTACAAAATATCTGTTGTGTGTGTGACTGTGAAAGTTAATATAACTAACAAAATGGATACACGAAGTGAAATGAGGCATTCAAAGTTCAAGAGGATTTGTGTGTTCTGTGGGAGTAGCCCCGGCAAGAAGAGTACCTACCAAGATGCTGCCATTGAACTTGGCAACGAATTGGTACGCTATATATTCATGCCTTCCTTTTCTAACCGCATTATGCTTTTCTTTTGTTTTCCTCGAAATCTCCATCACAAAAAAATTTAATTTTTTTCTTATGGTGTCTTGAATATTTTGCTTCCATTGTCAACTTCATTAATATTTGTGTAAGGTCACTTTTGTTCATAACAATGACCTGTGTCTTGGTTTAGTTTGCATATGCAAACGATGATGTCTCTTCATGACAGGCAAAACAACCTCAAAAGCATTCTCAAACTGTAAAATTTTGCATACTTTTTATTTCTCTTCATGTGTTTAGAGCTTGAAGTCTCCATTTTTATTTTTACCTCTTGAGCTCTTGGTTCAGTAGCTCTGAACTCAACACTGTACGGACTTTACAATTGCTTTCTGCTGAGTGAGCGTTGAGGAATCATTTTCCCTTTTACTTTCAGTCAAACAGTAAATAATGTACTCTCACGGGACTGTTTTCTAAAGGGTCATTCATTACTCATACACAATCATAGCCACCACTATTATTATGTTACTATTCCAAGACTGATTATTAGTTTTTTAATTTTGAATGGTATTGGAATTAAGGTCTCAAGGAACATCGATCTGGTGTATGGAGGGGGAAGCATTGGTCTAATGGGTTTAGTTTCACAAGCTGTTCATGATGGCGGTCGCCATGTCATCGGGTAAGTAACACAAAACACTCTTCACTTTTGTTTCTTTTTTAATTTGTTCCCCTTTTCTCTTTTCTCCCCTCAAAGATGTTGGGAAAAAGGCAAGAACAGGAACTCATAGTCAATTTAGTAAGCATTGTGCTTACTTTTGTTGGTCTCTTTCACCATTGATGCTATATTTGTCATCTTGTTGTCTCTTGCAGAGTTATTCCCAAGACCCTCATGCCTCGAGAGGTATGTATATGTGCTTCAGCCACTAGAAAAAGCTTAAACCTTTTTTTCTTCAAGCTTTAAACCTTAGTATTTTATTTGTTTCTCAACCTCAACAAGGATTTTCTATTCATGCCTTCCATGACCATGTTGTCAATTTTGAAATCTTAGTTATTTTCCAGCTTTGTTGATAGTATTTTGTTTTCTTTTGGCCAATGCTTTTCATGTTATAGATATAGGTTAAATGCATCAGATTACGCATTCCTGCAACTTTCATCATTACTAAGTGGCTCTTTCTTTGAATTCTTTTGCTTTGATGCCCCTTTGCAGCTAACTGGTGAAACAGTGGGAGAAGTAAAAGCTGTTGCTGATATGCACCAAAGGAAGGCAGAGATGGCCAAGCATTCAGACGCCTTTATTGCCTTACCAGGTTAGCCTACAAAAATACTTGTTAGCACATTAGAATCAGCGACACACTAACAAAAATAGTACAAAGTTTATATCCATTATGTGCTTCCTTTTGTTTAGTGATAATATTATGTTGTATCTTGCTAATACTACTATTTTATAAAGTATTAATTGAATAAAACAATGTGTTTGACATCTAAAATATATAAAAAAATATCCAACTTTTCTGTATAATAAATAAGAATTGATAAAATATGTTGCAAGTGAATTTTAATTTTTTTTTCCTTGTTATAGTGTGCAGCAATGACCATATCTCTGTTTGATGCTTTCGAGGCTAGTTAACCGACATGTTTCCCGTTGATTTCTCGGTGTTACTACTACTAATGTTGCTTTTCATCAAAAATGGTTTTGTCTACAAAAGTTTCCAAACTTTTTAAACTGATACAGGCTTTGGTGTTTTTCTTTGCTAAACCTTTTTGGCTAAAGAATTTATGTGTTTCCCACTCCTAATTATGGATGCTAGCTACTTGACAAGGCGTTATAAACTTGTGTGATGATTTGGAAGCCACGACACGTAATGGATAATGTTGACTAGTTGTCTACTTAATTAAGTAAACATTGAGGCATGGAGGATAGTAATTTTTAAAAAGAATCTCAATCATCTTGTGTGGTTGTGTGCCTCTTTTATTCAATTTAATGATATGATTCCATTTGACACTGCTACAAAACCAACTTTCATGGCACATCCCAATGCTATGATTAGAGAGAGCAACCCTTCAAATTAAGCTGGCTGAAAATGATGTTGACCTTACATGAGCCCTTAATATTAATAATATATCTTGGGTTAAAAATTAGAGCTTCTGCGGCTCTGGGACACTGTCGTTATGGTTCAGGTTGAATACATAATTACATACCATTTTTTTCCTCAACTTTGGGTTGCAACCTTGACGTGATTCTACCAAATTTCCTTTCTTTGTTAAAGAGGGGAAGTGAAGCAAGAGAACTTTCACGAGATAACTTTCCAACTAGCACCTGCACCTGACACGGAATAACGCTTGATCCTTTTCAAAGACTTTTTTTATAACTGGTCGTTGTTATCATCCTCAGTGAATAATTGAATGCTGAAAATTGGTGACACAAAGAGAGAGAGAGAGAGAGAGAGAGCATGCAAAGACAAAGTTGTCATTCGTACGAAAGTTGATTCCCTAGGAGAGTCAATTCATGATCTCTAATGAACTCCCCCTTGACATTGCCAAATCCATGATTGCATTTGAGCATGAAGTTGGTAGTGCTAAATCTATGACATGCACACAACATGGAGTAGTTAATCTTGGATATGGGGATTCATAAACATCACAGTCAAACTAAAAACAAAAGAATTAAACTTAAGTTTTCAAATTATTCAATTAAATTTGAATCTCCTTTTTCTACTACTACCAGGGTGAGCAAGTATAAGTAAAACTGTTCTATTTGATTTTGTTTTTCTCATTTTTATCCTATGTTTGTGCTTCAATTCCTGAAGAAACTCATGGAAGTTACATGCAGGTGGATATGGGACTCTAGAGGAGCTTCTTGAAGTCATAACCTGGGCACAACTTGGTATTCATGACAAGCCGGTAATATATACTAATAACAAATTCATGTCCCTTTAGTTAGTTGTTTTGTGCTTGAAGCCTAATAATAATAAGCCTTGACATTCCAAAAATTGTAGGTGGGATTAGTAAATGTTGATGGATACTTTAATTCCTTGCTGTCATTTATTGACAAAGCTGTGGAAGAGGGATTTATCAGTCCAAATGCTCGCCACATAATTGTATCAGCACCCACAGCAAAAGAGTTGGTGAAGAAATTGGAGGTAATATCATTATGTCCTTACTAAAACTATACTTACATCTTGTTTTAATAAAACAGATGTTGACTCTTACATACCCTTTTGATCAACCTCAAATTCATTTTGAAAAGTCTAGTGAGCATATTACACAACTCCTATTCATTTTGATTCTCACAATTTGAAGGAACTGTCTTATTTGAAATCACTTTCTCTGATTTCATTAGAGAAGTCACATCAAAACAAAAGTTTCTCTGATTTCGTACTGCATATGTAAATAGGCAATTGAAAGATTTATAGATGCACACAATAAAACTTTTCTTGGATATCCAAGGATATGCACATTTATGTCATCAAAGCTTATCAAATCAATTGTATACGTAATCAACTTTTTCTGGTGCAAAACTAACAGCTTTTCGGTAATATGAAAGAAGAAAGTGAAATATTTTTGTGCTTAATTCACAGGATTACGTTCCCTGTCATGAGGGTGTTGCTTCCAAGTTGAGCTGGCAGATAGAACAGCAGCTTGCTTACCCTCAAGATTATGACATGTCAAGGTAGTTGGGTTACTTCACATGCACGGAACATGAGACCATATAGAATTTTGGAGCTGGAACGAAGTTATATTTTCGACTATCGCACTATTCTGCTTTTATCCTTTTAATTTCTTGTGTAAATTACCAGGATTGACCTTAATTAATATGTGATACTACTTTATTAGTTATTACCTTGTGAAACTTTGATGCTCTTGAATTTGTAAGTACCCCCCGCTTCTGAACTTACTATTATCATTCAATGCCAATTAATTTTTAAGTTTAACTGGCCAAAAGAAGTACCTCGAGCAAAGTAAATTTTCTATATACCAGTACTAATTTGAATGAAAGGATTACATACTCCTCATGAAGCAGTTTTGAATTTTTTTTTTCATAGATGATAGAACAAGATGATTAAGAAATAAACAAAGAACACAGTACATGACTTGATTGGCGGAGGGGGGGTAGTGTACAGAACTATGGTCCAAACTTAAATGTTGCCAAGTGTTAATAATTAATAATGGGTCCAAGTATGAGACAGATATGTTCCTGGCATGTCTTGAAGTAACTGGAATTTGAGTTCAAGAGGTATAGGAGAGTGACAGAACTAAAGACAACAAACAAGAGAGTGATCAGTGAGTGACCGGGGCCAATTCTTGGGTGGAAGTGCAAAGGAAAGAAAAGGGGTTGCATTCCTCGGGTCGGTTGGACCAAGAAGGTGAAGTTTGTAGGGCCATTTAATTCCCAGCGAATGGGACAGTGCCATGTGTTGGCGAGGGCAACATGGGATTCAAAGATAAAGTTAAAGGGGGTCATGTGGCACATGCATCCGAAGACATTATGATGGCCATCTTTGGTCCCCGGTTTCGTCTAACAATTGCCGGTGGTTGGAACAATTGCTTTGTACATTTGGGGCTATTGGCTCTCTGAGATATCTCCAGAAGTTTTTGAGTGGTTGTGTAGTAGTAGTCATGAATTCTTCTCATGGATATTCCTTTGAAATGATGTTAAAAGTTTGTATATGGCATTGCAAAGAGGTATTAAAACCAACAGCTCACATCAAGGTCACATATAACACCTTTCTTGGGTGAATATGGGATATCCTGACCTAGGAGACAATAACTAATCCTTCAAGATACTTATATTTATTTAAGGAACTGATTACTTTCAACAGATGTTTTAGTACACACAATGACACAACCTCACCCGACAGATGTTTCACATATAACACCTTTGATTCCTTCAGAAGTTGTTGGTTGTTACTTGAATTATCTTAAGGAAAAAAAATGTCTCCATCAACATGGTGTGTGACATGATTATCAGTCAACTTGCCTAGTAAGAATAGGCCAGAAATCCAATTCTTAAACTCTAAAAAAACATTTGTTCAGAAAAGTTACTCTTTATTTAAATAAATCTTAGTACCGTACTTGACTTTCAATTGAAGGATATCTTGGATTAAAAAGAAAAATGCCTCCATCATTATCTAACAGAATAAAAGGAGGGAGGAGTTGACAAAGTAATGTATTGAATAAATTCCCATTGTATGGCCTCTCTCTCCCCACCTTCCCCGGGGACGTTCAAATCCAAAATGTTTGAAAATGAAGGATGAAAACAATGTCATAATAGATGGAGGAAAAAGTTACGTGGTAGTACATGAGGACTGGGAAAGCTCTTTATCTTTAACCAAAGAGTAAAAAAAAGGGAAAAAGATAGGGTCATGGGAAAAGCTCCTTTCTAAGTGTTCAGTCAACTTGTTTAAATTAAAGAGCTAGTCTTGGTTATTGACTATAATATACACGGTTGACTGTGCATTATGTAGTGCTAGTTTTGGCAAACATCTACGTCTAGGACCACTACCTTGTGAAAGCAGCTATCACGGAATATTTTATTGTTATGTTAGGTAACATGGTTTGCATATTATGGTTCAACGTTTGTTTTCAGTTTTCTCAAGTTAAAAAGGACACTCATTACATTGCCAAATTTCCATTGTAACGATCGACAACAATTTCTTAAACCGTGTCTGTTGGATAAGGAAAAATTTGATATCAAATGATTTTATTGGCAAGTTTCACCATATACAGAAATTTAACTTTGCATGTGCAAAAGCATTAATCTAAATTATGTCGACAATTATCCTTCTTTTTCATAAGTCCTTTTCTTTTAACCGACAATGGGGCCCTTTTTTTTGTTTTCAATAAAGAAAAGGTATATGTTATCAAGAGTGTCTTAATCATGACCTTGGCGCTCTTCATAATATTTGTACCCAAAATTGGTGCCAATGTGAAGACCAAGTTTAATGACATTAATTAGCCCATATGCCTGGGCACTTTTGTTCTTTAAAATTGCATATAAAGTTCTTAAAATTATCATGAACCTATGATTGGCTTTTTTTTATTTAAAGGAAAATCATCTTAAAAGGCTAATACATACAACAATGTCATAACAACTTTATCGCTAATTACTTAACTGATAACAGGACAAGAGAGTAAAGAAATTTTATGATTCATTTACTTCTACAAACAACTTTTCTTATCAAACACTAAGCATGCATGAAAAGTAAGATCAACGTGAAAGAGAAGTCAGCAAAAATGTTTGAACTAAAGTTGTCTTAGTTTTACATAAATTTTGATTCACATATCCTGAATAAAATGAGGAGAAATTGTTAGGTGGAGATAAATCTAACATCTCATCCTTCCCGCACAACTAATAAAAAAATTACAATTAATAAATAAAATTAAATCAATCCAACCTGTAAAATAAAAAAATAGTATTTAAAACAAATAATCAAAACCCACGATTTTCCCTCTAATATTTTACATTTACCCTATCTCTTTCCTTTTATTTCTCTATATTTCAAAAGTTCTACCATGTCTTGTGCTTCTCTATTTTTAAAGATTAACACCGTAATACTTTGCCTTCAACGGAGACTATTTTTTTCTCTTTTACTTTTTGGTTCAGTAAACACATATAAAATAAATAAAAAATCACATGAATATTATAATAAAAATAAAACCAATACATATGATTATTATACCTTATAAGATCTATAAATATATTTCAGTCAAAATAAAAAAAAAATCTATAAATATATGAAAATTCTTCTATTTATTATTTATTCATAATTTCGTAAACTAAATATTTTTTATCATATTAAGATAATAATTCTTTTTGGCAAAATAACTTTGTAATTAACTTACAGAATAAAATAGCTTATAGCATAGATATTTCATTCCCTATCATAACTCATAAGCTTATTTTTAAAAAATTATTATCATTTTTAACATGACTAACTCACGTAAATTTTAAATGTCACATTTTGTTTATTTATTTGTTTTAAATGTCAAATTTAATCAGAAAAATTTCAAATTTATTATGTGACAATGATTTTGATATAGAAACAAAAGGAAGGAGAACCAGTTACCTAAAAATAGTGAAGAGGAAATTGGGGATTTTATTTATTTGTTAAAATGTTAGTTTCTTTGTTTTATTGGTTGGATTTTTTCATCTAATAGCTGTAAATGTTTGATTGGTTGTGTATAAGAATGAGGTGTTGGGTTTGTGCCCGTGCAATAATTTTTCTAAAATGAGAGAGATCATTTATGGCAATAAAGTAAAGAAATATCTTAAGTGCAAGTGTCTTAAGAATATGCTATACTTTATTAAATATTTTTAATTGTTTATAGAAATAAGTATTAAATCATTGATGTATTTTAATGTAATAATTATTGAAAAAATGTATTTATATTTTTAATTAGTGTCATAAAAATATTTTGTTAGTATTAAAAAAAAGAGAAAGAAAAGTTACCAACCTCTTGTTTTATTATATCACATAAAAAAAAATCACGTTCAAAAAATGGTTCAACTAATAAAGTTGAACTTAGGATGAACTTTTAGGTCTTAAAAGTTTGAACTCATAGAAAAACACTTGTTGACAAAGAATAGCTTCAATATCCCAACCAAATCAAAGTAATGTTAAACAAATCTATTCACGTGAAAAAATCAGACATGAAGGAAAGAAAATATATGTAGCCCACTTTCGGGGCATACGTAAATCTTGATATGTTTAACCACTTTCAACACCAAAACAACACTCTTAAATATTAATCATAATAAAATTATAGAAGTGTAATAGTAAGGCATTTTCAAAATCACTCTTCTTAATATATATTTTGAAGAAAAGAAAGAGAAGGAAAAACCAAAAGGGAAACTAATATGCATTCCTGTTCATTTAATCAAAATAAAAAAGGGTTAAATAGGCTGGCAAAATCAACATGTTCATTTAGGGTAGCAAAATCAACATGTTCATTTAGGCTATAAGAAAAATAATAATAATACACTCTCTAACATATTTAGTTGAAATTTATTAAAAATTATAAATTTTTTAAGTTTTATTTTTCATTTAATAATTCTCTCTCTTAATTTTATAGTTTGCAACAACTTTCAACTAATGAAAGTGTGTTAAATAGGGGTGGGTAAGCGGCCCGATCCGCCCCGCGTAAGACCCGCTCATATAAGCTCGCATTAGTAGTGGACTGGTCTAATCTGCCCCGCTTCTTACACAGACCAAATAAATTGGTCCGCCCCCGCCCTGTGGACCCCGCGGGTCAAATGAGCTGGTCCGCGGGCCTAGTTTTAAAAGAATTTTAATTTTAATAAAAATATAATACAATCAAATTAAGTTCAATGCAAATATAAATAAAATCTCAATAATTAGTCAATTACATCAATAAAATAAATAATGTCTTAACAAAAGAAAATCCAAGCAATAAATCTAAAATATGAAATTTAAACATCTCCAACAACAAATGATTTCATATTTGAAGTAGTTTGAACCTTCTCTATCTCCATATCTTCATCTTCTTTTTCCTAAAACTCGAAATAATAATAAATATTAGAATGAAATCAAGTTAAGTGATTAAAAGACAATAATTATTACATATTATTTACCCTGCATATCAAATACTAGAAACCAATTTTTAGTATATATTGTCAACAAGAAGCCTAGTTCGATATTTGTTAAGCACACGCGAGGAGAAAAAATATTTTTAGCCTGCTGCAACTACTAAATATGATATGAGCTATTTTTTATAATAAAAATACATTGAAATATCTTTAAAAATATTTATTTAACAATTATTTTTGGTTTAAATGATAAGAATTTATATTTTTATTATTTATGACTTTCAGATATGAAAATATGATAGATTAAAAGAGAAAAAGATCGAAAAAATATCAAAAAAGAAGATTTTTAGCAGGTTATCACTTATCTTTTTTATCTTAATCTTTTATTTTTGTTATCTTTTATTTTTCTTATCTTATCCTTTTTTATCTTTATCATCTTTTAATTTAAATATTTTATTTTTATCTTTATATCTTTATCTTATCTAATATATTTCTTTATTTATTATTTTAAAAAAAAAGTTTAAAGTGAAAAAGAGAAAATCAAACCTAATATAATTGGATCAGGATCACACAAATTAAACCTAATGCAGGTTGCGGACCCGCGGGCCAAACCCGCATAGTCCGCGGGTTAAGTGGGACGGACAAAAAAATATGACATAACCATGGACCGTTTAAAAAAATTGGTCCGTAACCTGCGCGGACCGCGAACCCCACAGGTCAGTACATGAATCTGGGCTCATTTACCTACCCCTAATGTTAAAAGAATGTGTTAAATACTTTTCTCTAGAATGTAAATATTGGACCAGAAAAAATTCTATAAAGAATGTAAACATTTAGGTCGTGTTTTTTTGCATGACATTTTTTTACATGACTTGAACACTACAGTTTGGGCTTTCTAATGGACCAAAAAGTATCCTCTGAAGCCCAAATTCTAAATTGCTAAAAACAAAAACACAAATTAGAACATGGACGAGGGTTTTGACTTGTGATTTTCCTTCAACACAGTCGGCAAAATCTTTCACCACCAACACACAGCCATGGCAGGCTCTCACCTTCTTTCTCACTCACCCTCCCTTCCCAAAACCTATAACTACTCCTTAAACCAAAACCCTTTATCCCAAAATCTTTTTTTTCCACCCCTCAAATTCAAAAGCACCACAAAACCGCGTGTTCTCAGAGCTGTTCTCTCCCAAAACGCTGCAAAAACCGCGGTAGAGGACACAAAGAACGCTCATTTTCAGCATTGTTTCACCAAATCCGAAGATGGGTATCTGTACTGTGAGGGCCTCAAGGTGCATGACATCATGGAATCTGTTGAGAGAAGACCTTTCTATTTGTACAGCAAGCCCCAGATAACTAGGAACGTTGAAGCCTATAAGGATGCATTGGAAGGGTTGAGTTCTATAATTGGTTATGCCATTAAGGCTAACAACAATTTGAAGATATTGGAACATTTGAGGCACTTGGGTTGTGGTGCTGTGCTTGTTAGTGGGAATGAGCTTAGGTTGGCTCTTCGTGCTGGCTTTGATCCCACGAGGTTTAACAATCTCACTCAACCATGAATTTGTTTTTTGTGTTCTTTTCCACCCACGTTGCATATTGTTTTGCTGTTTTTTTTTTTTTTTTTGTATTTTCTGTTGTTAATAATTTTATGTGATTCTTAGGTGTATCTTTAATGGGAATGGGAAAATCTTGGAGGATTTGGTCTTGGCTGCCCAAGAAGGTGTGTTTGTCAACATTGATAGTGAGTTTGACTTGGAAAACATTACAGAGGCTGCAAAAAGGGCTGGAAAGAAGGTCAATGTTTTACTTCGGATTAACCCTGATGTTGATCCACAGGTATGTTGTTGTACAAGTTTTCTACATGAGTAGCCAAGTTTGGACTCATGCATCTTGTAATTCACTTAGAGGATAAAGGCTTTTGTTCATATTGCTAACTAGTAAGCAGCTGAGGTGTGCACAGATCCAAAGAGGCTTCCAAGGAAGAAATTAATTGTTTTTTTTTTTGAAAAAATATGCATTTTCTCTTATAGGATTAGTGGGGCTAAAATAAGTTTTCAGCTTTATAATAAACTGAAAATTGTCCTTATAGTATGTTTCGATGTCTGTTTAGAGAACTGGAACTGACGTTAAAGCCTATCCAATGTGAGACAAGCCTTTTCATTTTGTTGTATTGGAAATTGTGCTGTCAATAAACCAAGCACACACTAACACATTCATCTAAGTTCTACTTGATGCATTGCTCAGGGCATTTGATTGAATACAACTTTGCAATATTTCAACAATCAACAACGTTCACAAGCAGTTACATATTCCATAATTTCCATTCGTATGATATCTTCCTTCCACTGACATTATAAAATCCTCCATGTTATTAATTATAGTGGTTTCGCTCCCTCTTCCTGCATTTACCTTCATTGTCACTAAAACTTTACTTTACAAGTTGTGATTGACTGGTTAGTGCACAACTCACCTGATAGGTCCCTAGTGCAGGATGCGGCCCAAGTAAATAAGCCCAAAGTGTGGAGAGTGTATGTGAGAAAGAATAGGAGAGCGGAGAGACAATGATGAGGTGGCAATGAGAGAAAGAGAGTGAGGATGGATGGTGAGGTATTCTGTTATAGAGGGACGTGGGGTGAGTGAGGGGATTTTTATGATTGTGCGTATCATTCTGTTAGGCAGAGAATACATCCATTCTATGAGAGGAGCTAGGCTTTGTGGGTAGTAGGTATTCCCCTACTGCTATTCCTCTTATTTCATCCTTTCCTTTTTCTCTATTTATTCTTATTTCTGTTCATCTATAAATCTGGTCTGCATCATCACCATTGCTAAACTTGAGACCTCTAGATTTTGTAGCTCTCATGTGCATAGCTGTTTATATTATGTTTTATTATTTGGAATATTTAAACTTTTATCTTTGTCGTGGTTAGGTTCATCCTTATGTTGCCACTGGGAATAAGAACTCTAAATTTGGCATTAGAAATGAAAAGCTGCAGTGGTTTTTAGATGCAGTGAAGGAGCATCCTAATGAGCTCAAACTTGTAGGGGCCCACTGTCATCTTGGTTCAACAATTACCAAGGTCAGATGGAAATTCTTTACTTTTTCTGTTGCTTCTTTTTTGCTTTGCTACTTTGAGATATACCTTTTTTTTTTCAATTTATGTTTTCTTGCTTTATTATGCGTTCAATGTTTCTTAGCTCAATTTGTAGTTCTGCACTACTTTATGTTGATTCTCAATCTTTATCTAAATATAAATGTTGAAATAATTGTTGCATTCTTTTTTCTTTCTTTTTCAGGTAGACATTTTCAGGGATGCAGCCACCATTATGATCAACTACATTGACCAAATCCGAGATCAGGGTTTTGAAGTTGATTACTTAAATATTGGTGGAGGACTTGGGATAGATTATTATCATTCTGGTGCCATTCTTCCTACACCTAGAGATCTCATTGACACTGTGAGGACTTCATTGTTTCATTTTTATATGTTATTAAGTTTGCAATTGCTTACAAGCATAATGAATATCACTAATGAGTACAACAACAACAACAACAACGCCTTATCCTACTAGGTGGGGTCGGCTACATGGATCAACTTTCGCCATAATGTTCTATCAAGTACCATACTTCTATCCAAATCATTAAGTTCGAGATCCTTCTTGATAACCTCTCTTATAGTCTTTTTGGGTCTTCCTCTGCCTCGAATTGTTTGCCTTCTCTCCATCTGGTCTACTCTCCTCACTACAGAGTCTACCGGTCTTCTCTCTACATGCCCAAACCACCTAAGTCTATTTTCCACCATCTTCTCTACAATAGGCGCTACTCCAACCCTCTCTCTAATAGCTCCGTTTCTAATTTTATCCTGTCGAGTCTTACCACACATCCACCGCAACATCCTCATCTCCGCTACACCTACTTTAGTCTCATATTGGCTCTTGACCGCCCAACATTCTGTAATATCACTAATGAGTAATGACTCGTAAATGGGCGTTCTTAGTATTGCAATGTTACACAATTAAAAATGTAGCATTTACCATTTTTTGGAGTTGTAACATGCATAGAAATGTGGTAAATAAGTCCTTTGAGAACTATAACATTTTTATAAATTACACAATATATGTTTTGTCACAGTATTTAAGGAACTAGATCAATGTCATCTATTGAGATTCATGTTTGCTAATTATAATTGATGAAAGAGGCAATAGTTCAAAGATATTTATCACACGAGAGGCAGAGGGGGGGAAAGGGGATATGGGCAGTATAAATTGGCAGATTTGAACCTGAGTACTCATTTTATGTCTCACAGCTCTACCAATCAAGATATTTCTAGAGTATAACTACATGTGGTATTTATTTGAGTTCTAGAAATAGCATATACTATGAACGGTTTTTGACACATGTTTGTACATCTCATAAATCATAGAGGAGCATCTGCTGCTTCTTAACTGTCTATTTATGTCATAGGCTTGGACTTGTTATACTACCCCTTTATCTCAGAAGAAGTAATTATACTATGTTTTAACTGTGCACTCGGTATCCCTGCTAATTCCAATTTTTTCATGGTTGGAGTAGGTACGAGATCTTGTTATTTCGCGTGGTCTTAATCTCATCATTGAACCAGGGAGATCTCTGATCGCAAACACATGCTGCTTAGTTAACCGGGTGACAGGTGTTAAAAGTAATGGATCTAAAAATTTTATTGTTATTGATGGAAGTATGGCTGAACTGATCCGCCCTAGTCTCTATGATGCTTACCAGGTAAATGTTACAAGTACCCTAAGTTTGTTATGACTTATCATCCAATACATCAATATTGGACAGTTTTTTCTTAAGAGAAATTTGTGTCTGATGTCTCCTTTCTGCTAATATTGCATTTGAAACCAATAAAGAATTCTAGACCCTATGAATGCATGTGCTTTCTAAATATATAATGCACTCTTAAAACTTGCTCAGCATATAATGGCTTGGCTGGGATGCCACAACCTCCACCCCCATGTGTTTGCTAAATCTAATGTATAGAAGAAGAAAAAATGGGTGTTTGGGACTTGGATCTCTCCTTGCCAAAGGATGCAATTACTTTTTTAGTTGTTTCCCCAGTTCTGGTTGAATGTTGACACTGTCGATGGAAAGAAGATGAAAAATAATTTAAGTTAGATTTAACATGGCATTTAAAGCTGTTATGATGTTATCTAAAGAACAAAATTGCATTCTAAAGAAACTGTTTGGAATTTGGAAGTTGACAGGGCATAAGGCCATAATGGTCACCTGATTCTACCTTCATGCAACTGGGTTGTATTGTATCGATTTTCATTTACATGAATGTTTAATGGCATTTCATTGTATGGTTGCAGCATATAGAGCTGGTTTCCCCTGCCCCATCAAATGCTGAGACAACAACTTTTGATGTGGTTGGCCCTGTCTGTGAGTCTGCAGATTTCTTAGGAAAAGGAAGAGAACTACCTACTCCAGCCAAGGTAATATATAATATATTTATCTTTTGTTATATAGTTGCTTAAATAATAATAATATACACGCATAATGTATGCAAAACCACGACAAAGACAACAATGCCAACTTGTTTAAACTGTCTCATCTGAATTTTAATGGCAGGGTACTGGTTTGGTTGTTCATGATGCTGGTGCTTATTGCATGAGCATGGCATCAACCTACAATCTTAAGATGCGGCCTCCTGAGTATTGGGTATGAAATCGCCTTTTTCCACTTGCTAACATTGTTCAGCAGTCTTTTTTATAGCAGTGGTTGAGTGAAAATGCATTTTGATAATCATTAGTGGAAAAAAAACATATTACATATTAACAATACCTTTTTGAGTAAGATATTGCTTAGTGTTTTTTCTTTTTGTTTACTTAGGTCTTTAGTAAAATCATTTGAAGTTTTACATGTGTATTTGAAAAAATAAATTGGACAAAAAGGATATTGCATGTTACAATTAATGATTGAAAGTTATTATATTTTTGGTTCCTCATCTTTTTTTGATTTCCATTTTTAGTCCTGCAAAATTTTTTGTCCGTTTTAGTCCCTAAAAAAACTTCATTTTGTTTTTAGTCCCCGATATAGAATTTTTTAGGGACTAAACATGGAACAATTTTTAAGGTACTAAAAATGGAATTAATTTTTTCTTTAGGACTACAACGAATAAAAAAAGTTTACGAGGTACTACAAACGAACACCCACAAAAGAAGAGGGACCAAAAAGTTTATAAACCCTATTTAGTGGCTCATTTCCTTTTGTAGAATACCGTTCAAGTTTTACCCAAAAAACAATTTTAACTTAATCTTGATTTGTTATATTTTGTAAAATATTTTAGGTTGAAGATGATGGATCAGTGAGCAAAATAAGGCATGGAGAGACTTTTGAAGATCACATTCGGTTTTTTGAGGGGCTTTGATGATTTATTTTGTAAGAAAGAAGGGTGGAGAATTATTGTGTATTTGGAGTTTGAATCTTTCCTTGTCAATGAATGCATGACTCTTAGCTCTGTTTCTTCCGTTCTAATTGAATGTTGACACTCTTGATAGGAACAGAGAATAAAGTTGATTTCAGTTTAGTTTTTACACTGCATTTAATTGCCTCATTCCAAGTTCAATTTAATCAAAGCGCGAATATATTTACATTGAATTGTGGAGCATAGCTTATGTATGGTGATTGTATATATTTGAGTCTGACTGTGTTTTTCTTAATCAACAAATGTTGTTAGATTTTGTTCGGAAAAAGATTCGAACTCGTGGTTTCTCTTTTTTTTTTTTTTTCTTTTATTATCATCAAGTCAATCTTATAATTTCATTTTGAGTCTCATAGTGTTAGTTGCTTTAGTGACCATTTTGATTCATGTAGGCTCATTTTTCAACTCGAGTTCTCGGGGTAGCATCATGAAATCTTAAATTTTATTTGTACGTAGACTTGCTGGCTCTTTCTGCATCTGTAGTATTGCCTGAATCTAAGACTTCAACACTAGCCTTTTTGTTCAAGAGACATTGATTGATGCAATTCTATTGCTATTCATCGTGCTACATGATACTGGTGGCTCACCATAAAAGAAAATTAATCTGATGGTCCAAATTGCCATTCATCCATTGAGTAAATCCTTAGGTTAGTTTGAGATTGTAACTTGGCAAGTATTGGTTTGATCTATTTTAAAAAGTTTATGTTATAGTCCTTCATTTTATGAAGTGTCGTTTATTTTATTTTTATTGGTAAAAACTACGGCAAAAAAAAGGATAAAAGGGAATAAGTCTCAGGAATTAAATAAAGATTTAAAAACGTTAAAGATTGACACTGGCAATGTCTAAACTTAACTTAGGGTTTTACTTTATGTCACTTTTTTTAGTAAATCATTAATTTGGTCCTTGAAATAAAATCTTCTATCCTTGATGTAATCCTTAAACTAATGAATTATATTACTAATTCCTAATGTATTAGAAATCATGCTACATAGTCATTCAAGTATATTTTTTTTTATAAAAAAAGTCTCTTAATATATATATTTTTTTAAAGATTAAATTACTCATTTGGTCCTTATAGTTTCATGATTCTTACTTTTTTAGTCCATATAATTTGAAAGTGATTTTTTTAGTTCATATAATTTAAAAGTATTCTTTTTAGTCCTTATAATTTATATTTTAATTCTTTTTTAGTTCCTGTAATCTGAAAACTATAAGAACTAAAAAAAGTAAGAATCATGAAACTATAAGGATTAAAAAGAACACTTTTAAAACTATAAGAAAAAGAGAATTAAAATGTAAATTAAAAAAATCACTTTCAAATTATAAAAACTAAAAAAGGAAAAATCCTGAAACAATTGGGACGAAATGAGTAATTTAATCTCTAAAAAGTCAAAGATATTATTAATCAACAAATGTCAAGGGTACAAGCTGTAATCAAGACAAACAAATCCAATACACCAGTGCTGAAACGAAAAAATCTAACACATGCTAACAAATACTGATGCCAAATCCATGTAAATAGGCAATTAGTAGAAACATCCTACCACCAAGACCTGCTAAAAGACACGACTTATCCCCCTCACCCGAGCCAAAATACATGTTCCTTTAATAATGTTAACGTTTTCAATTTGCTGCCATTCACGCAACAGGGTTGTTAACCCAAGCAGACAAGGGATATTAGTCTCTTAATGTTAGTAAAGTATATCAACCAATGGATTAAATTGATGGAACTTATATAATTTTATTAGTTTAAAGATTATTTAGAAGAGGTGATACTTCATGGATTAAATTGATAGTTATTTATTTGTAGTTAAATTATAATTTTAGTTTCCTATAATTTTAAATTCACTTTTTTCGTGGTTCCTTATTTTTAAATCAAGATATTATTTTTTATTTTTCAAAAAATAATTTTGGTTCGTGAAAAATATTTTAATAGGAATTGAATTCCTTTTATTCATAGACAAAGCAAGAAATCACTAAAAAACTTGCTTTATTTAGATAACTATATTAATATTATTTTTAATGTATCATTAATTAAGAGTTACTATTTTTTTCTTCAAATTATCAAAAATTATAAATTAAAAGATATTTAATATATAATTTTTTTAATTTTATTTTTATATCATTTTATATGCTTTTATTTGAACAGTATTCATATTTTATTTTTATTTTACCAATTTATAATTAAATTTCATTTAAATTATTGACATAATTTTTGTAAATTGATTTCAATATACATATTATTTTTGTTTTAATTATTTACGTAAAATTATTCACAGACAATACAATAAAACACTTGTTTTGTTTAGTTAATTTTATTACCATTATTTTGTGTATCATTAGTTAAGAATTATTGTTTTTTAAATTATTAAAATTTATAAATTAAAAAATATAATATATAAATATTATTTAAAATTAAAAAGATTTATATATTCAATATTTTAAATTTATAAAATTTGATAATTTAAAAAAAATTAATAATTTTCTGCTAATGATACATAGAAAATAATGTTAATCTACTTAATCAAATAAAACAAGTGTGTTAGTGATTTATTGTGTTATCTATAAATAAAAGGTCATAAATTCAATTCATATTAAAGTATTTTTTTTCATTTTTTTCATATAAATATTATTAAACTTAATGTTTAATTTTAGATGATTAAAATTACTTATTTAATTTAAAAAAACAAAAAAAAACTGAGTATCTTAATTTAGAAATAACAAAACAAAAATCTTAAATATACATTATAAAAAAATAAAAATTACAATTTAGCACTTATTTATTTATTTATTATGATTACTTTTCGTCAATTTCACAAGTGTATGAAATGAAACCTCTTAAATTTTACTTTGACTTTTAGCGTTTGATGTGGTGCACTGAAAGTAGTATCAGTGTCTGTCCTTTTACAGCAGTTTTAACCATAGTCAGCACGATGGAATCGAGAGTTGCTCGTGTTTCAACCAAACATTTACACATATGTGCCTTTTATTGTGTCGACCCGATCAAATGGCATTTTCAAGTAGTTGCACACTGATAAATGCGAAAATAACTAATTTCTTTCTTTTTATCATCAATGATTTAAGTTATGATACATTCAACAAAACAACATCTTTATTTAGGATAAAATTATTTGTAATCTTTTAATTTATCGGTGTAACGCAATTTTATATTATCAACTAATAAGAAATTATAATTAATATAAATTTCAATATAATTATTATAAATATTAATAAATTAGACATAATGGTGTCATGACAGAGAATCTATAGTGACACAATGAATAACCTACACAAACTTCAAAAGAGATTAAAACCACACACAAGATATTAGCCATATTAAAAATAACTAAACAAAAGATAAATAGTGGAAGTCAAAGACTACAGGACGGTAGAACACGATCCAGATTGTGTGGGTGTGGTGGAACAATTAAGGGGTGGGGGTAGGGAGGCCAAACTAATGAGGGGTAACGACGAGTGAGACAAAATTAATGACAAAGGGAGGAGACATGGGGAAAGTGAAGAAAACAATACAAAACATAAGGGGAGTAAATAACAAGTAGATTTAATCAATGAGTAACCACATAAATGAATTTGACACCACACTTTACCTCACATTTGTATTCCAATAATTTTCTTCTCAGATGTGAGTCTCTTTCACATAGTAATCTCTCATTGAATGGAAGTCATAATCATCCACGAGTATAGTCATGCATGACGAGTTTGTGGCCATATCCACACATATATTAATGGTTTAGCGTTGTGATTGTCTTATGATTTTAGTTTAACGTTCAATGGAGATTGAATTATATAGATAAATTGGCCTCATTCATACAGATAATAGCAGTCTTATAAAAAGTAATTGAGATAATACATTTGTTCACACATAAATATTTAGGACAAATTTTAATGAAATAATAACATTTTTTTTAGTTTTTTATAAGGCTAATTTAAGACAATTTATTTATCTGTTTTAATAATTAATACCGAATATTAGACAAATACTTAACAGTGTTCTAAAATGTAAATATAGAGATATTTTGTTAGAATGCATAAAAATATATTTTTCAATGATTTTTAAATTAATGTATTTTTATATGATTTTCAATAAAAAAATTATTTTAATTTCTTAACCAACGAGATGTTTGCCAATTTTGAGGGATTCACTGCACGTTTCTATGTACGTATGAATTAATGTATGAAGTAGTAATTATTAAAGCTGCTTGTTGTGGATATATGAAACTAATGGAATGTTTATATATGGAATTAGATTGAAGAGACGTCTAAATCAGAGTGATTTAGGCTTTAGAGAGGAGAGGGAGCATTTTCACGTTAATTATTACAATAAGGGTTCTGGAAATTAAAGGATGCACAGAAGATGGGACAGAGATTCATTTCACCCCCGTTTTCATGTTGTCTCACATGAAATGACGCTCTCCAAAATCAAAACAGTACTCCTCATACGTATATGCATATATCACAGTTGCCGGTGGTTTTGTTCCCCTAATTAAAGTTGTGAATCTCTCTCTATTACATAGGGACATATAACGAACACAAATGTTTTATTATAAGAAATAAGAGGATTAAATAATAATTTTTAGATTAAAATATTTAGATTTAATTATTAATTAAAATAAGGTGAGAGAATAATTATACGTGTATTTAATATTGGCTCTTTCACATACAATATTTTTCTCTCATCTTATTTAAGTAGCAATTAAATCTGAACCTTTTATTTTAATTTTATATATATATATATATATATATATATATATATATATATATATATATATATATATATATATATATATATCTTGCATTGCAGCCCTAAGTCCTCTTAACCATTATCAAACACACAGGGTTTGTAGACCTAACTCATTAAGGATTTCTCAAAAAGAGAATTTCTAAAAGGTGATTCAACCCCTAAACAATATTGGCGATGATGCAAAACAATATACATTTTAGGTATCAGTTTATACATATCAATATATAATTGTTTTAAATCAACCTTAAGCCATAAGAAGACCAGGAAAAAATATTGTGCCACAAATCGTTGCAATTCATCCTTTACCCCAACTTTATAAATAACAAAACCTCAATCAAACCATGTATTATTGTTACTCTTCTAGAAACTTTACTGATTTAAATGTTGACTTAATAAGTATACCCATTCTCTATTGTAATCATAGCAGTCAATAGTAATGTTTTAATTCACAAAAAAAGAGAGAGAGTCTATAGTAATGTTTTTAAATTTAATTTATTGATTCTCTTGAAAATGTACGTACTATATAGCTAAGTATATTCCCTTAAAAAAATATAGCTAAGTATAATTACTGTGCTAATTATAAAACCGAACAAGGTAACATTTTATAATCAATTTTAATCCTTTAAAATGACCCTACTTACCAATAATATTATTATTATTATTATTCATATTTATATTCATGTGAAATTAAATTTAAATTCTTTAATAAGTAAATTTTCGTATTCTTCAAATTTTACGAATAAAAAAATAATTAAGAATAAAAATCCTACTATAAAAATAGTCAATTAGATTTATCAACAAATATCAATCATCGACAAATTTATTAAATATTTTTTCGTCATTAAAAAAAAAAGTGTTTCTACATGCCACTAAGTGTTTTCTTTTCAAAGTTATCTGTCTTGGAAATTTATTTTGATGAGTGAGTGACAAGAAGGTAGAGGCATACATCGATTATCCTCAAAGAAAAATTTAAGTTTGGCAATGAATTAAATCTTAGTGAATTCCGCCTGGAGGGAGGTTGAAGAAATGAAGATTAGGTGTTATATATGTTAGCATCGAAATGCAGACAAATTCATGTATTAACTATTTAGTGTTGGTGGGCTGGGTGCCTGTAATATTGGGTACAAGTGCACACAGCATGGGTCACCCAAGTTTGAAGCCCAAGTGCCTATGTTTGATGTATGCTCCATGTGTATCCATTCTCTTGCCCTCTTTTTGATACTACCCTTACGTGGATATACTTATTCATTTATATATCAATTGATTCGAATGAAATTAAATTCAAATTCTTTAAGTAAATTTTTTAATTTTAATCTTTGTAAATAAAAAAAATAATTCATTGAAAGTTATTAATCTGCTTTTCGAGTAAAGATTAGTACGAAATAAAAAGTCATGCCGGTGAAAACCATGCACTAATGTCATACTGACTAAAATATTATAAATTATTCAATACTGCGGAAATATATATATATATATATATATATATATATATATATATATATTTCCCACTTATTTTCTTTGAAAGGGGAAAATTTTAGCGCCGCTACATTTGGCAACAGTTTAGCCACTAAATTTGCTCAACTCACCAGTTTTGCGCTCGACCTTTGATTCTAAACTTGCTACCAAAGCAATCAAACGTCCATTAAACCAGGTCACATATATGATAACTTATATTTTCCCTACACTAATGGAAAATGAAAGAGACTTTCTAAGCATAGTAGTGCCAACGTTTTTGGAATTGAAGAATGATGGGGTGAGATAAATTAGAGTTTAAAAACACGTGACAATAATGTAAAAATATATATTAAAAATAAAATATTAAATTAATAGGTCTTTTTATTTGGGTCAATAACTAATAGATTGTTTAGTATCCCACTTGGCACATTATGAACAAGTCAACAATTATTTATCTCTATTTGGCTCCGGTAAAATAGTCATGTCAACATTTAATAAAAATATATGACCTTGATTTATTGCTTGTAAGATAATTAATTTGTATTGATTATCAGAATATAGATGCCTTTCTTTTCTTTAGTTTACTTAAGAGAATAATGCCTCCTAATATTAGTTGTTTTTTGATATATTTTCTTTCACGTAATTACTGATAAGCGATTAAATTCTAATTTAGATAAACAAAAGGATTTAACTCATTTAGTTAAATAAGTATATGAGTGTTATAAATCTTTCGATTTTATTAATAAAAAAATTCTAAATGCTTAAAGAAACACAATTATCCCCCAAGCTATGTTAGACTCTGATATTTTACAAGCCATTCTACCACTTGACAAAATCAATGTTGTACGGTCAATGAAACATCATCAATCACTTTTAAAAAAACTTAAATGTAGGAGCAAATTTAAAACTGATCTATTCCGATTTAATTTTAATATGCGAAAGAATAATGTATTTTCTCTCTGATCATCCATTCATTCTTAATATAAAAATGTTAACAATATTCTTTTCAAGACTTCTTGTCAGTGTATATTTTTCTTTATCGTTGAATAAATTTTATGAGTTTTGTTAAACGAAGAGTGGATATAAGTAATTTGTCGAACTCGTATAAAATTAAATCAATAATAAAAAATAGAAAAAGTTGGATAGTATTCATCTTTTCAATATTTCGTTTCAGTTGTGCCATTTTCTCCATAAAAACGCGTCTAAATTATTCCCTCTGCCATCGAGTCGCTCGTGGCTAATGGTCGATGAGCTACTTCAGCAAGCAAAGGTAAATGTTTGTGTCCTTTGCGAATATAAAATATTTCTTGCACACAACCTTTTCAGTTTTTTTATATAAGACTTTCTTTATTTTTATAGGAGAGAGAACGTGTGTTCAAATTTAAATTTTTTGTTCTATTATATTAAAAAGATAAAATATGTTTTTAATTTTTTTTCTAAAATTTTCCAAATTCACTTTTAATGCTCTAAAAATATTTTGTATCAGATTAATCCTTTTAATTTGAAAATCCTATACTTTTAATCCTCAAAGTATATTTTCTAATATTTATAACCGTCATTAATTATTAATTTTCAGAACAAAAAATGTTTTTAAATTAATGAGACGAATAGAATCATTTTTTCTTACAAAAAGTAAAACCAATATTTTTTTTATAAACACCAACCTATATATGTTATTCTGTTTTAAAAAATATAAAATAGTATAGTAAAAGAACAGTGTCAGTTAGAAATACGGAAAAGAAGTGACGTTGGAATGGCTGTAGTAATACTGTAATACTGACCCGTATACTACTTTGTTAATATATAAAAATTCAGATAAGGGAGAGTTGAAAATGTTACTTCTTTACCATTTTATATATATATATACTACATTACTTATGATAATAATATTAATATTTTACGTGATTTATGTGAATTTTTTTAACAGAATTTACATGCAAAAAGGGAAAAAATTATCTAAAGAATTTCTTCATTTTAATTATAAGAGATAAGATATTACTTCTTTCTATTTTTTCTTCCTTTATTTGTCCTCTTTTCACTCAACTCACCTAGGATAGAGTGGACCTTTTTCATCACTCTTATCGATTCTATATATGTTTGTCTAAAAATATCACAAATCTCACAATTACTTTTATCCTACGTAAGTACATTTTTGGGAATAATTTGTTTTGAGAAAATCAACATTTCATAAAGTTAATTTATTAAAATAATAAAATAAATTATTATTTATTTAAAGTTAAAAAGAAAAGCCTCATTTTATCAATTTTCTGATAGAAATAAAAAAAATACTTTTGTAAGAAAATTACTCCAAAATATAAAAAAAGAAAATATTAGAGCATATACTTGCAGAGAGGTTTCCTCTCTAGTAAAAAAAACTTGAAATAGTTCGCTGTCATGACTTTTCTGTGTATTCTTCTGCTCCTCTATTTCAATATTATTATAAAAACATATTACATTAATAAGATTTATTAAGAAAAACTAGAATCTCATTCAACGGTAAAGTCACTTGAAGATGATTCATTCCCGTACATACACATATTATTGTTTCATTATTATAAAAGTGTAAAAAAAATGTATAATTATCACTATTTAATTTATACTACAACAATCAAGCAAGGAGTTTGTGTTGATAAGAACCTAGCTAATAATACCTTGTTAGTTGCTACGAAGGATAATATGTATAAAATAAAAATATTACACTTGTTAACAAAACAGATATAATAGAAAGTAGTACACAAAATGTTTTAGAAAAAATAACTTGTAAACGACGTAACTTATTTATGAACTGTTGCTTGGTATAACCTTTCTCAACAACTGGTGCGTTAAGCCGTTAACAATATTACCAACAACCTATTACCCGCGTTTTCCGCAAACGTCTTCCATTTCTTACATTACATGACATCGTCTGCTACTTTGTTTTCTTCCCGTTCCCATCAAAACTTCCTACCATTCATTCATGTCTTGCCCTTTTATCTCTTTAACGCCATGCCCCTTTTCTCATCATTCTAACCCAAATGTTTCTAACAAATGAAAAAATAAATAATATAAACAATGTAACGCTAAAATACAATAAGGAAGTATAAGATGAACGTGGAACTAAAATGATCATAAGTAGGCATTTAAATAGTTGAAAACACGTAATTACAACTTACAAGCATGATTAGTGATCCCTTCTTCTAAACATCCAAAATTAAGGAGGCTTCACATATCTCCTTATATAACCTAACAACCAAGAGTCATCCATCCGAAAAGAAAAAAAAAATTATAAATATAAACCTTTCCTAACAGAACTACTAGGTTGCATTTGACTAAATCGATCACCTAAACCAAAAATTAAAAAAAAGTTATGGAATCAGATCAAATGTTCATATCCGTGTGACACTAGTACCAATTTACTCTATAGTCTATACTAATATAATCTAATTAATGAATGAATCAATCTTCAAACCCCAATTTCTTCCAAATGGAATTTCTGACACTGCGCAAGTCCCTACCCTTGAGGGTCCTTCCTTTCCCTTCTTGAACTGAGTGAGAAGCTTCTCTGGTTCTAGCAAGATACTCATGAGGAGGCACTGGTTCTCTACGATCGTGGTCATGATCATCGTCGTCGTCACTAACAAAGTCTCTCTTCTCGTGCTCCTTGAAGTCCTCCTTCAGAATCTTGGACCAATCAGGAATAGCCACTGGCATTGAGGACGAGGCCACAGGGTTCACTTTGCCACCACCACCCTCCACCTTTTTCTTCTTACCAGATCGTGGCCTCTTCTTCGACTCTGTCACAGTGTTCTTGTTGTTGTAGTCATTGGACATGTTCCAGTTGAACACGTCAGCTTCATCCAATTCCAAGTCACCATCTGTGGATTTGGGCTCCAAATCGGTGCTTGATGATGCAAACATGGAACTCACTTTCGAAAGGAAGCCCTTCCTAGACGCCATTGAATGTTGCTCTGTTTTCTTTCTCTCTCTGTTTTGCGATTTTTCTTTCATTCACACTCTTTGACTATTCCTTATTGTCATTTGTTTATATAATTGCTTTTGGGTTGGTTATGGATAAAGCCAATCCTATTTTTCTCTACTATACGCGTTACAATTAACAAATTTTAATAACTATAACTAGTAAAGGTTCAATTTCAATGCGAGGGGCCTCACGTGCTTTAACATGAACCCCCCCTTAATTGGGTTACTTCTGTTAAGGATATGATGGGGATGCAATGCACTGCACCGTTGGTGACCACACGCAGCTTCCCTTTCAATCTAAAAATCCTTGCACATCAAGAAGGAAAAAATGACACACTACACGTTACAGAAAAAGGAGTGAGTGATGCCTGCACCTCATGAAAACATTCACATTCTACACATGAGATAAAAAATAATCGCTGTTTAACATTCAAAAGTGTAGCATTGTCATGAAATCGCTCATTGGCATTCTAGTGACCCATTCTTACCAAGTATAATCGTTTTAATTGAATGTTTATTACTCTGATTATGATATATAATATATTATTCCTATAAAATTAAAGACATATTTCTATTGTAAATGTGTTTTCTTTTAATTTAATTTAAAGAATATCATAATCTTTTTTCTCGTTAAATTTTGAAATTAATATGTTCTTTGCTTATTTTTCAACTAATTTTCCCGACATAATAGTCACGTGATATTGAGCCGCAGAACAAAAAATCCTAGAATTTTCTCCTTTCTTGTAACCTCCTTTTTTTTCTTTCCTTTTTTTTTTTTTACTAGTCTGGATAGGGAAAACAGATAGAGAAACAAGAATAGAGTTATCTACCGATAAAAAAAATAAAAAGAATAGAGTTATCGGATTTCCATGAGACGGACACTTGGACCTATGGGATATTTGTTCGGCGACTGAATACAATTATATTAATATAAATTAATAAATAATAAAACATTTCTAATGCCTTTTAATAAAAGTTAAGACGGCAGCACACGTTTTCTCGTGGAAATTCTTCCTCCTTACCTTGTGTAACTTATCTTGAACAATGATATATGGACATTTTTATATTTCAAATATCAATTTAATATAATTTTGTTATCATTATTTTTTTTATTGAGGGTGTCTACCATTTTTTTATGTAGCTTTCTTACCCAAACTAGACCACCATTATCGTAAAAAAAAAAAAAAAAAGACGACCATTTATCCAAGAGAGAATATAATTCGAAAATTTAAATCCATTTAATCAAGAAAACACATAGAACTTAACAATTATAAATAATATACACAAGAAACAAGGATCCCTTTAGTTACGAAGAGTTGAAGTAATTTAAATAAAGTTAGATTTAAAGCTGCGGGCTCCATCCCATCACCGTTTAATGATGATCGGGATGTCCATATCTTGACACGTTATCATAGACTTTTGTCACAACCTCGTCATTATTATTATCTAGTTGTACAAAGAAGGAAATATTTGATCTCCACTTTTGCATTGGACGTGACTACATCAAATTTGCTCATGCAATGCCGATCGAAAAACAAATGTTCATGCAAAGGAACATCTGTTTAGCCCTTTTTAGGTATCCTTTTAATCTTTTATGTGTTCAAAGATAAGGTTTACAAATTAGCGCGATTAGAGAGAAGATTATATTTTAAAAATAACATTCAGTTAAATTTTAACACATTAGCTTTGAGATAGTATGCTGTGAAGTGTGAATTATTTCGGAGATTATAATAGTATAGTAACAATGAAAGATGCGAAAAAGACAAAGGTGATTTATATTACTTTTATTGGTGTCTCGAAAAGTACTATTAAACAATATGATTTAGTCATTTTTTTCTATATATTTGTACAAATCATAGAGAGTATCGTGAAAAATATTTTTTTTTATTGTTTGAAAACAATTAAAATATATGATTTAGAAGCTGTTTTTCTCTATGGTTTGTGCAAAGAAATGCCCATTCATAACCTCAAGGCGTGAAGGGTTTTGACAGGCAAATAAGTTGCTCAAATTAGTGCAATAGAAAACAAAGAAATCAAAATCGGTGGCCAAATTAGGCTCAAAATGTCTCATAACGCAGTCGAATTGTTGGTTTGCTTTGAAAAGAACTGACTTTAAATACGTGTTCAATGTTACTTGGTTTGACAGATAGTTAAAAATCCACAAGAAAACTTTGACCTTCTCAAGTTACAGGTTTGAATTCCTTTGAATTTTGTTCGACAGAGATTTCTCTCCAAATAAAATTATTTGCAGTTTAAGCATGCATTAGGAATTTAGGATTACGAAATCGACCTCCCTTGCTAATTACAACATATTAGTTATTAACATTCTGTTTGATATATATATATGATCTTTTATCATTTTACAAACAAAAAATTATCCATTTTCAATCGGGTGTTTGAAGATGTAATTAAAAAATTCAAAAGCATATGTAAACCTGATGACATCGCTACAAGTATTGATCGAATTGAGCGAGGCATGTAAAACTCAAACAAATATGAATTCATACTATTAAAATTTTATGTTGTGTTACTCTATAATTTTATAATTTTATGTTGTATAATTCTGAATTTTTATATTATTCATTAGTTTTTTTTATTATATTATGATTTCCTTTTTTTTTAATTTCTCTTTGTTTTTTTTTTTTTAGAAGGTGATCTAACGATTCGATTCAAGCCAATTCGAATGTGACTGAGTTGCCTTTCTTTTCTTCTAAAAAATCCAATCCAACTAAAAATGATTAACATTGATTATTTTGATCTAAAAATCTCTTAAATCTGAACCAACTCAACCTGACCGTGGCTATTCCTAGTATTAGCTAGGCATTTTGCTAAATTCTTGCAAAACCTCATATTATTAGTTGTTAACTATAAATTTTTTATTAGTGAAAAGCTTTGAATCCGCAATTTTTTCTTTTCTTCTTTTACCATCAAATCAATTTGTAGATTGAAATTGAACAACTCAGGACAACTACTGAACAAGATAAACAAACATATTGGTTCAGGTTTTTGAATAAAAACAATATGAAAATTCGAGTAAAACTCATTCGAAATCTTTTTAACCCGACCAAAAAATATAGGCTGGGGTATCAGCTATCAAGTTTGTTGTCCTTCAACCAGCTGATCCAATGAATTATGGGTGTTTATACTTCATAATTAAGATGAATATATAAGTAGAGTTGAATAATTAACTACGGACAAGAACTAAAGGTTAGTTCAGGTTTTTAATAAAATAAATATGAAAAATTAAGTAAATTAATTGGTAAAGTTTTAAATCTTATTAGTTTGGGTTAAGTTTGTTATCCATCCAATAATTTTAAAGTAATTACGATAAGATTTAATTTTTTTAAGATGTGATATTTTATAATTAATTGACGGTGTAAAAAATTTTATATTAATAATATATAGCAATTAAAGTATTATTATTATTATTATTATTATTATTATTATTATTATTATACGCACATAAAAATTAAATAATTTGAATATTATCATTTGTTAATTTAAAAAACAAATAATAAATAACTTTGAGAGTAATTTTTTTTCAGACCTATTATCCAACTGTTATTAGTCCAGTTGGTTCGTTTAATCTGAGTCATAAACTCAAAATTAACCAAACTCAACATAACTCAACTCTTTCTATTTTATCTATAAAAAAAATCTTTCTATTTTAATCGATTTCAGTGATTTTTTTCTTAAACTCATGTGTGGTCCCGGAGAGAAGGATTCCTTTATTTCGTTAGCTAAGGGAGGAGAGAATAAATTAAAGTAATATATTGTTTTTTTACAGTAAATTAATATATCGTTATATATCCTTACAAGTTATAAGTATTAAACAAATTTAGTCAGTACAAAAAAAAAGTCATAAACAAGTTTCCCTCCCTTTCAAATTTCTTTCACTGATGAAGAATAGACAAGAATAAGAAGAGAAAGATTTTAAAGTTTAAACTAACCTCCTCATTTTTCTTTCTTCCTCTCCAATTTCCTCAAACCATACTAACAACGCAATTAAATTAAAGGGTCTTTATTTGAAATGAAAAATAAAAATGCACATCTATTCTATAAGTTTGGATGCTTCAAGTATAATAATAGTACTTTTTTATTATTAAAGGAGTTTAACTTATTAATTGAATAATATGTATAAATTATTTAGTCAATATATTTAATGGATATATTTCAATTGACAACACGTTAAAATTGTGAGAAGGAAATCTAAGTTCAGTTCTCACATAATAAGTCATTGGAGATGAACAAAAAACTTTAAATATTACTAAATTCTGAATTTAAATTAATGTCATAATCATCTGAACAAAAGGTTGAAATTTATGAAAATACCTCACAGTTTTATTGGAGAGCTAATTGTTCTAATTACAATGATTAAGAAAAATATATTAAATCAATATAATATAAAATGATAATTGATAACTGTTAATTATAAATATATTTTGAGGGTTAAATTATATAGGAATTTGTAATTTTTATCTCTTAATTTTTTTTGAGCAAATAATTGTCGAATTAACATCATTTTTGGAAGACAGAAATAATAAAGGAAAGCGAGCTAATTAAGGAAAGTAAGGTTAATTAAGAAAAGCAAAGCTAATTAAGGAAAATAGGTTAATTAAGAAAAACAAACTAATTAAGGAAAGTTTGGTTAATTAAGGAAAGTAAAGGCGAGTTTAATACAATAAGTCCACTAATCTGCACCTATAAAAGAAGAAGAGAGAAGAAGGAAAAAACACACAAAAATTCCAAGAGAATACAGTTTCTTATAACAGACAAAGGCCAGAAGAAGATAATGCACCATGTTTGACTGAAGAATTACTATTTTTCACATAATGTAAAACATCAACATACTTCCAATAAGACGGATCACACTTTGTTGATCTTTGATGTGTGGTCATCGGTTTCTTCTAAGCACCTTTAGTGTTGACCTTTTCTGGAGGAGAACACATAGAGTTCAGATCAGGCTAGGCAATTTCTCGGAGTTTACTCTTTAGAGTAATTTTGCCACAAACATCAACCTCTTCAAATTGTTTGGATATGGTTTTTATCTCTTCGGTTATGGTCACTTGAGGCTCAGATAATCCTTGGTTTGAAAAACTTAGTCTCTGCCAAAATATATGGATTGTCTCAAGTGGTATAATACCAAGAATATATTTGGATAGCTCACATGCACATGGAAGACTATGAGTAGTTCTCATGACACATCCACAACGAGAAAGATTTTTGCCAACATAATGTACACGCTCAAACTCAACAACAATCTGATTTAAAGCATACATTGATACCATGCCAAGTAGCCTCTTGCATAAGGTAACTTTAAAAACATGTCCAACCACACGTGTATTTGTCTCAAAGGATGCCTTAATTTCAGTGTGTTGCAGTGTGATCATGTTGTTCCTAGCATCTCAAACACTACATAGGTCTCCAAGGCTATTTTGTAATAGTCTTTTTAAAGTTCAATGAGCAAATTCAATCTTACATTTGAAATAAAAAAAAAAATAATAATAAACAAATACAATAATTAAAATCCATTAATTCCTAAACCCTAATAATAAAAATGAAAATTTTCATACCTGTTTGTTATTGTGTTTCCTAAGTGCATCACCTTACCCGTCCAAACTTTAATAATTTTTTCTTTGTGAGGAATTATCCATGTTTAGTTGACATAGTCAACAAACATTAACCATGGTGAACAAGTAATTTCAAACTTCTTAAGGCAATCATCGAACTAATGCTCGGAAGGACAATCAACCAAACTCCCCCAAACATTCATGACATAATCCCATGCATTTTTTTTATCAATTAGGGATTTACATTTTGCCTTGACATTCTTGTCGATGTGAAACCTACACAACAAGTTGATACACTCAGGGAATACAGTTTTCACTACATTCATCAATACTAGGTCTCTGTCAGTAACAATAACTCCAGGGAGAAAATCCCATCTTAGAAAAAGACCTTGAAACCGTTCTAGAGCTCAAACCACACTATTTAAACGTTCTCCCTCCAAATAGGCAAAACCAACAGAGAATGTCATCCCCGTTGGTGCCACACCAACAAAGTCAAGTAACAAGAGCATGTACATGTTTGTTTTGTAGGTACTATTTATCAAAAATACCAAATTACAAGCATTGCATAACTTCACTGCATCAAGATGACACTAGAAGATATCACGTACAATGTCTTCATCCTTTAAACTATGCTAATGAATATACTAATCTCGTTCAAGAAGTTTCATTAGATGTTGCATTTTAGTATCAATGCCTCTTATGCAAGAATGATATGCACTTCTTGCATTGTATATTTGTTTGATTGTTGTACAACTATTGACATTGTTCTTTTTTAGCGTTAGTAAAATATTTCTTAGTTTTACCATTAACTTTGTCATATCAGCAATAATTGTCTCTTCATCCTTAGTCAATCGACCAGCGTATGGATGTTCAACTAATGATTTTGTCATTTCATGATTGTGACTCTCACACATTAACTTCAACATCCAGCCTTGGCCTCCAACTACTGGTTTCCCACGAAGTTTAAAGGAACGCCCACATTTCCTACTCCCAGTATCTCTTCTTACAAAATCTTTCTTCCTAAACTTATACTGATCACTCCTTTCACAACCAATTAAAACAAATAAAGTCTTTTCTCTAATATCAGTGTTTGTGTCTGACCTCATAATCACTACCACAAATCCAAATTCATAAGCAACAGATCGAGCCCACTGCAAAACATCATCTCGTGTAGCAAACACATACAATGCAATCCACATAAATTTAGTCTTCAAAGGGACAATAATTTTATTAATTTAATAACAATAAATCACATTAATACCTGAGAAGTATTGAATGCATCAGAACAATCAACATATCCTTCATCTACACTAGCTCGTCTTCATTTTATTCATTCACATGAACTTCTTCAGACATTATACTCTCATACATCCATTGATCTTTGTTTATCTTAACAACACATTCAAAAGTTTGAGCATCACAAACAACCCCTAACCGCACCATACATATATTATCACACAAAACTCTACGTAATTTTTTATTGCATATAATATTACAAAACATTAAAATTGATAACCCTATATATTAAAAACCAATAACATCAACTTTTTCTACTTACAATTCATAACCATATAATACATAAAAAATTATAATCGAACCATATGTAGTAAAATAAAATATTTTATTCAACTTAATTCTAATTCATGAAATTATGACCACACAAAACAGTCAATTTTAGACCACAACAACTCAAATAAATTATCTATAAATTACAAGTGTAAATTATCTTAAAATTATTACCATTTCCAAAATATAAAAATAAGTAATTACAAATTAATTGTAAATCTACACTTATTTAAAAATATTTAAAATAATATTACGGATTACATTTCAAATAAATAAATAAACAAATAAATTTTTTTACACACTAATTTAATATTTTTAACAATCATACTAACATATTTCTAATTTTAAAAAAATTAAAAATTTGATATTTCTTTTAATTTAAAAATATTTGAAAATCTGTATGTCATACAAATTAACTAATCCGTATAACTCATACGGATTAATTAATCTGTAAGTTATAATAAAACTTACAGATTAATCAATCCTTAAGTTTTATATAACTTATGAATTCTTTAATCCATATGTCACGCAAACAAGAAAAAAAAAAAAAAAGAGAACGCTAATGTACCTTCAACGTATCTCCATTAACAATCAAATCAATCACTGTAACAACCACCATTGACGTATCTCCGTAATACTTTTACCTCGACAAAAACAGCACAATGCACCTTTCACAATAGTAAAAAAAACCAAGAGGAAACCGAGAACACGAAGGAAGCAATGCGTTAGTGTAAGAAAAGTCACTTAAAAGGAAGAAGAAAGTAACAAGGACATTTTTTGGAATCAAATTATATTGCTGGGTGCTCAAATAATAATGCTGGTGCACCTAGGAACACCGTACTTTGTGGTCGAACCAATTTATGGGCTCATTAAACCGGGCTGTTATAAATTATTCGAAGGAGTCCAATAAGGGACCACAAGAAAACAAAGGCTCAAATCCAATCTCAAGTTGGATAGGACTTTTAATGGCTTTGTTAAGGACATCGTTGCTTTTTAGTCTGAGCTTGTTGGGCATAAATAGTGGATAGGACCAACTACCAAGCACCTGTAAAAAAATAAAAACTTTGAATGCCTTAAGGAATTGTTAAGGTACATATTAATTAGCAACTTGCTTAAAAAATTCTACAAAAAAACAAAATAAAAAAATAAATTGGTAACATGTTGTAACCGCTTCACCATTAAAGGAATTACTAATTTCAATTCCAAATTTCCCATCCTTTCTGTTTCTCTGTTAAATTCCAGTATATTCTAGAGGCTATACCCAAATTGTCAACAAATTAGCTAAGAATATACGAATATGTCATGGACATGAGAAAAATGAGGTGTTGTTGATATTTTCTTTTGCCTCTCAAACAGGGAATTCGTTTGGGGTACTTAGTAGCGCATTAGCAACCGACAATGAAATGATTCTAGGGACACGTTTGTGGTTAGATCATTATTCGCGCTATTCCTGGAACTTTTCCTAGATTTTTAGTTTAATGTTGCCATAACCGAAGCTTCCGAAGAGTCTCTCATTTCTCCACGTGTATGACCTTAAAACCGCCCAGGTATACGTGTCTCCTATTAATGTCTTCTCCAAATATCTCCTTAATTTTATCTTCTGATTTTAGCTCCACTACCTATAAATATGTACACGCACGTTAGGACTTTGGCAATTAGCACATAACAACCCAAAAAAATAAATCTGCTTCTTATTTGATTCTCTCTCATAAACAAATTAAAACCCTTGTATAAAGACTCTTAGGAAATATCTCTCTTCTTTCTAAGCATATATAGGAGGAGGAGAGAAAATATTTTGCTAGCAAGACTTGATTTGAGATTTGATCAACATCAATTGTTGTTTGTTGTCGTCGTCAAAATATGCCAATGGCTAAGGGAATCAGAAAGCTAAGTTCCTGGATCGAGGTTGCCCCAGCACCTATCATTTACCCAAAGAAACCTTCTAACACACCCACTTTGGAAACAATCACCGAAGAAGAAGAAGCTGCCGCCGAGGGATTCGAAAATGGCGATGGTCAACTATAATAAACGACCTTCTCCAATTTGATGTAACTTATTGTTATAAGTTGTTTATGCATGGTTTGTGACGTGCGATATATATTCATCGATCAACCATGAAACATTTAGTCGGTGGTAGCCGATGTCTAGCGTCCAACCTAGCTTGAGTTTGCAGGAATGGTTAAGTAGTAAAGTAAATGTTGCAAGATTTTGTCCCGTAAACATGTGAACGCCAAACATGTTTCGAAGTCTGTAGTTTTAGGAAGAGAATCCTGTTGTGAGCTTGGTCAAGAGCTCGCAACTATTTGTGCATTTGTAAAATATGCAGTTAATTATGTAATTTTCTTTTTTGAGTATGTATATATAAATAATTTTTTTTAAAAAAGATGTGTATGTGCTCCCCCCCTCCTTTCTTTTCTTTTCTTGAAGTGGGTAGTTTTAAATTTTAATGTGTGTTTGGCGTATAAATCTACATTTAATATAAAATCATGGTAAAATTATCACAAAATCAACATTTTTTGTTTCAGAAAATTAGGGTGATTTCAACTCACCTGTCATCAACTTTATAAAATTATTAAAGATACATTGATGCTCTCTATTTGACTATGGATGTGAGTGAATAGGATGTGAGCAGAATCTTATAATATCATTTTCATATTCAAGTCTAAAAATCAATCTTAAAAAGAAATTGAAACAAATTTAAAAATTATGCATAAAAGTAAATAATCATTCAATATTTTTAAATAAAATTTAATACAAATTTAATATAAGATATGTTGAATTAAAATTGATTGTTCTTTGTTAAGTTGTTACTGTTAGTCATATAATTAGAAAAATATAATTATTTTTTTATAAAAAATATATATAATATAAATTATTTACTTAAAGGCAGAATGAATATTATACTAGTCCTATCCGCACTTATTTCCCCAAAAAAATTACGGATAAATATTCCTCATATTCAATAAACAAATAATTAATCTCACCGCTTACGAATACCCAGCGGATCCGGATCCATTTTATGACAGAAGTTAAACTAAAAAAAAATGATAATTAAACTCAATTTATCATATTGTTTTTGCTGAATTTATGAGTTTTTTTTATGAGTTAAGCTGAATGCTTAATCTAGGGCTGACATCAGGGACAAAGCTAGGAATAGACCGGAGGGGGGGCAAAACAAATATACAAATATTATAAAAAAATATTTGAAATATCAATTATAATAATTATTTATCAAAAGATTATAAATATCAATCATCATATCATAAGATAAATTAAACGTTTTTGAGATCCAAGATTGCAAATATTGAGTTAATTTTTTTTTTTTACGAATATTGGTCACTAACTTCACATGTCACAAGAACTTTCACAAATTTATAATAAAAAGTGATATTTACGTTAATCCAAAACTTTTAGAAAAGTATCTCTAAAATTCTACTAAACTAGAACGAACTATATTATTAACCAAATGATTGTATTAAAAAATCATTGAAAGAAAATATACTTTCAAATTATTGAAAACTAGAAGAATAATGTTGTGTAATACAATAGTCATGCACTAAAAGTAATTTTTAACAGATAACGGTGTGTTTGAATTCATGTCCTCATCTCAGAAAAATATTGGAACATCACAACAATGCCCCCCAAAAAATAAAAACGAATATACAAAAAAGTGATAGAAAAGAAACAATATTTGTTTGTATGTTTCAATACTAGATTAAATTTAGTGTAAGAAAACACACCAACCGATAAAATTTTAATATTATACGAGTTTATTATAAAGAAGTCGAACTCAAACACTTCTTTAATTTTGATGAATATTAACAAAACCAATTTTAACTTTAAAGACATAATCATGCACCTCATAGAAACGTAAAAGTAATGGACGTGAATCGTGATACTTACCAAAAATATGTGTGACTAGCAAATGAAGTAATGTAAGCATATTTTTCCTTTTTCTAAAAAAATATATACATTTTCCTTTTTTGTGTGTCGGTGGGTGGTGATTTAGACGTAAGCATTAAGTAATCACCACGTTAGTTGTGAGTTTGTGGCCATCATTTAGGTATATGCTAAAAATTGCAATGCGTATGTGTGCCAATATTTTTCACGCCAATAATACTAAAAGTAATATTTTTCACGTGTGCTACATGAATTAACATTGCCATCACTCCAATCCAACCCTTATAAAAAGGAAGCCTCGCTAGTATCCCTCTTAACTCCATTTTCAGCCACAAACACACACATTCTTAACTATAATATACCATTAAACAGTTTTTTCTGTATTCAAAAGTTAATATTCTAGGAAATTGTTGGAACTGATCAACTTGCAGTTACTGAAGTGAAAGGTGAAAAATCTTTGCATGTGTAGGGTACAGTCAGTGCCATGGCAAAAGACACCAAATTCTTGGTACCCTATGTTGAATTTGCTCCTGCCCCTGTGATTCCACACAAAAAGGTTTCACATCCTCCTCACTTAGAAACCATTGCTGAAGAAGAGGTTGAAGAAGAACACAATGAAGAAATTTTGTCCCAACTAGCCATTTCTTTTCAATTCTTCTTGTCCAGAACAATTTCACATCCCACTGGGAGTAATTGTAGTAAGTTGGAGAATTTTAGATATTGATGTTTATGCCAAGGCCTAAACGTAGTGTACGAGTATCATATCATTAGATTCCCATCCCATGCCAAAATTCAGAACTCTATTTTTGTAGTGAGATATTCAGTACTTTCTGTAATTTTGCAATAGAGGATTCTTTACATCTGCTTTTAAGTTGCAGATTTGTGCCAGTGGTTTGTACCAAGTCTATGCATGACTTGTCTACTCTTTTGTTTTGCCTTCAAGTATCTCAGCTCATTAGTAATTTTAGCACATGCATTTTAGTATAAGACACAAATTCGTAAGTGCTTTTAGTAATTTTAGGGCATACTAAAATCCTTTAGTTAAAGAAAAGTATTTACCAAATAAAATGGTAATTTATAGGTACAGGATGCATGGTACCATGAAACTCAAATTACTTGGACATCACTGAGTATATGTTGGGTCGTTTATAGTTATTTCAATGTAACTTGATGTTGAGAAAAAGTAAGAATATGTTATATCATGATTATAATATGTATTTAAATTACTCAATTACAAATTTTACATTGAAATTAGCATCATGGCTAGTTAATCAAATTGTTCTTCCTAATATGAATGAGATTTCAGGTTCGAATTATATGAATTGATTTGGTATATAGCATTGATAGTTCGAATTTTGAAATGATCACTTGACTTTGTAACAAGAAATTTGGTTGAATTAGCTTATTCTAAATGGAACTTTTCAGAAATTCAAATTGCATAATAACTTATTTTTTATTCACAAAGTGTTAATTGTTAATCGTTAGATTTTTGTTAACATAAGAACTTTGATATCTACAAAGACAGCAACACTCAAAATATATTATAGTATCTACAAAGGCACTCTCACATTTAAGTTGATAAAAACATTTTTGTGTGCATTCATGTGTGTGTAATTTGGACTACCATCTTTGGCACAAAACCTAAGATTTGGACGATTATTCTCTGTTTCAGTGTGCATTTGTAATGGTCTTAGTATCAAAAGTCGACAACTTTCACAGAGGCTTTTGAATTTAACAAAGATGACCAAGGATTGGGCTCACGTGCATTCGGTAAAACAAACAAAGGTGTGCTTGGATGATGATATTGTAATCATAATAATAATTGGAACATGGGAGTGTGCAAATTAAAAGACAAGGAGCATAAATGGTGCAAATTGATGGCTGGTTTGGATATAAAATGAAGGATAATAGGAAAATTTGTGCCTAAAAGTGTCATGTGATGATGAATTAGTCCTCAAAAATATGAAAAATATAAATTTAATTTCTGAATATATAAAAAGTGTGATAAATTAATCATGTTAAATTTGTGAGATCATTTTATCATTTTAATTATAATATTGAAGGATTAATTTAACAATAAATTATATTTTTTATAACCAGTTTGATATTACACTATAAAATATAGTGATCAAATCGTCATTAAATTAATTGAAAGATTAATTTGATGCACTTTTCATATTTTTATATATTAAATTTGAATTTTTCATTTTTTAGAAATTAATTTATCACACTTAAAACTTTCAACATAAATTTAATTATTTATCCTAAATGAATAAAAGAGAGATCGATTTTTTCTTTCTTTCTCAGAGAGCCGGTCATACGAATAAATTAACAAAATTGTTGCAAGCCCCGAAGCCAGCTCAATGTCAACATACAATAAAGAGCACAAGGGACAATGGAAAAGAGGCTTTGATGCGCACAAAACTTTGGCCCATTATGAGTAAAATTGAAGCCCATCATTAGTGGCTCAGGCCTGTAATTAAATTATGACTGTGAAATTCTCCCTACCTTTATAAACAGAAGAAAATGAAGACATTCTTCCTATTAATATATGTTATAATTAACATTAAAAAAATTTAATCCGTTAATCATACTGAAATGACGATGACTACAACAAATTAAAAGACGACGACTTTTTAATCAGTTTAAACTCTATATATACATTTAGATGAATAGTGAATTCTCTTGCCGTACAAGTCCTTATGAAAATAAAAAATTTAGATTTAATTCCTTATTTACATCTATCAAGGGATCGATGAAAATGTACGTATAAAAAAAATGAGAGAGTGATGTAAAACTTGCATTTCCCAGGTAATGGTAGTGTAAAGATATTTTGGTAATAAGTTTTTTTTTTCTCAATGGATTAGAAGTTAACAAACTCTAATGTAAAATTAAGAAAATGGAGTAAAGTGTTATATATTCAAAATTTTAAAGAAAAAACTGTATATTTTAACATAAGAGAGAAGAGAAGCATAACATATGCATATCTTAAGAGAGCTATGTGTAATTTAATTGCATGTTAGATAGTCAATTAAATTATAATGGGTTTTTAAAAAAGAAATGTTATTTATATAACAAAATTTACAAGAGAGGGAAAAAAAGAAAATATAAAACGTAATGAACGATCATGATAGAAAGATAAAAAATAATGAAAGTTTTTGTATAAATTACTGATATAAGTTATTATATGAATAAAATATATACAACTCTTTAAAAAAAATGTTTGTTTGGAAATTTTTCACGCATATGGTATTGCCTTCAAGAAAGAAAAGAAAAAAAAGCAAAAGAGGCAAGTTAAATGCGTATAAATTATGTATTTTGGTGATGACTAAGGTGAAGTCTTTTAGAAAGTGCACCACCCGTGAGGAAGTCAAAATGACCTGCAATAACAGATTACTTACCGCAAGAAAAAATAAAAAAAATTTAAACAACACCTTTTATTTAAAATGTAGACTTGTTCATTAAAAAAGAGACTTGTTATTTAGGTATCAGATTTGTTCTTTGAAAAGGGAGACTTATTTAATCGGGTTTTTTTATCATTTCATTTGAAATTTTTTCTGATAATAGAAATTTTTTTTTTTTCTTTCTAATTTCATCAATCCATCCTTACTCTGCTGATGATTTCTTTTGTTAATTCTAAATTGGGAGCAACTGAGATTCAAGAAATAATAACAATAAAAAACAAAAAAGCCCATAAGATTAATAAACAAAACAAGCTAACAAATAAAAGAAAAGTCCATGATACAGTTGTGAAGATTGGAGAGGATTGTGAGCGTGGTGGGGTTGCTGGCGAGGAGTGCATCTCAGATCTGGAAAAATAAATAATGTTTATGTTATGCTCCTTTCTCCTTCTCAGCTGATTTTCCTTAGTTTGCAGGTCTGCACTACATGAGCATACAATGTGCTTTGATGGCGCTACATACCAAACATCGTCCATGTGTTGTATTTCTTGGAGAACTTTCCTAATTGTGTTTTAATCACACTTTTGGTTACTAACCAAATAACACAATGCTACACTTTTAGTTTGCAGGACTAGCAGTTCAGATTTCAGAAGTAGGTGGCGGCGAAGAATGTATTTGTGAATCCTCATGGTCTTGGGTGATGCAATAAAACGCTCATATATACCAGGGGCTAGAAATTGACAAGACCAAAACAAAAAGAGACAAAGGGAATATAAGAGCAATTATTGCGTCAATACAAGTAATAATTAATCCTTCTATTACGGTAATATTAATAAAAAATATATTATCTTTTTAATTATTGTCTCAATATACATCTTAAATAGTTTAGTGATTATCTACATATCTGTTTATTTCAAAATTAAATATAATCAATTATGAAAAAGTTAATTTCAAATTATTAACTATAATTGAGATATATGCATGCTTAAATTAATTTAATTACAAATTTAATACTGAAATATTTGTAAAAAAAAAAACATTTGTTGTTAAAATAAGAATGTTGCGAATTCAAATGTAGTTAAGGGTAAACGCTCAGTATAATAGATTATAAAAAGTTGGGTTATTTATAAGATGAGTCGTGATGAGGTTTATTTTAGTTTCTATTTGTACATAAAATTTTGGTAATTTTTTTATTTAGTATATATTTTAATTTAAATTTAAGTAAGATTTGACAATGAGATAAAACTTAATTAATTGTTATGATATTACCACTTTTAACATTATGTTTAATTAAATTATATAATTAACTTAAGAGGCAGTATAAAATTAACGTAGATTTTACAATACGATTAAAAATAAATAATATAAATATACTACTATCTTACATACAATATTATTTATGAAAGTTTATCATAATATTGAATTGTCTTAGATTTTCTAGCCAATATAGGGTTTAACGCTAATCCAGTAAGTAATTAGTACTAAATCACATTCTTTAATCTTTTGGGTCAATACTAATTAATGGGGGGGAAACCATTTTTGTCATCTTTGTGTTTTAAATTGAGCTTGTAAGATTATGAATTGACTTGATCTATATTTGTGTTACCGTTCCCAAACCATCAATGTATGTTTACCAAAGGATATGTATCCTTATTTATGGCATAGCAATTCAAATGAGAACACAAACATGCACTTGGACTTTTAGGCTGAACTTAGGTTGAAAGCTAACTAAATCGATAATTAGCAAATCATATTTACTATCCCCAAATATTTACAGTAATCATTGATGATGTGTAAGCCTCTTCTTTCCTTAAATTTAGCTCAATTCATTTCCTAAATATCTCTCAATTAAAAGCATTTTTCTTATAAGAAAACCTTAGATAATTGGTAAAAGACATAACACAGTTACCCAGAATAAAAGAAGACATGACACAATTCAACTTTAGGATTGATCGATCTCTTTCAAATTGGCCATCACTGAAACAAATATAGTTAGAAATATATACATACATATATATATATATATATATATATATGTATGTATAAAAGATATTACTATTAGAGCCAATCGAATAACCAAAATAAAATCACACTAATTTAAATCCATTAATACCAAAAGGATGTTAATTGGGCTAGTGAAGTGACAGAGAGAAGAGAACCGGAGCAGAGCAGAGCATAGAAGCCAAAAGGTAGGGTCAGTGGGCCTGAGTAACAGTTGAAAAAGAAGCAAAGTGATTATCATCATCAAACGGGGTTGGAAAAGTGTAAGCTAATTTTGATAGAATAAAGTTTTATTTTGAATTAAAATAGAGAATAAAAATATAAATTTCACAAAATTATATAATTTATTTTTTTTTAATTTTTTTTCCTACCAAACAGAGCATAATTAAGCACCAAATTTCACTTAACCCGTCAAGCTCAAGACAGAACAGCACATCGCATGTCTGTTGTCCGTTATATATATATATATATATACTTCATTCCCTCTGAACCTTATCAATGAACAGAAAACCCTACTGAGTCTCACTCTCTCTCCCATGGCGAAAGACATCGAAACTGAGGTCCAAAGTGGGCTGCCACACAAGGACTACCACGACCCACCCGCCGCCGCATTCTACGACCCCGCCGAGCTCCGCAAGTGGTCCTTCTACCGCGCCCTCATCGCCGAGTTTGTCGCCACTCTCCTCTTCCTCTACGTCACCATCCTCACCGTCATCGGCTACAATCACCAGACCGCCACCGGCAGCCCCGACCTCTGCAATGGCGTCGGCGTCCTCGGCATCGCTTGGGCCTTCGGAGGCATGATATTTGTCCTTGTCTATTGCACTGCTGGGATATCAGGTACATTAATAAATTTATCATATTTTACATTAACAAACTTATTATTTATTATTTTATAAAAAAAATGTTAGCCGTTAGTTCTTTGTGAGTGAGAATTTGAATTTCTCACTTTTCCTTCCTTTCATTTTTCTTTATTATTATAATTTATAATAAATTTATCTTATATGATTAAATGAAAGCTAAAAATGAATATGATGTGGATGCAGGGGGACACATAAACCCGGCGGTGACGTTTGGGTTGTTTCTGGCGAGGAAGGTGTCGCTTATAAGAGCAGTTGGGTACATGGTGGCTCAGGTGTTGGGGGCCATAAGTGGTGTGGGGCTAGTGAAGGCTTTACAGAAGAGCTACTACAACAGGTACAATGGTGGCGTGAACATGCTCGCTGATGGGTACAGCAAAGGAACCGGTTTGGGAGCTGAGATTATTGGCACATTTATTCTTGTCTACACCGTCTTCTCTGCTACCGATCCCAAGAGAGTGGCAAGAGACTCCCATGTTCCCGTATGCATCTTCACTTACCCTCTGCAAATTAATTCTTTTCTACTTTCTTCTTAATTACACACCCAAATTTGATTGCATCTGAAAGAGTACTACTTCAATTTCATATTATTTTATTTTATTTTAATTATATATGCAGGTGTTGGCACCACTTCCAATTGGGTTTGCGGTGTTCATAGTTCACCTGGCCACCATCCCTATCACCGGCACTGGCATCAACCCAGCCAGAAGCCTAGGGCCTGCTGTCATATTCAACAACGAGAAGGCATGGGATGACCAGGTATCTACCTAATAGTGTGTGTGTATATATATATATATGCATGCATGCATAAATTTTCCTGTTCCTCTCTGTTAATTTTTATATCAATATTTTAGTTAACTTATGTACAAGAAAATTAAAAATTAACGACGAAACAATTTCTATGTACTACTAGTCTACTACTGCTGCCGTCCCGACATATATAAGACTTTCAAATTAATTTTTGAGACTTAATTTTGTTTCTATTTCTTTAATTATTGTAATAGTTGGTGTAGAAATTAGTCATTTGGGTTCTGAAAAAATTGCTTTGTATTTGTTTAGTGGATCTTCTGGGTTGGACCCTTCATCGGTGCTGCCATTGCTGCATTCTACCACCAGTCCGTGCTGAGGGCCCAAGCAGCAAAGGCTCTCGGGTCTTTCAGGAGCTCCTCAAACCTGTAATTCCGGCCAGGCTATTTAGCTACGAGACATGCTTCATTTAATTGTGTTCTTAATTAATTTGCTTATACATGGTGGATTGGAATCTGTATATCCTCGTCACTATGTGTGTATTTTATGTTTACTATTTGTGGCAGCAGATATGTTCATGTTAATTTCTGTATGCATTTTTAAGTGTTACGATATTACATGATCCTCTATGTTACATGTGCGTTAATGTCTTGTGGTTGTGGTTTTCGTGTTTTCTTGCCAATCCATGTCGTTTTACTTAATTTCTTTGTCATTTGTTTTGGGAAATTTGGAACGATATATATCGTGTGATGTTGGAATATGATAGGATCACGTGTAGTGAAGAGTTTATGAGAGCGAGATGGTTGTGCTGTGTGTCTATTTAGTTCTGTCGCATTTAATGGATTTATCTATTGGTGTGGTCACTGCGTTACTCCAAGATGGTCCCATGGTTGTTTAATTTTTTTTCTGTTGTGAAATTGAAGGGGGTGTGGTCCTGTGCTGATATTTCTATGGGACTTAAGCGTATCCCCTAGCTCAGGGATGATGATGTGTATTTACTTGTTATGTGGGGGACCAAAGTACATGGGAGAATCCGAGTGTGTGTTTATTACAGGGGTAGGGTGGCGAAGAAGTTTCAAACCAAATGTGCAAAACTACAACTTGATGCAACATTAAACTTTTCAAAATCCTTGTCTTCATATAAGCCGCAGGAATTAGAAAAAACAGTGATGCTTAACGTACGAAACTTTCCCTAGCTAGCTAGATGTCTGATTTGTGGAAATTAAAGGTGTTTTTTAATTGGTAAATATAAATGGTTAATAGTTAATTTTTGTTAGTGGAGTTAAATTCACAACCTCTCACTCTTTTTATTATTTTTTTATCAATAAATCAATCTTATAATTAACAGCTTTGCAATTTTGCACGAATAGTTTTGGTATGAACTTTTATCAAATTCAAAACCAGCCATTCAAAGACTTATGTCTTCTTATTTTAGAGCTTCGAAGACATATGCCTTAAATAAATAAAAAGAAAGAGGGAGAGAAAGAAAATTTAAGAACCATAAATATTCACAAAAAATGTGAAACATGGATGATAAAAATGTGTAATAAAGTATTTTATTTTTTTACTATTAAACATGTTGTTATATTCATAAATTTGCACCAAAGCTTCATATCGTGGCCCCTTTTGCCATTATTTAAGATGGAGTTACAGTACAAAGGGGTAAGTATCTGGCAGGACAAAAATTTTAGTTTCGTGGACTAAAAGCCTAGCTTCGATAAAAACAAAACGTCTCCGTCATGCAACTTATGGTGTCTCTAACGAAGATTGCCATGCGATGCGATTGCGACTATTTGTTGGAAGATTTTTACAGCGTGTGAAGGATTTGGGGCGGCCATATCCTTTTCTTTTTCAATCGAGCACAACGATTTTGGTCGCATGCCACGAGGACAATATTAAATAATAATGGATTATAAATTATAATATTTACCTAGTTTTTATATATTACACGGTATTAATTAATACATTTCAATTAAATTCTATATAAACATATATAAATGATTTCTCCTTTCACCTATATTATCTCATATAAGTTTTATTATTGAACTCGGGGAGAGAGAATTGGGCATGCTCCAGCCATAAGAAAGAAATTAGTAGCGGTTCGAAAGACAAAAAGCTCCCATCTTTTAACGGGAAAGCAATAAAAAAAGTGTTAAAGATGCCATGCATAAAGTAGTAAGAAGATAAGAGGTGGAGACGAATCGGATAATATTTTTTCTATCAAATTGCTCATTTTTTTCCTTTCTAATCTCTTAATTATTAGAAAATTATACAATCTTATCATACAAATGAAATTTCTCTTCTTAAGACAGTTGGGTAGTGAACCCACGTAGCATTGAGCTTACTTACTCATCAAAGATGATGGATGAGTTGCAACTCCTTTCCAGCTTAAAAATTCGCTGTCCACAACGTGGACAAACTAAAATTTTGTCATTTGGCTTGAGACAACAAAACTTTGGATAAGAAAGACAGGGAAATGATGAGAAATATGCAGGTTATTCTTATTCTTTAAGAACAATTTCTTAAAAGTGAATTTGAAGCTGCTGCTGTCTCCGTGAAAATTGATTCTGATGACCACAATGCCAGGGATGACACTTGGCGCCAAAAAAGCCAAGTGCCCTAATTCTCATTCCACCTTCTTCGTTCTCATTTTTTTTACTAAAAAAATATTAAAAAGTAATTTACTAATATATGATAAGTTTAGACACATCAGATATGTAAATTGGGGAATAAAATTTCCGTTGCGTGTAAATAAAGACGTTTAGCATCTGTTTGGAATGAGGGGAAGAGAGTAAAAAGAAGAAAAAAAAAATTAATTTGAATTGAAAGAAAAGTGAAAGGAATAGATAAACATGCACATGGTAACCATGTATTATAATAATTTGAGTTTATTAAAATAGATAAAAGTTACCTTAAAAAAATAGATAAAAGTTACAGTTGAAGCAATTTATAAAATATTTAGCAAATATTTCTTTTTAGACCGAAATATTTAACGATAGATAGAATTAGAAACTTATGCATTTATTTTGTTATGGAAAATTCATGCATTTTTCAATACAAAATAAACAAGAAAAAAACATTTTCTCGGATTGAATTCTTCGCACAAATAGCTGCATTAAATTCTGATATATATATTTTTTCAATATTTAAAAGTCTAAAGTATCATTAGTTTAGTCTTTTTTTTACTGAATTAGTTCAGTCTATTAGAAATTAAAAGTTTGTCAAAATGATCCCAAAGTGTTATATATTGTCATCAAATTAGATTTTCGACATCATTTTCTCACATGAAATTATTCCTCAAGTAAAAATATACTTTATTTGTATGCCTAGGATTAATTGATTAAAAATTATTAGCACAATAAATATGCTTGTTTTGTTCATATTTTTTTATATCAGTAGTGTATGGGCCTCCACGTCAGAGTGAAAAAGGCCCCATAGGGAATTAATTTTGGATAAACTGGGCCAAGAAATCAAGGATTGCATCCTGTTCAGGACTTCCGAATTGGGCCTACCCAAACAGAAGATGCATTGCATCAGAGCTGAGCCCGAGTCATGCTATGTATGATGATAAAACGAAGGTTAAATTATTATTTTTTCTTCTAATTTATTATTTATGTTTTATTTGATTTTTTAAATTTTTTTGGTTCAATTTAGTCTTTTAATTTTTTATTTTTTTAGATCAATTTGATCTCTAGTTTTTTTTAATTTGATTTTTTAATTTAATCCAAAAAATTAAAAGACCAAATTGAACCTAAATAATAAATTAAAAAACAAAAAACTAATTTAACCTAAAAAGAGAGGTTTCAATTTTTTTGTATAATATTTTGCATAATTATTCAGGAAAAAAATGCATAAATATTTTTTTGGATTAATCGAGTTTTTTATCTCTCAACTTCTTTAAATTCTAATTTTTAGTCCTCAAATTTTATTTGACAACTTTTAAATCTGGAGCATTTTTTTCATTTATTTGTATTGTTTAAAATTAGTTCAAAATATATATAAAAAATGAGGGGTTAAAAATTTAAAAACAAGAACTAATCTTGAGTAATAAAAATAATTGAAAAAATATTAGAGGACTAAAAATGCTAATAGAAAATTAATGAATGATTTAAAAAACTTTTAAAAAATAAAAATGGAAATCTCAAAAAGTGGAGGACTAAAAAATTAAATAATTCTATTTTTTATATATAAATATCATTTGAATTTAAAGAGAGGATTTTTAATTATTTTTTTATCATTCAGAAATCTAACAAAAAAGAAACAGAACTAACTAGGAAGGATGTTCATGCTAAGGACATCAACGAAGAGTGATGATCTGATTTGGGAAGGACAAACATCCCATTGAACCCGACGAATGAAGAATTAATTAAAAGAGACATTATCACATTCCAAAATGTATAAATGTTACAACATGAATGATTTGAAAATTGAAACTGGTATTGTCATTATTATTTATGTCCACACTTTGCGAAAGAATATGGTTTGTGAGTAAAATTAAATTATATATGTGTGATTTATTTATTATTAAAGAAATAGGTGGGTTGTGTTGATTTGATTGGGCGAAGACGAAAAGCAAATCAGCGAAGCAGTCCTCCAGTTTTCGTTAGAGACACTGTGTCCTGTTTTCTCTGAATCTAACACAGACCCGATTGCTACGGTACCTTCCAATCTCTTTATTTCGGTTTTCTCCTTTACTTTTAGATCTACCATTTTCACGCCAATGCAGCCCTTTTCGGATTTCACGCGCTTTCTTACTATAATCAACTCGTTTTCGCTCCCGTTTCTCACGATTTCCTTTTCTCATTCACCGTTTTTGTTTCTCTATGCTTTCTTTACATAATCAACGATTGAATTTTCATCTGCTTGTGATCGATTTTGTTGTTTTGTTTCTACTTATATTTACAGCAGGTTTTGCTGCCAATTCGTTTGAAATTCCTACATCGTGTTTGAGTCACTAGTGTAGATTGTTGATTTTGCTACTGCAAACTGTTCATTCTTTGTAAATATTATGATTCTATTGGACATGGCGTTGGGAATTGTTTTTTTTTTTATTTATCTGTTCTTGGAACTGATTGAATGTATAATCATGATGGATTATTTCTGTATGCTGCCTTTCAATTTGACAGGGTGTGCATTTTGATGCATTTGTTTGATCTGCTTTCACCACGATATGATTGTCTTGAAAAGAAAAAGAAAAATAAAATTAGGTTTTCATCTTCAAGTTGATTGGCATTATAATAAAATTGAATCACTGCAACAAAGAAAAACAAAAGGAAATGAATACATACTCTACTCTAGTGTCTAAAATTGAAATGCAGTACATAATTTGTGTGGTGATGATTCTCCTCCTCCTATTGGAGTGAGAAGAAGATTGTACAGTGGAGTTATTTCTCTAATTTTTTGAGCTTAAGGTTTTTGGTGTTACAATATAACAATAGACCTTTTCTTGTTCTCTTTCCAAGTGGTGTTTGCAGTGGCTTGTTTGCAAAAGAACTTGTTTGTGTTGCTTAAGGACCTGATTTATGTTTACTTTTCTATTAATTTTGATTTAACCACTTGTTAATAGTTATCAACCAATTTTATCACAGAATGGCATCCAACAGGGGTCAAGGTGGAATTCAACAGTTGCTGGCTGCTGAACAAGAAGCGCAAAGAATTGTCAATGCTGCAAAAAATGGTATTTCCTATTTTTGTCTCCCTTTATCCCTTTGGCATTGGTCTTTTCATTTTCATATATGGGTCTCAGTTATTGTTTTATGAGGGGTATGGGCTTGCTTTGTGTCCTCATGCATGTGAGAGCAAATTCTGAGCTATTGCTATGATAAACTAGTCTCTTTCCCCTCCCTACCTTTATTGTACTATTGTACTCCTATTAGGTAGAATCTATATCGAATATCTTTATTGGTAAACTAACCAGTATCAGTATTCTGGATCTACTGTTAAGAAAAATTGGCTAGACTGAAGCAAGCCAAAGAAGAGGCTGAAAAGGAAATTGCCGAGTATAGGGCTCAGTTGGAGTACGAGTTTCAAAAGAAAGTGTCACAGGCAAGTCTATGATTGATTACGGTAAAAAAAAATAATTAATGTCGCTGTTGTACCAAAATAAATAAAATGCCTCATTTTCTCCGTTGGACTACCACTACATATTATTCTTAGTTTGTATGCATTCATTCTTATGAGTACAGAGTAGTGGAGATTCTGGTGCTAATGTGAAGAGACTTGAGCAAGAGACAGAAGAAAAGATTCATCACCTGAAAACTGAGGCTGAGAGGATATCAGGGGATGTTGTCTCCATGCTCCTCAAGCATGTAACAAGTGTGAAGAATTAGAGAAATATTGGTGCTGGGGAACTCTTAAGTTATGCAGAACAGTATATCTCATTTATATTGTGTTTATTGTTGACTCTAGATCCTGGCGCTGATAGATTCTTGCTTTTTTGTTGGCTATAATACGTGGTACCTTGCTGCCATGTATTAAAAATAATTTCTGAGTTTTTTAAAATAAACAGTTAAGAATTCATAGGCATGCCTATATGTATCACCGTTTCAATAGAGGTCTGAGGATCACTTTGTCAGTGTATATTGAGTAAAGCCGGGACGAATGGTTTATTCTTTTGTAAACACCATCTTATTCTCCTACCAAATCATGGCTTTTGTATGTTTAATTTCATGTTGGAGAAAATTTTATAATTGATTGTGGGTTAAAATAATTTTAAGTAATTTCAGTATTAAATCTAAAATTTTATATTAAATTTTAATTTTAATTTTAATTTAATTTTATTATAAAAATATTCAAATATAAATTATACCACTTTAAAATTAATTTTACAATATCAATTTTATTCAAGAATCACTTTTGTAGATGTTCTTCCAATCAAACACTTCTAGAGTCATTCTAACAAGGGAAATGCCGCCGGCAATCTCATCTCATGTCATCGAGATATTCTTACGGTCTGCATACTTTCCTGTTCTTGGGAACAATAAATGCAGGAAAAGCAATATTAAAAATTTGAAGTAGCGTTAGTCTCAAGCAACTTTCTCACATGCAGTAACTGAGTTATATCAGTCTTACATTACGTATCATTTTCCTTAATTTTATATTGTTGTCCTGTGTTTCGTTTAATGTCGCATATATGCATACTAACAAACTTCACTTTAGTATAAATAATGATTTTAATGTTTCTTCTCACATGAGAAACCAAAAGAAAAGAAATACTAATAATTCACTTTCTTATACATTATTTTAAAATTTCTATTATTGATTAAAATTTATTAAAAATTATAATTTTTGTAAGTCTTATTTCTTATGTAATAGAAAGTCTTTCTTTATTTTTGTAATTTTTAACAAATTTTAATTACTAATAGAATGTGTTTTATAAGAAATCTATTAATGTGTTGCTAACATGTTAAAAATAATAAACCTTAAAATCTGTGTAAAAAAATTATTTTGCAACCTAGACATTTATTAACGGGGTTAGTCCATTGATTATGGTGACTATGTTAAACTTAATGAAGTAATGCTCATGGTACTTGATAGCATATCTAAAAGAGTTATTTATCTTATGTTGATGAGTTCCTACAATGTCACATTATAGTTAAGCATTTTATATATATTTTACTCCAATGATATAGTTTTAATTAACTCTTAATTTATTTTTTAAATAATTCTTAAATAACAACAAAATATTTTTTTTATTCATAAGCAATTGTTTTTTATATAAGCAACATAAACTTAATTTTAAGCAATCCAATATGAGACGGATCATCTTTTAGTGGTAAAAAAAATTAAACAACACTGTCTAAAAATAAGCAACCAACATTAAAGATGCTCTAACTAGAAATACATATCACTTTAATACTTTATTTAAATAGATTAGTTTGTTAAACTTAAAAAAAATCATTAAATTAGTTTATATGAAAGTCAGTCTAGTTTAATAGGTATTTCCTTATAGATTATTTTTTATTTAAAAAAATCAAAAATTAACAAAACAAATAATTTTTAAAACAAAATTAAATCAAAATATATTTTCTAATAAATAGATTCAGTTTGACTTAAATTTAGTGCAAGTTAAGACTTATGCCTTCAATATGCTTAACTTGCTTATCATGAAGTAATAGATTCAATCAAACTAATAGAAGTAACTAACTTCAAAGCTCTAATTCGATAAACTTCACTTCAATATATTTTTTCCTCTTATTTTACCCGTTAATTTTGGAAAATGGTAACTTTATTTTCTTGAAATTAATATTCCTTTTCCAAAAAATTATATGTGCATGCTTAGTCTTGTTACTTTTTTAATTTTTATAACGAGTTAGTTATACAAATTCTAATATAGAAATTTGTTAAAAAAATTAATTAACGTGAAAGGGATATTCGAAAGATAGATGCATATATAGAGGATAAGTCGCAACCTTTTTGAAAATGGTGAATTTTATCCCCTTGCAATACTGCAAATCTGCAATAAGGTTGGCTTTCACAAGAAGACAAAAAGTGATGGTGCAGGAATGAGAAGAGAGTATAGGTGTGGATAAAATGGTGATTTGATCGTTGCAAAATTAAAAAAATAAATAAAAAATCTTGACTTCATCTGATACCTTCAATAAATTAGAGGATAAGAAAAATGTGAGTTTCATATGAGATGAAAGGAAATATTTTTCATTATATACTATTCCATTTTATTCTATTCTAATTTTTATTTATCTAAAGTCTAAACAATGGAACAAGTAATAAATTCATTTCATTCGGCTTCATGATTTCACTTATCTTCATCAAACTCAAACAACCTCGAGATTTTAAAAAATTCAACAAATTTTTAAGTATCAGTTACCTACCAAATGCTACAGTAATACTCTAGGTGTCTATTTTTTTGTTTTTTGGTGCAAACTCTGGGTGTCTATCCTTCTTGGCCCACGCAGGAGGAAAATAAATGAACCCACATGACACAAGTTTGGGCAAAAATATTGGAAGTTTTAATAAACCGGTTTTATGCGTATGATGTAACATGTTATATTCCATGTTGCAAGACAAATAATGCTAGAGATTTCTCCCCTTCATATCGTTGTTCAATAATTTACTATTGGAGTAAATGTGGTGGTCGGTTGTCCGTATGCACATTTAACTTTAGCACCACTAGCTAGTAGCTCCTCATGATTTGAAGTACCAATCACTGTGCTGCTTTCATGAAAATCAAAGAGGACCACTCCACTCACCCCTCATTGTAAATCATACTGTTTTGTTTTTGCCAAAAAAAAACTGTCTCCACAATTAAACGATTTACCAAATTTAAGTTACCATTGCGTTAACTGTGTCGGGTGCCTGTTATGGAAACTAGAGAAACTCAAGGAAATAATAGAGGCAGAGCTTGGAATTAGAAAAGAGCAATGTGAACTTGGTTTTTATTTTTATTCAAGATCAAGAGTATTTTTCATAGAAAGTAATTCTATTAGAACTGTGCAGGATTCTTATGGAAAACAAAAACTAGCCTATGAATATTTAATATAGTTGCAAATCAAGACTCCAATTCAATATCGCTTATTAAACTTAAACTATTTCTTACCCGTTGATTTACGTGAACTAAGGGATAGTAACTTAGTTTTTATTTTTAAAGTTTACATATTTAAATTCTCATTTAAAAATAATGATAAAGTACTAACAGCATGATTCTGAGTAAATATATTCATATATTTGATTCCACGTTAAAAAAATTTTTTCTTAATCCATAAATAGTTTTCAGTTAAAATAATTTTAGGTAGCTTTTATTATAAGAAAAAAAAATCTCAGTTTTACAACTGTTAACTTATTCAAAATCAAATTTCACTGAAATGAATTTGATTTAAAGTCACACGCTTAACTGCATGGTTTCCCGTGACACGTTCATCTAGTGACTTAGTAGTGTCTGTTTGCTTTAGATTTTAATAAAGTTGATTAATAAAGAATTAACTTTAAATGGTTGAATGTAATTGTAATTAAAATATACAAGTGCAAGTTAGTGTTGGCCACAAATTTTACATTGGAAGGAATGTAAAGTAAGCAGAATGCATGTGCACAAGTCCTGGTAGTAAAGCAGAAACAAACAAGAAGAGCAGAGAGTATAAAACCTGCAAAGGGAAGGGTAGCAAGGTTATTCCAAACACACAGATGTTGCCAAACGAGTGATATATAGCTCCTACTTACTTGATGCAATAAGCTTTTGTAAACATTTGTCTTGTCGAGTATTCTCCACAAGATTCTGGGTATGAAAAAATCTGCAGCTTTATTTTGCAACTTGAACGTGTTTGTTTCAGGATTGGTTCTCTGGTCCTACTTGAGATTCCTGTCTAACTAGAAGGGAACCCTCTACTTTTGCTTTGCATAATTGCATGTGCCTTTGCCCGTGACTTTTGTTTTCTAAGCACCATCCCCCCAGAATGTTTCTTTATTTCTATCATGATTCATGCATGCAATTCATTCAGCAGTTTAAACAATTTATATAATGCCTTTGAATTTGTCTTTTCTTTTTTTTTTCTTCCAGGTTGAATAAAGTTAATTAAGTTCTATTCTATGTTATATGGTTTCACTTTTAATAATTTCATTTTGGAGTTTATCACTTCTTGCATCCGAGGATTGAGGGGCAATTTGAAAGCACCCGTGTATGTGTATGTGTATGCAATGTACCACAATAGGTTTATATAGTGTGGTACTAACTACAAAGAATTCTGATTCAAAAGCATATGCAACCCAAGTTCACAAGAAATTGACAGATAACTGAACATTTTGTTGTCACAATTGTTGTTGCTCTAGAATTTTAATTAATAAATCTAATGTGTATTTTTTTTTAAAGTTAATGTTTCAGTTCATGTTCACATAGTGGACCACACATGTTACTGAATAACGAGAATCTAGATATAAATAAGCCGGAGCAACAAACTAAGAAGATGGTAGTGCTAATTTGCAGTTCCATGATGAGTTAAAGAAAAAACAATATTTGTGCAGTTTTCTTAGCTGAACTGCTCTTATCTTGCAACAATTATAAGTGATCACAGTTTATTTGAAATGCCTGCAGAAGTTGGTTCAATGAAAAAAAGGGGAATAAAGGGTGGGGAAAAAAAAAGAAGCAAAGAAAAGAAAAGAAACAGGCACCTAAGTGCTCCCTAGCTTGTTAAAATTCAATTCTAGGTTGTATTCTTACATCATGTATACCATACCAAAAGAGAAAGGGAAAAGAAACACCACAAAGTGTAAAGGGAAAAGGACAAGAGGGGGAAATATCTTGTTCTTTAAAGAAACTCAATGGTGGGGGAATAGGAATCTAAGGGGATCCAAGCACTTGTAGACAAATTAGTTTCTCAAGATAAAAATGACTATTGCCCTTTATGCAATGGAAAAAGAAGTTGAACCCTGAGACATCCCTAGAGCCATCCCAGCCAATAGTAAATAGGACAAGACCTTCAGCCCCTCCTCACTCACTCATATATATGTAACACTATTTCTCTTCATCAATAAGCTTCAAACTCTCAAGAGTTTGAAAAAGTAAAGTAGGGGAACAGAAAAAGAGAGAGAGAGAGAGAGAGAGAGAGACAAGGTAGGTTCAGGTAGAGTTATTTACAAAGCTAGCTTTGCTTCATGCCAAATTGCTAGCTGCTTGGTTGTTTCCCAAGTAAAAACAGTAGCCAAAGTAGCCGAGTGGTGTTTTTGTCTTTTGGGGGGACATGGAAGGCCTTGTCTTCCTTCATGCTGTATATATTATGCTGCTTAATTGCTTCTACCTCCTCATAAATAATTCTTGCAGATCACTTCTAGTCTCAGCACCACCAATTATCAAGAGCACTCATGATTTGGTCATATCTCTGTAAAACTTACCGTCTTCCATGGTAGAGAGATAAATAGGTTAAGTTTGCATTTAGTTATTGTGTGTTACTATTAGCATACTTGGCGTGCCTGGCTCCCTGTATGCCATTTGCAGAGCCCATCAGGACAGTGATGGCCTTAACGAATGGCGTGCGAGGAGCCATGCATGCTGTGTGTTATTATTAATCAAGGGAAAACTAAATTAACTAGTTTCTGTTTTCTACAAATCTTTGTTCATTATGTCTCTCTTTAATTCAGTTTTGATTTCCTATTCTCTTTGTTTCTTTCCATCTTATCTGTTGGGAGGGATGGAAAGAAGAGGTTTGAAAGGTCTCCTACTCTCCTTTGGTATCTGATAAATAATTAATCTATTAATTGTGCTTAATGTTGTGTTAGGTTGTGAATAGCCTACTTGGTTCAAAATGTTATTGATTTGGCTAAATAGTAGAGAGGTAAGTATCATTAGCTACAAAGAAAATAAAATAATATTTTTTGGTTTTGATATTTGCTTTTCCTTTCTTATCATTTTATAGGTTAATTGGCATCTTCTGTCCTCCCTCAGTATAGATCATTGTCACCTTAAAGTTGACGCATCCACCAATCGTTTTCATCATTGTCTTGTCATTTTTTGTTGCAATTGACCAGTTAACATCTTGGCTACATTTACATTTGTTTATATTCAGTATACATTTCAACTCAAATCAGGCGCCTGGTTTTGAGATATATATTTCATTAGTTTGAATTCGTTGACAATTAGTGGCATCATATTGTCTTTTAATTATGATAAAGAAAATGTTGACTGTGAATTGAGTACCTATCAATATATGTACCAAGCTAACAAGCTTTATAGAACAAATTTATTATGTCTTTTAGTTACTAGATTTTTTTAAAATTATTTTCTGTCTTTTTCCAGCTTTTATTTCCCTTTGAAGCCGCACAGGTATACACTCTTGAAAATTCGACAAAATCCATTATTTGTTGAGCCTATGCTAGTAAATGCTGGTAGGATCATTGTTGCAACAGCCTTGTGTAATAGACGTACTTTGTTCATTCAAGTCGTGTGTATTAGTGAGAGGAGTGTTGTTTAAGCAGCGATGTGTTCTCATTTTTCACTTTGTACAATGCACATGATGCACACTGATATTGGTAGTGCTCTTCAAGAAGATTTGTATAGCTACCAAAATCTTGGTTATTGAACTTTTACAATCCAGTTTGCAGCTAATGATCTACAAACTTCAAAAGAGACGAAACCATAGGTGCAAAGCTTGCTTATTAATTAATATCAGTTTTTGCTTTCAGTATGTTACATATTTTAATTTACGAAGAGTCTGAAGTAACTCATACATAAATAATTCAAAGAACTAATCAAAAAATAATTCAAAGATTAATAATACTAATTCTATTCACCCAATTCAGAAGGTATATATCCAAAAACAAAAAGTTGAATAGGATGCACACTTTTGATCTATTGATTGTCTATCAAACCAATAACTTGTAAAAGATATTTTTTTTGGTTTCTTTCATTTTGGTTGTTAGAATTTAGATAACTCGACCAATTAATTGAGAGTTGAGACTAATGTTCCTGTGCATTTTAGTTTACTCACGCAACAGTATAGTTTTTGCACTGATACAAGTTAATTACTTAATAATATACTGTTGAGCAAATGGGTAATAACCATTTGTAAATATATATGACTCGCACGTGGGTCTGGAAAAGATGCGTTTGTAGTTACATCTCTTTTTCAAAACAATTACTGATTGGTCAACAATATATCTAATAGTAGTGTACTACTGCATGAAAAATAGGACGAAAAGGACGTAATATATATATGAGACGCGCGTGATGATACTTTAGATTTATTCGTTATGCAATAATCACCAGGATAAAATAGGGAGATTTACTGATATAATACTTGGGAAATTACACCAAAAAAATGTTGTGTTAAAACATATTACCATTTGTCGCCATCAATCTACGCCAGAAATTTCAACTTTTGACGATTTGAAGAATTCTTTGGCCTTTTGGCGATTATATATAGACTGTGACTAATGTTTCAAAAAAAAAAAACTTTATTTAGTAGTTTATTTTTAGAAAAGTATTATTTTAGTAAATCTCCCATAGAAAACACGAAAGCAGTAGCCAACCCAATGCAAATCCATCAAAGGCGTAATAAGTCAATTTTAACGTATATAAATAATTTCTCTAAAAAAATGTATATAAATGATGTTCTGACCTTTTGGCTCCCCAGAAAAACAAAAATAATATTAAAAGGAATTATATAAATACTTTTTAAATTAATATAAAGTTTTATAAATATGAATTATAAAATAAGATCACTCAATTGAGGTTGTCAAATAGATATAGATTAGGTCAAATTTAAATTAAATTATAATAGATGAGTACAAAATAAATCATTAATCTATTTATTATGAATTATTAAAAATGTACTTTAAAAAGGTATAATTCATACATATCTCATCTAATTAAAAAATTGTCTTACCCATCTATATATTAACCAATTTTTATGGATGGATATTTAACTCGTCTATTTGAATTGAAGAATATTATATGTTGATATTACATTTTTTGGTGTACAATAATCAATATATATTGAGATTCACTTACTAACTTTTTCTTTTACATGTTGGTTACGCATCCATTTGGTTTCTAAAAAAGGAATTTTATTGAGCTGATATATATGCTCACATCCATTATGACTTCCCCTGATGATTTGACAAGCAATATACCAAACAATCATAGTCATTTGAATCAACGCTTGAAGGTAGATTAAAGTGCATAACTGCATATAAAAAAATTCGTATTTTTTTAGACCTTCAACCTGAAGGTGGGAACAATATGGATTGACTTTCACGTCCACGCCAGCTTAAGTTTGAATCTGGCTATGGCCGATTCTCCTCGTTGCCCCTACCTCTCCTACCATTACCATGTTGTAAAGTTTTCCATGCCAATTTGCCTTTTTCTTTTGTTGCTTTTGTGTCTTCTCTAGAAGGCAATGCTAATAGATTTGCACGATAACTTAAGAAACTTCACTGAGTGAACCTTCTAGGTAGCTAGTAATCATGTTATTTAATATTTATACAAAGACATTATTATTGTCATATAAAAAATCATGGCCCTCATATATATCAATCTCTCTTTTTCAGTCTGATGAGTGTAGTTCAGTTAGCTCAATAACACTCTTGGAGAGAAAAAACAATAAACTTTTAAATGTAACTAAATTCTAATTGTGGTGGTATGTACCAAATAAAAGAAAAAAAAAACCTTCTTTTTCAACTAATGACGTCAATCAATCTTAGAATGATGAAACAATTCATTGGACCACATGATCCGCAATCTCCTCTGCCTATTGGAGCCCAGTTGGGCACGGCCCCAAATGACTCCGCCGCACATCCAATCAAGAAATTCTCTGCAGAACCAATATAGTTTGAATTATGGAATATCAACAAATTGAGGACATTCAAATCTCACGGCACATACTATATATAATCATCTCTATCTCTCACTTGGTTTTCTTTTTTTGGTAACATCTTCTCATTGTCCCACTTTCATGTTAATAGAATATTCTCCAACCTTACATGCAGGAAAAAAAGTGATGATTGTATAATCTTGAGCAAAACTTTGATCAATCCCAATTAATGATATGAACAATTTGGCGTGATCCTACAGCATAACCTAAGCATTCTTGTAATAACATGTTTGAAAACACGTTAAGAATAGAATGATCAAGTTTAAGACATGAAAGCTATAACTATTAACTTTTAAAAATCACATTCGAAACGCTATAAATCTAACGGACAAGATTGGTGGTACACCATCCAGAGGAGTCTGCAAAGGTTGCTGCAGTAGCACTTGATTCTTCTGATGGATTCATTTGCTTCCTTATTCTGGCGCTGCTGAGATCAGCGACAAATCCTGGTTGTGAAACACTAAACTCTACCGTCTCAACATTGTTGGTCAGCATGTCCACAACCTCTGGCATTCGTGGCCTAAGCCTCGCCATTTGTTGCACGCAACGCAGCCCCACCATTAGGAACCGTTTCGCTTCTTCCACGGGATAGTTCTTATTCAGCACGGGATCCACCATTCTCAGAAGATCATTAGCCTCATATGCTGCCCAAGCCTACAAACATGTTCACACAATCATAACTCACATATCATTTAACATAGACATGCATGTCCAAACTATAAAAACACGTTAACCCCATTTCGTATATAGGCTTGTTTATTTGTTCAGCGTTATTTATTGCATGAATTAAATGAGAGAAATATATGTTTTTCGCTCCAATTTTCTTACCTTCTCAACTATGAAACGCTCCCCGTTTTGAGACGAATCTACCACGCGTTGGCCACTGACAATTTCTAAAAGTAGAACTCCAAAGCTATAAACATCTGATTTTCGTGTCAAGTGTCCAGAACTAGCATAGTCTGGTGCAAGATAACCGCTGTAACGTTTTTATTTTTATGAAAACAAAATAAACCCCATTGGTCTCTGAATAAAAAAGGATCCAATTTTAATCTATATAGCCAAAGGGTTTTCACTCACAATGTGCCAGCAACATGGGTAGTGACGTGGGACTTTTCATCTCTTAGTAGCTTGGCCAAGCCAAAATCGGAGACTTTTGGTGTAAAATTTCGATCAAGAAGAACATTGCTGGATTTGATATCTCTATGCACAATATGGGGTTGATGTTCCTCGTGGAGAAAGGCAAGCCCACTTGCCACACCTATGGATACATCCCTCCGAGTTTCCCAGCTGAAATTCATCTTTTTTTGCTCTGAACCTATCAATTCAAATTTCAAAACAAAATCTTTTCATGGCCTGCTTCTATATATATTCCTCTAGTACAATTCTAACACTTAACTTGGAAATCAATTAACATAAAAACTTAGAAATGAATCTAAAAGTCACCTAAGAAAGTGTGGCGAAGGCTATTGTTTTCCATGTAGTCGTAGACTATGTATCTGTGGCCTCCTTCTACACAACACCCTCGGAGAATGACAAGATTTTGGTGCTTGACATTTGCTAGTGTATTCAATTCTGCCACAAACTCCCTCTCTCCTCTCAAGGAATCTAGCTCAATCGAAAGCACTTTCACGGCCACAAAAGTTCCATCCCGAAGCTGCCCCTTTACAATTTACAGAACCCTTTTCAAATTCAGCTCTCAATTAAATGTTAGAATTAAAACACAACATCAAATTGTACATTTCTTCAATAGCCACATGAAAATAATGATAGTATATAACTATTTATAACCTTGTAGACAGTGCCAAAACCTCCTTCTCCAATCTTTTCCGAGGGGTGAAAACCTCGTGTGGCAGAATTCAATTCTCTATAAGTGAATATGCGGAAGCTGCCATCATTGTTATCTTCATCTGGCTCCTCTGTTGGGTAATAACAGATGCAATCCATAATTCTATGAAATTAAGATCAAATGTGATGAAAAAACAAATGAGTGTAGATGATAGGGAGAAGGAACACTAATTAAACATGTGTTATACCGTGCTTGGTTTGTTCTTTGACAGATGCTGAGAAACAAGTACAAAAAGAACACGAATTCTTCATGGCTCGAGACAAGCGTGAAAGTTCCTACGATGTTGGATTTGGGTGTGTGGTTCGTGAAGGTTTTGGAGATATGGCAAGAAATTGAGGGAAAGAAGAGGCGGCACACCGAGGTTGTAATTTGAGCTAAGCTAAAAATCTTTATTTCTCTGTTTGACAGATTCTCTTGTCTACCATGTTGCAATCTCATTCCATTCGGAAGTTTCTTTGATTTTGTTCATGGATTTAGTGGATCACGGTGAAAATGATACAAGGTTTGCCACGCTTTTTAAATCCAAAGCTTGACTTTGCATTATTTTTAAAATTTACAAGTTGAAATTGATAATTTTTTTAAGTCAAATCTTTCTAAAAGTTTACTCAAGAACTTGTTTTATTATAAAGCTTTTTGTTTAAGTAAAATTATATTTTTAAATAAATAATTCTAAATCTTTTTTCCGTTACTTTTTTTAATTAATTTTTACTTGCTAAATAAAAAAGCATTTAATATTTTTTTTATAGAAAATAGTTTCTAAATACAAGATCAAAGCTCATATTATGCTTCAACTTTTGTAAACTGTGCAGTCCATTTGCTCTCTCTGTATTGACCCAACAATTTAAAATTTTAATTAAATAAAATAAATTACATTGATATACCCGAAGTTTTTATTTTTTATTTCGACAAGACCTGAAGTTTTTATTATTACACATAATTTAATGTTCTTTCAACGTTTACACAGTCTTATAGGGGTATTATATAGGTGTAATATTTTTCAAATAATTAATAGAAATTAATTTAAAAATAGAAAAATGAGAGGTATAAAAAAAAGTTGATGAACTTCTCATAGAAGATTTCCATCATGAATTCCTACATCTTTGAAATTAGAATATCTCTACAGCTAATTTGAGTTAAAAAGAAAAAATTAAAAACATAACTATATCAGCTTTGTTTCTTCTTCGTGCTTTTTTACTTTTTTATTTTCATGTTTATGATTTATTATAAAAAAATCTGAAGCCATTTAGCAGAAGGACAAAAGAAAACCGGATAACAATTCCACTTTTTGTTTTATAAACGTTCTTATAAAATAAAGTTTTAAGAACTGCCATAATTTTGGGTTATTTTGACTGCACTCTTTTATGTTTAAATAAATTTTTCATACCTAAAAAATAAATCTTTTTTAGATTATTGTGTAATATTTATTTATTTTAACTAAATATCTGAAAAAAAATATGATCATAATTTTTTTTAAATATTTAATTGAAAAAAATGAATATTAGATAATAATTAAAAATAATCTATTTTTCATATATAAAAGACTTAATTAAGTTATGATTTATACTTCTTTATAATTTTGTATCATAGTTACTTAAAGAAATATTAATCATAAATTTAACATATATTTGGGTACTTCTAGCATTTCTATTTCATTCTTCGTTTCATTGCATATATCATCATCCATAAAGGCTAGAATAATGAAACATAATAACAAATAGGTCCATCCCCCAAAAATAACAAATAAGTACATTATTACTATATTTCTCTGTATTTAAAATAAAGCAAAAATTACAACGATTAAAGAAAATAGTAAAATTGAGGCCTATGATGAAGTTAAGATCCTTTTTTATATGATATAAAATAATATAAACTGAAATTTCCGTATCAGATTGAAAGATGTGTTATCAATTTTAGGGATATCTTGATCCTCGTACTGAAACTTACTCAGCCTTCTTGTCTGCACTGCTTACTTCTCTGTTTCAGTCTAATACTTTGGATCTCTTGCATTACCCATCAACCCTTCCCTTTCATATTCAATACGTCTCTCACCTCATTTTGTATTTTCTTCATGTCCTGCAAAGTAATGATATCCAAAGAGATGGTTATGAATTTGACTTTTCTAATGTGACGAGTGTATTTTAGAGTATAATAAAGTGCACTGTTGATTGGAAGGTCAACTGTTTAGATTGTGATAAATTAAGTACACATAAGACGTGTATAACAAACCATGAAGTTGTTAAAATATACCAACAGATTTTCCCATTAGTAGTTATAACTTGGCACTAATCCACTGAAGGACACCTCTCATTTTAAATGCGTCAAAATCAGAAAGCATCCAATGAGACAACACGGAAATTATCGCATATTGCATAATTTTGAAGAGTGTTAAACATTTTTGTAAGTTGTATAGAAAGGAGTGATATTATATTCTTACCAGGAGTTTGAGGAGAAGACGTTGTTCTGTTTGACCCTGGCTTTTTGACTCTGCCTCTCTGTGTTCACTGATAAAGGTCTTCTAGAGCATAACTAGGAAGCCATAGTCACAGGCTTAGTTTGCAAATACTCCTCCGGCACCCACCACAAGACTGGGCACAGATGTTAGTTGGTGAACAGGTGTGGTGATATTATAACTAAGGATGACTTGAGAGAAAGGAACTTGAATCCGCAGCAAATTATGTATGCACTTTGCAGGGATTTGCGACTCTGTGTTTTGGCATTTATACTAAACTAGAGCTTCAATGGTCCCTTTATGTCTATGCACAACCATGCCACGTGGCATCTGTCGATGAAATTTTTTACCTTACACAACCACTTATCTCACTTTTTCTTATTTTTTAAGTGTTTATGAAAAAATAATTATCCAGTCTAGAGTCTTAATAATCATTTTCCTTCCTCACCAACTTGGCTACTTCATTTCATTTCGTGGCTAGGATATGGTACAATAAATTCTCCTTTCTTGTTTTAATCTAGAATGTAGTAATGCACGGTTTTAATATTTTTTAAATTCTATATTTATATTATTTATTTATTAGTTATTATTGTCTATTATTATCGATAGTTGATTATATGTTTAGTAAACTTTTTTTTAAGAAAGAAATACAACGAGAGAAATAAGAATTTATTATATGTTAAGTATGATAGCAATTTAAATAATTATTATAAAACAATATTTTCATCAATATAAACTGAGAGTTCCCACTTCCTAACTACCATAAAAAATCAAAACAAAATATTTATGAACGGATATTTTCACGTATATATTTTAAATTAAACTTAAATTCAAATTACGCCGATCATTCGTAACATATAGGTAGTATCTTGGTTTCTGAAATTCATATGAAAGGACTCCAATGCACTTAAGTTATATGTGGTTAGAACTTTTTGGTAAAATTGTTGACATTAATATAATTTTGTTAATTAAATATTATTTTTTATGATTTTAATATTAAGTAATATCATTCTATTTATTATATAAATTTGTTTTAAATTAATAATTAAAGAAAAAAATTAATAGTAAATTACGATGAATATTCATCAATGTACTTTATTTTTAATTTAATTTTATTCAAATCTTAAATAATATAATAATAATATGCCTTTTATTATTTACCAACAATTAGTTTTCAAATGAAAGTATATTTAATGTTCATTATTTTATTTTATTTTACTTAGTATTTATATTTTTTCAATGTATCTATTTTAATATCTTTATTTTTAACTTAAATTTGAATATATATTTTAAAATTTTATGAATAATTAAAATTAATAATATGTGACAATATAAATTATTTATCATAAATCTAAAATATAATTTATAAGTACAGAAATATTTATTTATTGTAGCTTTTAATTATAATATTGTTAATTTTTTGGCGAGCGTACTAGTTTGTCCAAGTATTAATTAAAATGATAAATTTGAACGTCAAATCCACATAAACTTTGATTGTACTCAGAGTTTGTATATTTTTAATTTTAAACGGATAATTGACTAAATTCAATATTTGTCTAGTAATTATGCATAAAATGTAAAATTCAACATAAATAAAGATAATTAAGCATAACACATTAAAGAGACCAAACACAAACGCTTTGGGTGGTAATTGTCGATTGATGGAGAGTTTCGTGATGTGTTGGGTGTTCGACCTACTGAAGCTACTATCGAATCAATGCTAGAGATTTTTCACCATTTAACGTTAGTTCGACTATTACCTTCACCTACTAACCTATCTTAACTATGATTCCTCATGTGAAAGAGTCTAAATTGCCTAGTTTCACTTCTAATTCATTAAAAGCTACATCAAATAATTTGTTTTAAGAATAAAGATGCATAACTAAGGCTAAATAATATCATTCTATCCCTAGACATAGATTACTAAGATACTCTTTTCAAGTTCTCAAGTGCAAACATTTTCCAACAAGTAAACCCTATAACATACATGTGCATGGTGATCAAACCATAAACATGACAATAAACTCAAAAAAGAAGCAATAATATTGAAATAACATTAAATGAATAGTGAGAATCATTACATCAAGAGTATTTGGTTGTTAAGCTTCCAACAATAGATGGTTTAACCTCTCATTGTCATGAGAGACTTACAAATACAAAAAGGAAGCAATAAGAATGGAAGAAAATGAAAGAAAAACTCTCAAAGTGAGTAAGTTTCCTTTATTCTCTTGTGCCCTAGTCCTATTTCTATCTAAATTTCCCATTTGTCATAATGCTCTCCCTCTTTTTATCTTTAGAACGTTGTACACATGTTTTTCAACAATGATTATGTGCTAAGTCTGCATATATATGTCGAGCGCACATGCAAAGTCTAGGTGGCTTAAGTGATTGTGCGCTAAGTCGCTAGATGCACGCTTAACGCACATGCACATTATAACTAACCTCCAAATTGGCTCCTCACGACGCTAAGCGGTTGTTGTCACACTGCTCCAATTCTTCAACATCTTTTAGACCTTCTATTGTGTCACTTTCTAAACAAAACTAAATTTGAGAATTGAATTTTTGATTTATGAAAATTGAGTATATAATATATAGTTGTATTTGAGTAATGATATCAAATTATCAAGTACTTCCTTTTTTTATTTTAAAACTATTGATATTTTATAAATTACAAGTCTTATTAATTATTTAAAATAATTCCATCCCATCTTTACAAAAAATACTACACTTACAATTCATTGAAAAGGTACTTCAACAAACAACAATTATATTTATATTTATATCTTACACTGAATAAAAGTATTTTAGGTTAAATACATTAATAAGTGCATTTTTAAATCTATTAAATGCTCTTTAATTTTTGTATAGTAACCTTAAACATCAGTTTATTTAATAAGATAAAAATGAGAGATGTTGTTACTGTTTAAGGATCTAAGATTTACAACTCTTATTGATGTGTAGCTTAGCTTGCCTTTTCATCCCTCATCAATGGTGCTCTTCCTCTTGGGTGGCAGTTTCATTATGCGCGCCATCTAGTCTCTCTCTACAATTTCTATTCTTTTCTTCCATATCTTGAATGCTCCACGCATTCATTATTCTTACTCTTCATAACACCCTTTCGCCTCTTAACTTTTCGCTTCAGCCTTGGATTCATTCATTCTCTTCCCTCTCTTCTTTATTTTTTAATATAAACTTTACTTTCATAGTTTTCATTTTTCTTCAAGGGAAGCAAAGGCCGCAAAACAAAACAACAACCACCACCACAAACACCGGGGGTGTACGGAAAATCAAATCAAACCAATTCAATTCAATTCCCCCCACCCCTCCAAAAAAAAAAAAAACAAACACCGAAACCCATAATCGTTAAAATTAGGGCTTCGGTTTGGTGTTTTTAGTCCTTTTGATGGGCAACATCTCAAGCGGCGGCAATCCCCGTCGCCGACACAGCGGAGCTTCACGGCGGAGCCACCCGCCGCCGCCGCCGCGGCCCGTTACGCCGCAGCCTGAGATCGCGGCGAATCCATTCGTGTACCATGGTGCTGCTGCACCGTACCCGAACCCTCCTCTGCATTACCCTCAGTACCATTACCCCGGTTACTACCCTCCGGTGCCACCCATGCCTTATCATCCTCATCAACATCAACATCATCATCGACACATGGACCCGGCGTGGATTCAGGGGCATTTCCCTAGTGGGCCCATGATGCCTAACCCTGCACCTTTCGTAGAGCATCAGAAAGCCGTTACAATAAAGAACGATGTCAACATCAGGAAAGAGACCCTTAAGCTTGAACCCGACGTAGAAAATTCTGGCCACTTCCTTGTTTCGTTTTCCTTCGATGCCACCGTTTCTGGCAGGTGTGCTTTGTTGCCAATTCGTTAGTATATGTTTTGTGATTGTTTAATGTGTTGTTGTCGTGTGAATTGTGGAATTAAGGGGTTGCTGGATTCAAATTGGGGACCTGTGTTCCTTGTAATAAGCTGTTATCTGTGTACGCTTTATGTTGCACGAAGAGGAGGTTTGGTTACCCAATTAGCTTATAGTTATTCATTTGATTATAGATTGTCAGAGTGATGATGTATCTTGGTTTGATTATATTGCATATAAAAACTATGTTTTGAGCCACTAGGATTGGATTGGTGGTAAAAGGATTGGGTAGTTTGCATGAGGTTATATGCTCAAACATCAATGCCACCGTTATATCAGAAGAAAAAAAAGAAGTTATTTGTTTACTTATCATTTCAATGTATTCTTTAGAGTGGCTTTCTAATTCTTTCCTTTTGGGGGAGGTTGGGTGGGGTTTGGGGTTCAAGAACTTGTTGTCTTGTGAAAGTTATGCTACCCTTTTAAGGATGGTTAAAAAAGTTGAGAATTAATTGTATGTTCAGAAATATAGTTGCCATTTGCAAGTAATGGTGGTCAGTTTGAAAGCCAAGGTTCTTTTTGTCTGGACAGTAGCTTAACAATCATATAGTTGCCATTTGCCAGAAATATAACTTTATGCTGTAATTGCTGTAAAACCAAAGTCGGAGTTTTTGTTATTTGTGTTATTTTAATTTTAACTTTTGTTCAAGAATGGAAAGAAGTCATGTCAAAGGAGGAGGTGGTAGCTCCCCAACAGTTTGACTGTTTAGGTTTTTGTCCTGTTAGGGATGGTTTACAATACTAACATAATCTTCTTTAATTTTTAAGTTTTGTCCTTTTCTATCCTTATATCCAAATTGGAGTTCTAATTTAAATGCTTGGGAGATAGAAGAAATGGTAGACTATGGAGCTACTTCCATTTATTGCAGCTCTAATATTATGGTAGTAGCTATAAAATAGTGACCTATATTTTAAGGTATAAGTAGAAACAATACCTATTTTTCTCTGTTAGGTGTCTGAGTAGTTGATTCAGTGCATGCTTCACTTATGCTTCTTAGTTTTTACCAATGTTGCATAAGAAACTGGTTTAAATTTTAAATATGTGAAAATGCCATCAACTCACTATCAGTAATTGTAAGTACTTTGATTCCTATATTTAAGATTTGGAACATTGTGAGCAGCTTAATGGGTATACCATTTGCTTGATGTTTAATATTTTAGTGCTTTTAAATGCTAATGTGCATTTGTGAGTGTGAGGGTTGTCATTGAATCCCGATGATGGTTATGAATGTGAACATTTTGTGCTATAATTCTTCATTTACTTGTCCTGAAGGTTGTGTTGTTTCTTTATATCTGTTTAACAGCATCACCATATATTTCTTTGCAAAAGAAGGTGAAGGCTGCATCCTCACACCAATGAAGGAAAACCAACTTGCACCAGTGTCTGTGCATTTCGAGCAAGGCCTTGGCCAGAAGTTTAGACAGGCAGCTGGAACTGGTATTGATTTTTCAGTGTTTGAAGAGTCTGAGTTATTGAAAGTGGGTGAAAAGGATGTCTACCCTCTAGCAGTAAAGGCAGACGCATCCCCTGGTAATCATGATGAGTCAGATAGATCTCCAACATCTAGTAACACAAACTCTCAGATTACGCAAACGGTGTTTGAGAAGGAGAAAGGAGAGTTCCGGGTGAAAGTTGTCAAGCAGATCTTGTGGGTGAATGGAATGAGGTATGAGCTGCAGGAGATATATGGTATTAGAAATTCAACGGAGAATGACCAAGGAAAATGTGTTATTTGCTTGTCAGAGCCCCGAGATACAATTGTCCTTCCCTGCCGGCATATGGTATATTTGCAGCTTCCCTTTTTGAATGATATTTTGTGATTAGTTGATAGAATGATGCTGATGTGATGGTAGGCATCAATATCATAACCAATTTTATCAAATATCTTTTTTCAAACCGTTTCCTATTTCTTCTGCTTTTAATTTATTAGGCTGTTACCTTTTGGTCTCAGGCTCTTTGCAAACTCATGATCATTTATCCCAATTTAGCTGTTAAAAACTAATTAGATGTTATTTGAGTCCTTGATATGCATTGGCTGGATTCATTTTGTATTTGCAGTGTATGTGTAGCGGATGTGCAAAGGATTCTAGGTTCCAGACAGATAGATGCTCAATTTGCAGACAACCAGTTGAGAGGCTGTTGGAGATATAGGTAGGGTCTGAGGAGTGAGGAAGATACACTGTTAACTCCTCAAGCTTTATGTACAGCCCAACTGTTATACTTCAACATTTCTCCGTGTCTTCTTTTCATGGTGTCACCTTACTTTTCTGTATTTTCCAATAATCAGAAAAACAAAAGAAAATGTAATTTATATAGGACTTGCGTTTCAACATGAACGACAGGCTGGCATTGCACATAATTTGTACAAGACAATGCCTCCAATTAGCTTGTTTGTCTGTGCTTATAAATGGCTTCCATTCTATATGATTAAGTATATTTCTCTTGGGATGATGGCATTTTTTTAACTGTGATAGAAGGGTTGGTATGTAATAATGTAACTAATATCTTGCCATGCTGTAATATGTAAAAGTCTCGACTCTCGAATCCTATATAGTACGGATAAAGTGGGTATGTTAGGAATCCACGGTTAAGGGAACTAAAATGGGGTGTCCTTTTTTTGTGTGTGGGCATGCTGATTCTGTGGTTCTGATATCTTTACGTGGAAATTTTTCCTATTTTCTGTATACCAAACAGATGGTTTCCTATCAGGAACACCTATTTACTTTTAAGCCATTTTCAAATCATGGATTAGTCGCTTGCTGAAAATTTAGTACCCAACCAAATTAAGGATTCCTCCTTCTCATCAACCTCAAAGACATTTCTAATTCCACCGAAGTACAGAAAAAGCAAATGATTAACTAGCTAGTGTATCACATGCATATGCATGCAACCGTCAAAGATTTGATTCCTCTAGAAAGTGAATAACTGTAAAGTAAATAATGTTTTAATTGTTAAGAAAATTAATAATTGATATTTAATTTATTTGAAAGTGAATAATGTTAAGACTTAAAGAGTTCAATTTATAAGTATTTTTACATGACATTTAATATAAATTGACTACATATAATTCAATAAAATAATGAAATCTTATCAGATGTCTGTATAGTTTATAATGTTATTCAATAACATTTCGATAAAATTGAGCTTAATAGTTCAAGTCCACTATTAGGCCTCATAGTATGCATTACTCAAGAAACTAATTACAGACATGAGACATGTTAATATGCAACAAATGTAATGGCAAATTTCTTGCCCGCAAGGGCATTTCATATTTTATAAATTGGTTTAATAAATAGTAGTATTATAATATATATTATGGATTATGGAAAAGTTTGACCTTAAATTTTATAGTCACCCTCAATCATAAATTTATGACCGAATCTAATTTTATAATTGACCACCTAGTGCCTGTTCACAACACAACACTGACGTAGTTGAGAGTTGATCCAATGGACCCATATTACTGTGTCTTTCAACGCTGCTTTCAGATCGATGTTCAATAATGGTAGAAAGCTGAAAATTGAGTGAAGCATAAACCATACCAGTGACATCACCACATTGAAAATGAAGATTTTTCATAACATTTTTCTATTTCTTCATAAAATATAAACAAAATACAGTGAATCAAAGAGTTGCTGATTTTAAATTATTTGTAGTGGTATGGCAACGATGGATCAAGTAAGGCAGAAATCCTTGATCCGATCTAAAAAAATGATTCGTTCTTTATGAAATTTATTGTAGCTTTGTGCTTTGTCTGCCAATTCCTGCTCGCCATTATAACCCAAAACCAACCAACGTCAACAAAAAGAAAAAACTTAACACAATCATCACAGATTAATTTTATTAGCAAACGACAACGACATTGGTTGTTTATTTAGAATTAAGCGCCCAACCATAAAGCACTCGGATGTTCATAGCATCCTACACACTTTCACAGACAACAAACACAGCACAACAACAACACAGACAAAGTTGGACGACTAGAATCCAAATACATCAAACACAAGAGAAACTTGTACATACACAGGTTTCTCTAACACCACAATAATCATCAAAGGTACAATGCAGTTCAGTCTCCCCACCATTGATGCACATAGACACCATTGCTTCGGAGATCCTTGTAAATATCCATGCAACTTCCCTTGCTGGCATCACCTCCCCTCTCGGGACACTTGAGAAACAACTCATCAACATAGCATATAGCTCCATTCTCAAATATATCAGAGAGGAACTTGAGTTCAACACTGCCTGCATTCATCTTGAGGACCACAAAATCAGCATATTGCACAGTTTCTTTGAACCAGGCAAGGAAATCAAACTTCTCCTCCTCCCCAAGTAAAGGATCCATGTCATCATCATCATCACTACCAAGCTTAGCATTGACCTTATCAATACCAGACAAGCCAGGGTGGTAAACAAAGGTAATACCAGGTTGCTTCACATGGGACAACATAATCGAAGTGTTGTAGTGAACAAAATAAATATTGAAATCCTTCTGATCAATGGGGTACGATGGTAGGAACCAATCACTAACATTGGCATCAAGAAGCTCCCCTACCCCAATGTCAATATACACCAACCTCTTCCTAGTGGAAACATCCACAAATTTAGGCAAATAGGGAATCCTCTTGTGAAACTCAAGAGGTGGTGGTTTTTGTTTCTCACTCACGAGAGGCTCCATCAACTCTATGAGGGATTTAGTGAATGTGAGACTGGGACAATCAGCGGGTAAATTACCATGTTGGTAAAATGAAGTAGCGTTTCCAACTCGTTTCTTGAAAACAACAAGGTTAAGCTCGTTGACAGAACCAACATGCACAACATTGGAAGACCTTAACAAAGAGGAAACGGGTGTGGCTGCTCTTATCAAATCATTGGGGTGAGAACTAGTGGTGCCTACAAGAAAGGCACCAATGCCACGTGGCTTAAGGACACGCTCAACCTCGAGCACCAGCAATGCTGGGACAGAAACCTTGTCTAGGTCTCTGGAGAACACGAAATCGAAGGAGTTATCCTCGTACAGGACGTTCCTCTGCACGAAACGGTGCGTTTGGACGGCGCTGACGCTGGAGAAACCTAACTGTTTCATTGCCGTGACGGCCATTGAGGAGCCTTCTCCGACGCAGAGGCTTTTCGCTCCGGTGTAGAGTAAATTGTTACCAGTTAGGTCGGTGACCACGGAGAGGGTCAAGTTGGCGTCTTTCTCGCAATTGGCGGAGGCCCAGAAGCGGGTTCGGAGCAAGTGGGAACCAGGGCGAAAGGTGACGCCCTCGAAGCCGGAAACGCAGTCGAAGTACGTGGCGATGGGAGCGAGGGTTCCGAAATCGAAGAGGGATTGCGCGCGGTAGATGGAGACAATTGAGACGGCGCACGCGAGTAGTATTGAGCGAATGACCACGCGCTTAGCGATGGAGCCTTGGAGGATCTGGAATTTGAATACCTTGGCATCCATGGAATAATGTGGCTGAAGTTGTCGAGTTAAGTAAGAGAGTGAGAGAGATGCAGCACTTTGATGAACAAAGATTGAGAGAGAAAAATCGGAAGCCGAAGGGGGGAAGAGAGGGGGATTAGCGAGTGCAAAACCTGGAGGAAGTATGGTTTCCACCCACGAGGACACCCATTGATTTTTGGAAGCTTAACCAGACCCTCATCGGAACCCTCTTCCTCTTCAGCGTCGGTTTGAACCGACCCACACCCATTTTTTCCCACTTTAGATTACCTCATTACTTGATGTTTATGGATGCACATGCACTGTGTCTGTGTGTGTAATGAGATTTGGCAGGTTTTATTTTTGGTGAGGGGGATCTGAAGCAGAGTCTGTGATGAGTGGTGTGTTGGGAGTGTAGATCTAATCTTTGCGAAGAAGATAATATAAAAGTAAGACACAACAATGCCGCAAGGCAAAATGCGTAGCCAGTGAAGGTGCAATCTGTGATGTGATTCCGTAGGCCCATCAGTAATTCTTTTTTTTTTTTTTTTAGAGGAACAAATAATTAGCAATTCTCACATTAAATGAATATAGTAGGACAAAAATATTTTTCTTCTTCTTATTTTTTTTTTTAGTTATTAGTATTTTAGTTTGTACAATGTATATAATAAATATTTATTTTATATAATAACAATTATATTTTAGATTTATCATAAATAATTAATTATAATATAAGATTTTTTTAATTATTAATATTCTTTTATAAAAATATTAAAAATTAATTTAGAAATTAATGATAAAAATATTAGACTGAAGAAACATTTTAAAATTTGTTGTCCGTAAATAAATTGTTATCGTTAATAATAACTCCTAAAAATACTTTTATTCAACATAATTTTTCAAATTTTATATATAGAATTTTCAGTTTCAAACATATTTCTAATATGATTGCATTAAATAATATTTGGAGAAATTTTTTTATTCTCTATATATATTTAATTTGAATAAAATTGTCTCATAAAATATATCTGTAATCTTAAAAAATGTTTTTTTTTTTTATGTATTTAAAAAAGACGCAATGTTTTTCTGAATGCTGTTTCTGTTAAAACTACTAATGTGTTTTAATATGCTTGTCTTTTACATTGCCATTATTGATATTTGGATTCTTATTTCTTAAGAAGATAGCTAATGGAAATATGGAATTAACAGTAGAGAAGATGTACAAAGTTATTACTCCGTAAAAAAAAAAGTACAGAGTTAACGCTTTTATTTAGCGTAGATACAAAGTTAACCTTTGAAAAATTATTATGTTAATTTAGACTCTTAACTGTTTATGTGAATATTTAAGAGAAATTAAAAAAAAATATTTGTGAAAAACAAGAGAATTTATAAAAATATATCTTTAAAATAGTTCAAGAGAATTATTTTTTTTGTGTCATGGTACATAAGATTTTCTTGAGCTTATATTCATAAGCTGTCGAATATTGGTGTGTTTTGTATTCGAAGAAAAAGACATTACACCTAACAAGTTAGTGTTTTTATTTTTGGTGAGGTAGATCTGAAGCAGAGTCTGTGATGAGGGAGTGTAGATCTATTCTAGCGAAGTAGATAATATAAGAGTAAGACATAATCATATTATTTAAAATTGATCCTGATTCAATCATATAATTAGATTATTGGATTAGTGTCGATGAGTTATTAATTGATTTGCAAAAAAAAAATGTTAATTTTTTATATTTATCTTTAAAATATTTAAAAATAACATAACAAATTAATATAATTTCATAACATAGATAATTAGATATCAAAATATTAAAAAAAATATTATTACTCAAATTCAAACAAATAAGTAACACAAATCACCAATATAAATAAATAGCCAAATAAACTTCTAAAAACTATCATGTTTTCCTACTCAAAAAAATGAAACTTATGTAAATTAATAATTTGGAGAGCAATCTGGAGGGTGTGGCATGATGACATAATGGTGGCGAGTGACAACATAGACTTGTTAGAGTTGGATAAGTGTGTTGCGAGAGCGAGATTGCAAGATAAACGAAGAAGGAGTTGAGACTCAAAATTGAGAGGATTTCTACTTTCTAAAATGGTTTGAAATTGAAACGAGTCACCAATTTGATCACAAAACTGGACTGAATCACTCGGGATCAAAAATACATTAAATCAAATATAAGATTTGAAGATTTGAGCCAATAAAAGTTATCAAATCGTAGTTTTAAAACTATGGACAAAACAATGCCACAAGGCAAATGCGTAGCCAATGAAGGTGCGATCTGTGATGTGATTGTGATGGAGCATAAAATCGTCATCGTCATAGCCTTTACGTGTCAACACATGCAAGTTTCACTTCTGTTTCAATCATACACACGTACTCACTTTTCACTTTTTTCATTTTAATTGCATCCTAAATTATTAATCAATTCTATAGCCAATAGCCACTGCTTTGCGAGTTACAGTCAAAACCAGGAATCAAAATATTGTTATTGGAGTTTAAATTTCAGACCAAACTAGTAAGTTTAATAAGAACAGTTAAAAATTTAATCATTATTAGTAAATAGAAGTAACAAAAATTTATATCTTATTGTTTTGGTAGAAAATCATACAAGTCCTCAATAATTTTTTTAGAGGAACAAGTCCTCAAATAATCAAGGAATTAGCAATTATGACATTAAATGAATATAGTTGGACAAAAACATTTTTCTTCTTCTTATTTTCTTTTAGTTATTAGTATTTTAGTTTGTACAATGTACATAATAAATGTTTATTTTATATAATAAAAATTATAATAAATAAATACTTTTTAATATATAAATTATATTTTAGATTTATCATAAATAATTAATTATGATATAAGATTAATTTTAATTATCAACATTCTTTTATAAAAAATATTAAAAATTAAGTTAGAAGTTAATGGTAAAAAATAATCGACTGAAGAAACATTTTAAGATTTGTTGTCTGTAAAAAAATTGCTATCGTTAATAATAACTCCTAAAAATACTCTTTTTCAATATAATTATTCAAATTTTATATATAGAATTTTCAGTTTCAAACATATTTCTAATATGATTGCATTAAATATTTGGAGAATTTTTTTTATTCTCTCTCTATATTTAATTTGAATAAAATTGTCTCAAAATATATTTATAATCTTAAAAAATGTTTTTTATGTATTTAAAAAAGACGCAATGTTTTTCTGAATGCTGTTTCTACTAAAACTACTAATGTGTTTTAATATGCTTGTCTTTTACATTGCCATTATTGATATTTGTATTCTTAAGAAGATAGCTAATGGAAATATGGAATAAACAGTAGTAGAGAAGTAGTAGAGAAGATGTACAAAGTCATTACTCTGTAAAACAAAATGTACAGAGTTAACGAATTTTTTTTTGGGGGTAGATACAAAGTTAACGTTTGAAAAACTATTATGTTAATTTAGACTCTTAACTGTTTATGTGAATATTTAAGATATTTTATAAAAAAAATATATTTGTGAAAAAAAAGAGAATTTATATAAAAAATATCTTTAAAATAGTTCAAAAGATTTTTTTTTTTGTATCATGGTCCATAAGATTTTCTTGAGCTTATATTCATAAGCTGTCGAATATTAGTGTGTTTTATATTCGAAGAAAAAGACATTACACCTAACAAGTTAGTGTTTTTATGGGGACAAATTATTTATGGAGGATTGAAAATGATCTTGTTCCTTAGAGCATGGATAAATGATGCGAAGGAAATTTGTACGAATTTATCTGAATATTTTTTTTAGTAAATTAATATTTTTTCTATTTATTAAATAGAATAAATATTTTATATATAATTAAAATTTATTATAGCAGTAAAAAAATATCATAGATATTTTTAATACATAAATTATACTTTAAATTTAAATAAATAGTTTGAATTATAATATAAAATTATTTTTAATTGTTGATAATTTATTTTAAAAACATTTAAATTTAATTTAAACATAAATACAAAAGTTGATAATTGAAAAGATCAAACATACAGATAGAAATAAAAATTGAGGAGTTTAGGTCAGTATATAAATTTTTTATTTTTAATTCTCATATATTAAAAAAATACAAATAGAAATAAAAGGAAAGTAGATAAATAATTAGGATAATTTTTTTCTCGGGATTAAAAGACTCTTTTTTTTTTTTTTTTGTAATGATCACATCTATTCTGAAAGCAATCCTATTAGGTCGGACAATACCATTATAAGTGACACTAGTTTATAAAACAATGTCTGATATACATATCCAAACAATAAAAGAGAGAAAATATTGAGAATGCTAATTGAGAGAATGAGTAGAATCTCACTCATAATCTAAATTGTATATTCTAATTTATAACATAATAGTATATTACTCGGGCTTAAAAATTAGAAGTGATTATAATTTTATTTTAAATTTAAATGTGTTGACGGTTCAGACATTGTAAATAATAAAGGGTCAGTATTTCTTTATGAATAAATAAATACTTTAAAATTTTTTATTAAAGAATTAAAAAGATAGTTTTTTATTAAAAATTATGAGAGTGTATTTTAAAAATTATAAATAAATGTATTTTTATTCATTAAAAAAATATCCTTTTATTTTATTTTATTTATTTAGAACACTGAATAGTATTTATTAATAATAAAATCCTCATAAATTCATCAAATTTGATATACTAGTATGCAGTAAATTTAGGATCACCAAAAAATTATAAAACAAAGATATTTGTTTTATAAAAAAAACAAAAATATCTTTAACATCATAGTAAAGATATTTTATTAAATACAATATATACTTAAAAAAACCAAATATATATCTTAATTATTCTAAAAAATGTAAAAATATTCTCAACTAATTTTATAATTTATCAAACACATTTTTTTTATCAGATACAAAAACAATATTTTCATATTTTTTTAAAAAAATTATCTAAAAAACAAACATCCCTTATTTAAAAAAGAAGTGGGGAAAGCTATGAATATATAAATAGTTGAGAATGCAGTAGCAGTGTCTAGTGTCTACTACTACCCACCGTGATCTGTTCACTGTACACGCACATTGCACCGACACACTGAGCCAATGGGAGTGTGGCAGATATAATAAATGCTGAAACCAAAATGGCAAGATGTTTTCTAGATAATTCAAATATGCTTCTCATCTAATTTTATTTTTAGCTCATCCTTGATTTATGGTTTAAATGCATTTTTTCTGAAGTACATTACAGTACTAACAGTAGTATTTTTTGTTTTAGCTTTTCCAAATATTTTTTATTTGTGATTTTTGTACTTTTCAAATATTTTGTTTTTTTGTTACAATTTTTTCATGATTTTATTATGTAGTAGTATTGTTATATGACAAATTTACGTTTCAAAAATTTAAGTATTACAAGAGTCATAAGTAAAAATTTATAAAATTGTCAGAATAGTTAATAAAATTAATATATTTACAAAGACCAAAACTATATTAAAACTTAATTTTATTTACCTCTAATTTTAGAATTGCTTTGAATATATTTAATTTTCCATCCTGTAATTTTGTTGATTTTTGTAATATTTAAATATATTTTTTTCAGTTCTTTCATTATAAAACTACTTACATATTTCATTAGATATTGTCATGTGGTAATTTCGTAATAATAATATGATTGCGTGATAACGTCGAATAAAATCAATTTAAGTATTTTTATAATAAAAATTGACCATAAAAACTAAAAGCAAAAAAAATATTGCAGAAATTATAATTTTTTTTATACAAAAACTACACTCAAAATTAATATACTTATTGGACATAAAATAAAATATTTAAACATTTAGAATTTTATGTGGTTTGGACAAAATAGGAGCTGCCATGTATCGAATCTGGCAGGCTGGCACGCAATAAAGGTAATAGAATGAACAATAAAGGTAATAGAATTTATTTTCATGTTTTCCAAACGGATAGAATTTATTTTCATGTTTAATTTATTTTACTGCATTTACATGTTTAATTATTGTGTATTTATATGAATATATTACTAATTTGTTCTGTAAAACAAAAGGCTTAATTATATATTTCATCTTTTACTTAAAATTCAAGGTTTAACTTAATTTTTCAATTATTAAGAGTTTATTTTAATTTTTTATTATTTAAAATGAAATAATTATATTATTTTCATCTGATTTCGACGGATGACCCTTTTAACCGTCAGTATTTTAGTATTTATCGTTAAAACATTCATATGTATAATTTTAAAGTGAGGGTTTATAGCCGCCACTTTATTTATTATAATTTTAAAAAATAATCTGATTATCCCAGATCAGTTCCAGTCAAAATCTAACGACCCACCCCCAAATCAACACTACCAGATCCACAAATGAACACCCAAACATCAATAACTCCTCCAACCAAAACAATTAAGTATCGAATTTGAAACCCACTTCCAAGACGACACAATGGCATATTGAAGAAGCGCCTTGCCATCTCCACCGCCTCCGGTGCTGCAACGGAGTTCGTGGAGAGGTCGCGGATGATAAGAAGGTGGGGGCTCTACCTGAAGGAAAAGGAACTCCGCACGCGCGCCCTACAACCACCCACCACTACCAACAATGGGACTCCGACGGGACTGGGCTAGTATTGAATCGACCCAGAAACCAACTCGCCCACCATGTTCCTCTACTCCAAACCCATATCGAACAAAGAACCATAGTCGCGGGCTCCAAACCCTGTAGATATCTTGAAGAACTGCACCTGGATCTGAGAGAAGGATGAACCAGCATCACCGTCGCGGGTTCTGTCATCACTGTCACGGGTGGCGTTGTGGAGGTCAAAACGGCGAATAAAAGGGGAAGGGAGAGAGATGTGCCCTTAGTCAACGATACATAATTGACCAAAATGATATAATTATTACATTTCAAATTGAGAGATCAACTTAAATTAATTTTTTTAATAATTGAAGAAATAAATTGAATATTACATTATAATTAAGAGATGTAAAGTATAATTAAGTCAAAAATAAATATTACTAATATTATACTTATTTTAGAGAGAGAAACTTTATTAAGGATTTAATTTAGTTGATCCCTATGAATATAAAGAAAAAATATTTATAATAATATCTTTTTTTAGGTACATAAGATGATAAAATGAAAAAACACTCCAAATATATCTGGGAGAGCCACAATAATATACTAGTGTTGTCAATAAAGACACATCTAGAAAATTCCTGCATAAATTTTAACCACAAATAGTTATATGTAAATATTTATTGATTTCATAATATATATTGGTAGAGAAGATATCTTATGAAAGAAAATATTTTATATGTAAGTGAGTAAATTAAATTTGATTAATATAATTATAATTACATGACTTTTTAAGTAGTCACATAATGTTTAATTATATGATCTAAATTTAATTTTTTTTACTTTCATAAAATAACTTACTAATGTACCCTCTATACTAGTATATATCAATTTTGTAGAATTTAAAGTCAAAAGATAAGGTGCATGCATAGTGAGAATTGAATTTTTATCACTAAAATTTAAGTGATTTAAATGCAAAGTGAAAGATTACATTTTATTATATGAAATTTATTTGAATGAATACATTAAAAGTTGTTTTTGTTTCAACTTTTAAGAGAATTTATTTATTATAATTGATAATAATTTTCATTATAAATAGAGAATTAGTGGAGAAGAAACACACAAAAAGAAAGATTGTGAAACAAAGTTACTTTATTGAGATAAAAATGTTTTGTCTTTGCGTGAGAGTCTGATCATTTCTTGTAACCATCAAGTGGGATACTTGCGTTTGCAGAGTGACACACTATTTAGGATAGATTACAATCTTATAATCACTTTTGTGATAGGAAAATACGTGGATATAGTTAAGAGGTGCCGAAGCAAGTTAAATTCTTGTGTTTGTTATTATTTTTCCTATGTAATCTTTATTGTGTTCTCACGATTCTTTTATAAGTGTAGATAATTTGGTTTGTGGAAACATTAATTACCCAACAAATTTTTTTGCTTGTTTGTAATTTTGAAATCAACAAATGCTTTGGTGAACGATGAGGCTTTGAAGCATTAATTCCACCAGTGCCAGTCATCAACTAATTTTTTTTATCAAGATTTAATGACACATTGTTGCAAAATATTTTCCTTTTTCGATACACCATCAAATTATTGTAGTATGTGTAAAATGAAACCAAATTGCCTAAATTCAAGTTAGTAGTAAGGTAGATTTAAACCTATATTTAGCAATGAGTAAAGCTAAATATTCTTGTTGAGATAACTAAATATAAGTTGTTTTCTTGAAAATACATTTATAATAAAAATAAACTTGTAACATCAAGTTTACCCAAGTTAAACTTTACTAATCCATAGACAATGGAATATGGTTCCTATATAGTGAGAAAATAAATTTTAAAGAATAAACTGGACACATAATCGATAATTAGAAAATTAACATTTAAGAATTGTAATATAATTAAATACATACATGACAATATTTAAAATTAAGTACAATATTAATTATTGATTGTTTAATCAATGTTGTGAGTGCAATTTATAAATATTACTCCTCACTTTCTTTTATATCATGGGAAAGAAAAAACAAATCACAAAGCAATTTTGCGTGTGGACAAAAAAGTTAGCATAGGGGTAGGGGTGTCAAGATAATACACTTCATAACCAAAATCATTACCAAACTGACTAAGAAATTTGCACCCTTGTTAGCATCCCTTGAATGAGTGACTAATTGAAGGGGACTAGTCAAGCTTGCAGAGGAGCTATGATATCATAAATGAGGGGTCTTAGGTAAGTAGAGTGAGCATGACCCTTTTGAACAACAACTTTTGAATCCATCTCAAATATAATATTTCTCACGGAGAGTTATCTCGCTGTTTGGATACCAAGTTTAGAAGTCCAAAGTTCCACCTATATGATATTGCAAGATCCAGTATTAACACAAAAGCCTTTAATCATAGTCCCATTAGTGTCATTAACGAGTCCTCCACAAGCTGTCTGCCCAATTCTATTATGTTATGATCCATCCACGTTAAAAACTTGAAGGATAAGGGAAGTGTATTGTGTACGTAGAGACCAAGAACCGAGTATCTTGCTATATTTATCGTGAACGTATGAGGACATGGTCTTCCTTAGCTTTTGAGAAATAACTTGAACTTGTCCTAAAACCTAATATGAGAGAATTGGGAAGATTTCAAGAATTAGAGAAAACCAATTTATTTGTCATCCCAAATATGATAGGTGGTAAACCTAAGGAGGGTGGTTTCAGTTCCAATCTGTTTGAGGAAAGGCATTAGTTGTAAGGTTGAATTATAGCTTGCATTATAATTTTGAGAGCTTTACAACATGGGAAGGTTTCATGCATTCTGGGTCATCAATAGTTTTATTAAATTTGTCCGGCCACCAAATTTTTTGTCCACATGTCACACCTCCATTTGTTTGTCATTTGTTGATTAGCTGCAAATTTTTTTTCCCTTTTTACTTCTCTCTTTCACTCTTTCTGCATTTGATAAAAAAAATGCAACTACACGGGTCCCAACACTAGTGTGTCAATATTTCCAGAGGGGAAATATAGGCACATGACCCAAGATGAAACCTTCCCATGTTGTAATGAAGCTCTTTAAAGGAGTTCATGATCTATCTGGATGGTATTGGAGTTCTTCAGTTTAGAGAAGCAAAATCCCAAACAATAATGCTTGATTCTTTTTAGGGAAATATATATCTACTTTAATTTGTTTTTTTCCTTTATAAATAAATTTTAATTTTTAATTACTACGAATGTAAGTTATACTATTAACTAACTAATAATATCCTAAATATAACTGTAAAATAATTATTAAAAAAAGTTTATAATATATGTAATTAAATGATGGTGTAAAAAAATATATTATTGCATGTTATTTTTTGTGTACTTATAATTTTTTATGTACAATTAGTATAATCTAATTAAATTCTTATAAATAAACCTTTTGAACTTTTATTTTCTCTTAATTAATCCTTAAATTACTATCTTAACTTTTGGAATTTTAAGTTAATCTTTATATCTCTATTCATATCATTTTTAAACTAATCTTTTATACTTAATCCTTAAATCATAAATTACTTGCTTATAAAATAAAAAAGATATTAAAAGGAAAAGTTTGTGCAAATGTAAGAAGTAAATGAGTAATTAAAAAAAAATCTGCTGGAAATGCTGTAAAATAAAAAGAGTGAAGTTAGTTAGCATCAGCCTCACTAAACTTTTTACTTTTGTGCCAACCACACCTTAAAAAACCAGAAAAGCTGAAACGTGTCTGCTTGAAGCTTTTTATGCCACTTGTCTTCTCTCCTTTTTCCAAATTCCCTTTATGCTTCTTTCCTGCTCCAATGATCGCAGCAAGATTTCGACCTTCTTTTCTGCAAAATACTGTCAGCTCAAACTCTTTGTGGGTTTTCGGCTGAACCCCTTCATATATGGCCACTGAAGCACATCGTTTTCCCAAGATTAATAATGACCAAGGCTCTTCTAGTATACCTCATAACCCAATTCAAAAGGTACTTTTTTTACTATTATGTTCTCCACTTCATTCAGTTGCCTATTTTTATTTTCCTTTGTTTTACTCTAATTAAGGCTAAGCTAACACTTTCTTTATCATATATGTTCTTTCAATAGTTTTTAGTGTTAAAACTTAAAACTTTTAGAACATTGGTTTCTTTACTGGAATTCACATGAGTATTTATCAGTTCATACCTTTGTACACTGATCAATGATCATCATCTCCACTGTTTCTAACTCATTTTGCTTTGGTTAATATATATCTAATTTTAGCTGTACGCCTGCATATATGCACACAAACCTGCCACATTTGGCCAAGCAGATATTGGTTCTTAAAGAGTTTTTTCCATTGAATTTATGGAAGTAATATGAATTTCAGAACTAGCCCAGGCTGAAAATTTGGCCAATCAAAGCATCCAATTTGTCATCAAGCACAGACAATATTATCTTCAAAATATTTTCATGATTTTGTAGTGTCTGTTACTGTGTCAAACTAGATTAGTAAAAAAACATCTAAAGTTATATCGAATGGCAATTTGGTGACTTGTATGGTTAGCCCTGTGTTACATAAGCAGTCATCAGTTCTGAACACACGAGTCAGAGAAACTCTTGCATAAAGTCACATCACGTTGATGCCTATCTACTTAGTATATCTCTTCTGTACTTGTAAAATGTATGCATAAGCTAAAAATAGGGAAAACTATGTTTTGTTGCGAAAATATGTGCGTATAACTTTGAATAGAGATGAAAGTTCATTTTGGCTTCTTGATGTGTAGGATGTAGAGTCATCCGAAATAACTGAGGAACTCCCTAGTAGACATGCACATGGTAGAAGGAAAAACCTTATCTTGGAGATACCAACAAGAACACTAGATGAAACAAGAGAGGAATTTTTCAGAACAAACCAACCTCCAACTCCATCTCCTAGAAGCCAAATCAATGAGTTCCAAGGTCCTTTGTCAACCAAAAATATTAAATTTCACAAGATAAGTTCAGATGTTGAAGAGGCTTCCATCCCAGCACTTGACGGTTCCCCCCCGGAGCCACTGCAAGAGCCTATGATTTCAAGAACATTATCACCTAATGAGATGAAAATATCATCCTTACCTGTCACCCCAATTGCTCAGTCAAATCTGGAGTCTGGACATGGAGGGAACATTGCCTATCCAGCAACACATGTTGTGAGTGCCTTTGCAACTTATACTAAGGATGCATTGTAATGGTCATATTTAATTATTTAAAATAAATTGACATTGACAACAAAGTGGAAAACCATTGTGGAAAAAGCCCTTCTATAACTTGGGATGTTTCTAATCTTGCTTTGTATAACTTTTTTCTGATAAAATTGTGTAACACATGTATTATTTACAATAAATATACAGATTGCTAGATGTTAGCTTTGTTAAAAATATGGATTTCACTCTCCTATAAATATATCCAAATTTGAACCAGTAGATGTCGTATTGTCATTATAGATAGTTAGATATGGTTCTTTAAGCATTGGTTTTCCTCTACATCATTAGTTTCAAAAGTCTGCTTACTATCCTACTATTTCAGAATTCATGCAACATGCACCTACATCTGATCAGTTCAAATCTGTCAAGTATATCAAAAAATAATGTTATATAAATGACAACAATTTTAATACTAAACATATCAAAGCTCACATAGCATTAACACTTGCACATCTTTTAAAATATCAATTTCAATGATAATTTCATTTAGCTTGTGGTAAAGTTGAGTCAGCCAACTCGTTTGCCTATGTTAATTATCTATTGCAGGAAGTGTGACATCAAATTATTTTATATGAAAGTATAATAGTCAGATTTCAAATAGATAAATTTGGTACCTTCTTGTTGAACCATTTAATTTTGATCTAAAGGTAGGGTAAAACTTTTTTTTTTTTTTTCTGCACTAGCATCTGATAATATGTTGACACTTATTCGAGTGTTTGACTATGATTACAATTACCCGAGAAATCAAACTATTTTAGCAACATGACAGCATGCGATTGGATGTTGGTGGAAGGTGGCAGTGGATCAAAACATAGCTCTTAAAATCCTAGATTCCCTATGCACTAAATATTTCCTTCTTCATGAGATGCATTCTGTAATTCCTGGTCACTAAACCTTATATCCCTTTTTGCAAATTACCCAAACATCTTAATACTATAGTTTGCTATGCTAATCTTATAAATCAAAACTATTTTTATGTCCTTTTATGCCTTTCCAAATCATAATTGAATTTGGATACTTTGATGTCTCCAAGATAATTTGTCATCCATTTTATTTTCCTCATTTTACAGAAGAAAGGACTGCAACTACCAATGCATCGTTCCCGTTCAGTTCCCGTGCTTACTGAAGATGGCAGCACATATGTAGGTGCCATGTTTCGTATTGTTCCTACCACACCACGGTTGACAAAGAGCATTGCCACAACATCTATGAAATCTCCGCCTGACGATACCGGTAACTTTCTTTTTCTTGCTTGTGTAATAAAGTTATATCAAAGATACTAGTAAGTAGTAACTTCTTCATGAATCTGAAAAAAGGTCATATAACTATAAACTTCCAACGATGTATTTTTGTCTTGTCTTGACTAAAACTACATCCTGCTCAGAGATGGGTTGAATTTTGTTGGTTATACTATTGTTTGTTTATGTTGGTGATCTCTGAGCCTTAAGTTCAAGTTACTCAAACTTTCTAATATGCTCATGACATTGATTAAACCAGTGAGTGACATAATATGATTTCTTCATGAGGAATTAGTATTTGATTTTTCATTATTCTGCATAATAGATTCCTAAACTAGAGTTTCTTTTAGGTAGGACACAACAGTTGGGAACTAATACGTTTCTGGCCTAAAATTTAGATCAATCTAACTAACCTTTATTTATTCCTGTTAAGCTTTCATTTTTCCCTAACATTTCCTTCTATTATTATTTTCCTTTCTCATCTAACTCAATGTCCTACTGGGGCTGTTTTTCCATTTCTAGCTGTTGTTTTACATCTATGAACGTGACTAAAAAAGTAAAATAAGTTTTTTGTGTTCTCTCATGTTTGAGTACACTGCCCTCTCTGGTCCAGTTGAAAATGAGGATGGGGAAGATATTCCTGAAGAAGAAGCCGTCTGCAGAATTTGTTTGATTGAATTGGGAGAAGGTTCTGATACACTTAAAATGGAGTGCAGCTGCAAAGGTGAACTTGCACTGGCACACCAAGAGTGTGCAGTTAAATGGTTTAGCATTAAAGGCAACAGAACATGTGATGTGTGCAAGCAGGAAGTTCAGAACCTTCCTGTCACTCTTCTACGAGTTTTAAATGGCCAAACACTTTACTTGACAAGGAGTAGAAGCCAACAATACAGGCAAGGAGTATCTTTTTTTTTTATCGGCAAAAAGGTTAATTTGTTAGAATGTTAGTTATGTTAGCAGAGTGGATCGAATCTGCAACCTCTCCCCTCTTCCCCCCTACCTTAAACATCCACCCACCTTATATTGATCTCCAATATTTCCATATCATCTAATAACGATTTTTAGAACTTTCACAGGGTTTGGCAAAATATTCCCATTCTTGTGATTATCAACATGCTGGCATACTTTTGTTTCCTTGAGCAGCTACTTGTAAGTATTAATATTCTTTGATAATGTTCCCTTTGAAGTATATGAATTCCTAATGATGATATCATTGTCGGTCAGGTTTCAAGTATGGGATCTGGTGCTGTTGCCATTTCTCTCCCTTTTTCATGTATACTAGGTCTACTTGCAAGCATGACATCCACAATAATGGGTAGGACTTTCTCTACTATTGGACAACACTATATATTTGATTTCTGCCTTTGGTATTGCACTGATTCCCCTGAATTTGTTCTTAGTGACGTGTGAACATGTTTGGGTTTATGCAATTGCCCAGTTTGTTATGGTGGTTCTCGCTGGACGTCTTTTCTATTCACTGGTAAGGAAATCCTGTGTGTTTTTCCCCCTTCACCCCTTGCTTTGTTAACTCCTCTAGCCTAAGTGGAGCATGTTGCATTCAAACAAAGTTCAGTTCATAAAAACAATTATTTGTAAAATTTGGTTGAAGGCACAAGAAGTATAGAACCATGGTCAGTAAGCTCAACGCTAAATAGTTAAATGTAAGCCAAAATTACGTGAGATCCGAGTGGACTAGAATCTTAATAAGGTCTCTGGTTTGATTTTTATAGATATAAAAAACATAGTTGAGAGGGAAATTTCACTAAAGGTGACCAAGCTGGTTTTCTGATGAAAATTAGTTATCATAAAGTTGATAAATATATATTTCATACCTATAACTTGATAACATAGAAAGAAAGTTAAATGTAGATAACAATAGCATAACAGTGGGTTTCAATTAAGTGGTTTCCAATTGCACTGACAAAAAAAATTGTCACAATTTTCCATCTCTAATGTCAATTACTTTTGTGGCATGACAGCTTAATAAGCAAGCCGTTCTATCTATCCTACTTGCTACATTTACTGGGTTTGGAGCTGTGATGTGTGGAGCTTATATTCTTATTGAGTTTTTGAAATGGAGAAGACGATGGCTTGGTTCCCAAGAGGTGGTACTGCCTCATTAATCACATTCATCAGCCACCACTCACCAAGCTTTGACTGATTCTCAACACCATGAAAATAATGTGAGAGACACTGCAGTGCATGTGAGTGTGAGTTGACATAGAATATACTTTTATATTGATGGTGTTTAATTGGCTGTATATAAAAGTATAATGTATGGACTATACTTTAAGCACATTACACCCTTTTTTGTCTCCGTGGTACTCGCGAGAATACACAAGTATCGCATTCCTTGTATTGAGACCGCTGGCTCGAAGCCAGTTGTATTGTAACTGTGAGGCCATATTATAATATTGGACTTGCAAGAAACTTCTGAGCAAATCCTGTAGGTGAAAAGATAAAGAAAGGTTGTTTTTGTACAATTATAGGGGAACAAAAAGGGATTCTGTACTGTAAAGATGGTTGAAGAGATGAATACACATGTCTTATTTTGGTTTCAGACCTTTGACCAAAGGTATTTCCACACATTGCCTTCTCTACATGTAATCTTCTATGCTAAACAACCAGAAAAATTAATGATGACAATAAACAGTATATGGTACTTTTTAATGATTCTTTAATGAACTACAAACTGTAGCATTCAACAATAAGAGCATCTTTGTTAGTTTGTTGGTTCGTCGTAATTCACCCCAAATCTGCCCCTTAAAGAGGAAAGGAAAGAGAAGAGGAGCTAAGAGAAAAAGAAAAACTCGTTATTTGATTTATGAGACGAGAGGAAAGGTCTTACTAGGAAGGAGAAAGAAAAACACAGATAATATAATGAAAGAAACTAAAGTTAAAATGAGATTTTAAAATAATTTAGTAACTCACGGTCTAAAATTAATAAAAAAAATTTCTTCAAATCCTCAATATTAAAGGAAAAGAAAATATAGAATACAAATTTTAAATCCTTCATTTTTCTTTCTTCCTTTCAAATTTTTGGACATCAAAAAAATTCTCCCTTTTTCCTTCATTTCCCTAACCAAACACACTCTTACACTATAAACTATACAAATGAGAAATATTAGCCTAGTCTCAGCACACACGACACGGCACTCCTCAGCTTCAAGCAATTCGTGTTGATGAAGAAATAAGTAAAGCCACAAAATTAAATGCCAACACAATAAATAATGGCTTGTATGTATGGACTTCAAAAGTACCGATCTCCAAGGACCAATTTCACATTATTCCTGTAATCACTAGTCAGATATCCTAATAACAGCCGTTTTATAATTACAGCAGGCAGCCGGAGAGAACTCTCTCTCCCATCCTCTCAGTGCCATCAATGGCATGCTCATCCGTAAATAACTGAATATACAATAGACCAGTTGGTTCATCTTTACTTGAATCACTATGTTAAAACTAGGAAACCAACTGGATAAAAGATAAACAAACCATATAAAAAAAATTTCTTGAAATTCCCTTTAGATTAAGATTTAGTCATTGCTTGTAGCTAGAATTGCTGCTGATCTTGCTTGAAAGTGAAGGTTTCTCCTTGAGGCTGGTAGCTAACAAGTTTTCAGAGTTGCTTGATTGGCTCTCAGCAACCCCTGGCCTCATCCAAATTTTAATGTGCCCCTCCCGGCAGGCAGTGAGCACAGATTCCTGGGTAAATATCAAGCCAGAGAGTGGTTCGGTATGCACACGGTGAGCAACCAACGGAGAGATTTTTGGAACATCCCGCATACTCGGAGCAGGTTGCAGGGTACCCAATGGGACAACATTGTCCCAGTGCGATGACTGGCTTCCAGTACTGTAAGTCGGGGATCCACCAGGTGGCCGCCTCAAGGGCACTACAATCTCGTCCATTTCCAGGTCCCACAGAAGCAATTGTGTATCCTGATCACCAAAATTTCTTAGTTCCAAAATTTGACCAAACACGAGCTTGGAAGGCAAAACACATTCATACAAATTACAACCACACTTTTTTCTTAAATTGCAAACACAAGATGCTCTGAGAAATTAGAAATGCCTAACTTCATCATATGAAAACTGAAAGCCGCTAAACTGTTGTACTCAATTACTATGTAAAATATCGATATATATACTATATCCAATTAAATATTTTTTTTTTGCTTCAGTTTTCACAGCAGTTTTAACGTATGAAGCACGGGCACTCCACCCCCTTGTCGTGTCCGGTATCCGACACGCGTCCGTGTCAGTGTCCGACACCGACACGACACCCGTACTAGGTTCTATATTTTGGACATTACAAGTGTTCACGTGTCCGTGTCCGGTGTCCGTATCCGTGTCAGTGCTTCATAGGTTTTAACCAAGTATGTTGTTATGTTAGTAATACTAAATTCTTAGAAACCAGTCCTGGATCCAATAATTGAAAACCATGACTGAATCTGAAAAATTACCCCTCTATCAAAACATTTGAAACCAAAATCATCTAGCAATCAGCTAATTTCTAAGCAAGCAGATACATCAACTTTATTTCAAAACTGCCATTATATCACAGGGAAAAGTGATCTGAAAAATTTAAAGCAGAGAGCAAAAGCTACCACAGATCCATGTTAGGTATACCAATGAGTTTTACTTAGAATGAAAAGCTACACAAAGAAAAAGTAAAAATTATAATGAAACATTTTTCTGAGCACCTGACCAACAGAACCAAAACGATATGTAACAGTCTCTCCATTGTCATTTGAATTTGGTGATGTCCAATATGAATCGAAAGCAACTCCACTGACCTGATCATGGCATTTGATACAAACACTACATTAACCCTACGGTAGCAAAGTTTGCTACAAGCACACAACTAAAAATTGTCAGGCAACTTACCCATGAGTTATGTCCCTCGCCCCATGCCACAACCTTGCGATCTTCCATGCTCCAAACTTGAACTAAATCATCTTCCCCTCCCGTCAAAATATATTTTCCATCCATGCTATTAAAGCAGAGTTATTATTATGAATAACAAAGTGGGATAAGGGTTTGATGTTGTATCATTATGAAATTGTATTCTCAAAGTATTAATTAACCCAAAAAAGAAGAATAGCAAGCTAGAGGGTGATAGCTATTAATATTTTATATAAACTCTAGAGTAAAAGGTGAACTAGGGAAATAGGAAAATGATCTATAAATTCCAATATCACAAATTAATTAACTAGAACCAAACAAGACTAACCTCCATGCACAACATAACAAAGCACCATAATAACTTTTCCCGCCACATATAAGTTGCTCTTTTGAGTAATCAAACACTCGCAAGTAACCTGGATGGAGTAAGTAAAATAATTTTGAGATGTTATTTTTGCAAGGATGTGAAAATAAGTAGAAATAACACAGTGAGGATGGAATTGGATTAAAAATATACCATCTCGTCCAACAGTTGCTAAGTATGCCCCATCCATTGAGAAAGAAATACTATTAATTGAACCCTGGCATATATGCCATCTGGCTATAGGATTACTCTGCAAAGACCAATACTTGTTTTATTAAAAAAAAAGTATAGATATAATAATGCAAAATATTCTACAGGAGGGCCAATTGTAGAATTCATCATTTCATCCAAAAACTAATTATGCCTTGGATGTATTATTTGTACAGTCAATCAAGTGTTCAGTGAGAAAGCTGCAAAATTCTACAAAAACTTAGCAACCATAACTAATAAGTGATAAAAACTAAATTTAACTACAGTAAAATCAAAATAGATAGGCCAAAAGAGAGGAAAAAGGTAAAATAGAAGTTGCATATCAATAAGTTGTCAAGAAATCAAAAGGCCATCAAATTCAATACCTTACTGTAACGTGCATGCGCAACCGAAAATTGAGTTTGATCCTTTACAACTGGGAAAGAAGAATCACCAGCACCATCTTTGTTCTGAAATAGGAAAGAAAAGGTAAATATCTACTTAACTCATCATAAGAAAGATATTCATAAATGAACCATAAAGTAAGTTTCTCTCTTGATGATTGAGACTTGCCTTTTCGTATACATACAAATTCCCATCAGTGTGAGAAACAACAAAAGAACCATCACCTCCAGGCACCCATGCAATACAAGTACAACGACTGTTGAATTCAAAATACATCAATTAAGATAGGTTCCAATCAGTGCCATTGACATACCATTCCAATACATTAAAGTTCTAGAATGTAAGCTAAGCAATTCTAATCACAATTGAGAATACTCAATGGCAAGAATTATAACCACTGAAGTCAACTACATATCAACATGAACATATTTTACCCAGTAAAAGTAACACACTTAAGAGAGAGAATTAATATTCTTTAATAAAATTAAACTAATTTTTCCACTGACTGCGACACAATTAAGAGGTACCCAACATGTGATGAAGGCGTGTTCAACAAGTGTCGTGTCCGAAAAGTGTATGACATGCTGACATGTTATTCACAGAGGTGTCAGTGTTTCCTAGATAATAAATGCTAATGAGCTCCATAAGGAAAATAAAACTAGGAAGTATCAAATGAAAAGAAAAGCTTTTATTATATCAAAAACACAAAAAAAATAAATTTAATACTTACTTTTTTAAGTAATTGAAAGCATTCAACAGAAGCATTAAGTGCTCCTTAACTGGTGTCCTTAGAACACTCATTAACAACTAGCAAGACCAATAACTTACTCATTTTGATTGCTGAGTGACATTCAATGCATAATGATCAAAGTTGGACCATCTGCACATAACATTAACAGCTCTTTTGTTTCTGATAATATATTCTTCAAAACTGACACTAAATGCTCAATCAACATACTGGAATTTCTAAAGAAAAAATGCTTTTTGTGTGTGTGTGTGTGTATTAGCATACATGGCAATCAAAATTCAAAACTGTCTGTAATTACTAGCACTGGCAAATAAAGCCACGCAACAATTCTGAGAAAAGTTAACACTCATAATTAAAACATTACAATGGATTGGATAATTAAATCTTGCCTGTTATTGACAGAACCATCTTTGTTATAATGCTGGGCCCCAACAAGCTTTTTACCAACATCCTGTAATTGCTGTCTCAATGACACTGAGTAGACTACAAGGATACACACAGGAACAATAAATTCATAACGCTTAAATTTTCCTCACAAAATGAAAAGTTAAATTTTAGCAAAGACTTCTTTACCATCGCCAGAGTTCAAACCAATGAGCAAATCATGCCCATCCTTAGCATCCTGATCAAACGTGTGGCACACAGGATTTGAGTTACTGAAGTGAATAGACTTTATGGGGTCCTACACGCAACAAGAAACCTCTCATGAACCATGAAGCAAACCCAAAATTCTTAAAATCCATCAAAATCTGACCAATATACCTTGTCTTGCGAATTCAAATCACTAATGAAAATTGCATCCCCGACATTGAATATCAAGTATGTTCCTTTCCCGTCAAAATTCGGATTCGCCATTGCACTACTTGTACTCGAAGCACCAATGGAACTAATCCTAGTATTTCCTCCATTACTCTTGCTGCCACCATTGCCTCCAACAAAACTAAGTGCCCGGCTACCGTTGCTTCCTCCCAGCAATCGAGCTGCCGCCGACCGTACCCCACTGCTGGCACTGAAACTTGACGATGACGAAGCGGTTGGGGTAGAAGGCGCAGGCTTGTCCTTGAGATGTGCCAGGGTTACCTGCTCATTCAATCAAACCAACAATTCACTCATATGCTAAGACAATTCCATTTTGTCACAATAAACAGTAAGAACAGGAAAAACATTATAGAATTCCCCGATACTAATTATACAAAATAGCTAAAAAGTCAATAAAAAGAACATGCGGAACTGAATGCCAAGGCCGATAACTCATCTCATAATGAGAGCATTCCTCTAAAAAACTTTGCCACAATTGAATTCAGTAGAGAAAATCTCGGACGAGTCAATATTAGAAAAGAATGCAATGAAGAACAAGAAAAACCCTAGCAATGAATGAATCAAAACACGAAGAAAGACGATGTAAAAAGATAGATAATTAGATAACACATAATGAGCATTGAAGAAAGCAAGTCTCTACAACCCTAAAACCAATAATTTACAATCAATAACAGTAAGTATGATCGCAAAGGTTTAAGGGAAACCTGAGTAACGGTTTTGCCATGGGCGTAATGAAGAAGACCGGAAGGGTGAGTCTTCTCGTATTGAAGCTTATATCTTCCCTCGGGGGTTTTGAAATAGGTCTTCAGTCCCGGCGACTGCGCCGCCGTTCCCGACGAAGACGACGGTGAGATCATCGTGCCGTTGGCTGTGTTCATCATCGTGCCGTGCCGTGCCGCCTCATGTGCGCACGATCATCGTATCGCAATTCAGCGCGTGGCTACGCTAGGGTTTGGAAGGTACAGCAATGGCTTCAGTGCCAGTGCGGATCAGAGTTCAGAGGAAGGGTTTGCGGCTGTTCGATTTGATATATGCGCTGGCGATGGCAATGGGAATGGGAACTGCCAATCGCGTGTTTTTTATATTCATCGGTCAACGGAATGGACGGCCACGATTGCAGTTTGCCAATTAGTTACTTTTTTTTTTTTTTTTTTTTATCTTATCTAACCGCATCAGTTTCCAGTGTAGAACTGAAAAACGCGATTCAGGGAGACGCCGATATCGATAGGTTCGATGCGCCAAAATCCTGCAAGAAAGCAAAGCTAGTCTAGTCTACAACTACAGCTACAACAAAGCACGACACCGTTCATTCAACGTGTGTTGTGTTGTGTTTCGCAATCCTTCATATCTAATATTGGGAATTGCTAGGTTCACTCCCCTGAAGAAAATCAACGTACCTCTGTCATTAACAATCACACCAACCACCACCACAACCACCACTTACCAATGTAACCAATGCACCTCAATCAAAACAATCACAACAATGAAAGACCACCTCTCACGAGAATGAATGCAAAGAACAAAACAATAGAATGAATGGTGCATGAAGAAGGAAAAGGAAGAAGAAGTTAGCAGGGGTATTTTCGAAATTTCAAAAAATTACTGGGTGCACAAGAAAAAATGCTGGTGCACAAAGCAATTCCCTCTAATATTGCTTTGTTGTGTGTGCCAACGTGACATCGGCATTTCCGTTCACGTGAGCCCGTGTCCACACACACCACTCCACGCCAAAGGCCCATCAACACACTAAATGGACTCCCGGAAGCCCACTGCAGAGCACCGCATAACTCTTAAATTGAGAGTGCAATCTTCTTATTAGAAAACTAATATTGATATGAATTAATTTTTTTCTCTTAGTTTTTTGTTATGAATAATTACCTCGTTTTAAAGAAATTAATCTATTAATGAAAGTTGAATGAAGTAAAAAGCTTGGTCTCTCATAAAATGAAGATTTGCAACTTGAATTCCAATTAAGAAATGTATCCCATGTAATATACAGCCAAGTAACCATGCCTAAAACAACATTATCTGCTACCAATTAATTGTAGAAAAATAGAAGAAAAAAGAAGTTAAATCTTTTCTTATCGTGTTAACTATTCCTCAGTGACTCAATAGAATGATGGCCCCATTTAGAGGGGTTTATGGACAGTTTATTGAGATTTGTCTTATAAATGCTTACGAAAGTGTTTGACATAATGTATAAAAATTGTCCTTTGAGTGCTTCATAAGATCTTTTGAGCTTATTTTAATAAGTTGTCTAATATGGCTTATTAGAAACAGCTTACGTGGCACCTTAAAAAAGACCAAGCTTCGATCGATTCTTGTTAGACCCCAAGCTTCAATTTGTTCATATGTATGTATATAAATCTTTTACTTTTAACAAGTTTGTCCAAACAGGCCCATTTCATACAGTTGGTCTAGGCAGGATGGTGATCAATTATTATGTTTCCAGAATACAAGAATTTCGATGTTCAAGTTACTGAGGGCAAGAGTCAAGAAATAAATAAAAATGAAGAATAATGCATACCTTAAATAAAAATGAAGAATGATGCATACCTTAAGTGGGATTATTCTTATATGTAGCTCGTCGATCTTACTTACGTGAAAATGCAACTCCTAAGACAATAAAATGACATATTTTTATTCAGTTTCTTTGATTCCTGCTTCTCATATTTTGGGGCTCTGCTACTTTGTGTTGCAGTCTTGCAGACAGATTCATACAGGTTATTTGGTCCGTTTGCTTATTGGACTGACATGGACTGAGGCTTATGAGCTTATCTAAGTGTTTTGGCCAGCTTATCTAAGTACAGAGTAAGAATTTTTCTCATAGTATTATCCCTCTTAATATGTCACATAGTATGAGTCTAATTGTCGAGTTGGCATGTGTAATTCATTTCATTTGGTAGGTTAGTTTCCACAAATAAATAATTTTTTTAGCAGATGAAGCCATGCGCTAATATAACTTTTTATTGCTAAAATAGATGCAATTTTTTAATATTATTTGACATAAAAATACAGTATAAATATTAATTTTAGAACTGGTGGTTGTCAGTTCTCCTTTAACTTAGTTGAAATTAAATTCTACTTGCAAGGCCACTAGAATTTGAATCCCACGTCAATCTCTCTAGCCTGCTATTGTTTCTGCCTCCCAAAGCAATTCCTGCTCCCCTTTCCTCTCTGTAATGTCCTGCCTTAGAAAGAAAAATTGATTGCATGAGGGCCTCTTGCCACCTTATACAAATTGCAACCTTTCACCTAACTTTATACCAATCTAATTTCCACTCACCCTCAAACCTTAACACCATATAATATAAATACACAACACCACATCCCCTTCTTCCACTTGTGACAAAAATCTTAGTCTTCTTAGTTTCCTCACTCACACAAATGGCAAAGCTAATCCATTTCCTCCTTTTCCTTTTCATCCAAACAATTTCAGCCCAAACACCAGCAGCACCAGCGGGCCCCACCAACATCACCCAAGTTCTAGAGAAAGCAGGACAATTCACAACCTTCATTAAACTCCTCAAAGCTTCACAAATAGCTGATAGAATCAATTCACAGCTGAACAACTCAAACCAAGGCCTAACCGTGTTTGCACCCACTGATAATGCATTCTCAAGCCTCAAAGCAGGAACATTAAACTCCATAAACTCACAAGACCAAATGCAGCTGATACAATTCCACATTCTCCCCACTCTCTACACCATCTCACAGTTCCAAACCGCAAGTAACCCCTTGCACACGCAAGCTGGAAACAGTGATGATGGAGAGTATCCTTTAAATGTGACCACCTCAGGGAACCAAGTGAATGTAACAACTGGGGTGGTTGATACAACAGTGTCCAATACTATCTACAGTGATACTCAGCTCTCAGTGTATCAGGTGGATAAGGTGCTTCTTCCTATGAAGCTTTTCGGCGCGACGGCACCGGCTGCTGCACCGGCGGAGGCTCCTGCGCCATCCAAGCCGGAGAAAAATGTCCGGGCAGGGGCTGCTGATGCTTCATCTGGGTCATCGGGTTCATCGGTTGATGCTTCGAATGCAGTGAGTTTGAATAGAAAGACAGTTAAAGGTTTTATCATGACCGTGGCAATCATTGTTTCTTGTTTGTGGATGTAAGTCTTAAAATGGCAACTTTTGCCCTGTATTTTGTTCTTTTTTTTTTTTTTTTCTTTTCTTCCGAGTTAAGTTTGAATTGATTGATGATGGAGATCTCGTGTACTTTTCTGTCGCTACCAAGTTAAAATTTTGGGTTCCAAGTAAATGATTTTTCTTTCCCCCTGCAATGGTGAATTTTTGCTCATCCAATCCAAATTGTGTTGGTACTTGAATTTCACAAATCTAAGTCACAACTAACCTTTTCTGTTAGTTAGTGACTTGGAGAGTTTCACTTTCAGTTATAATTAGAAATTAGTTGTGGCTACCCCGTGTTTAAGTGGTAGTAATTGAAGCATTGAATGAATGAAAAGTACAGTTCTTTTCTTACTATGGTCACTCTCAAATCCTCTCTTAACAGTTAACACTCGCCATAGAAAAATCTGAAATAAACGATCGGTTCGTCGTGCTACTAGGTGCGTATTAGAATGAAATTGGATTTATAGCTCGAAACGATTACTGATAGCAAGCTTTTCCACACAGACTTTCAGATGCATTATTTATTATTGAATAAAATTTATTGAGAAACATGCAATTATTTGGATTACTTTCATGAACTTTCACTTTGAAAGAAATTGTTCTCCAATTATTGGTTATCATTTTGAAAGAAAATTGGCCTCAGATAATTGGTTAAGTCTTTAATTATTGGTTAGGAGATACCTTCATGAAAAAAAAGTAACTTATATTTTAAATGAGTAAAATCAGTATTTACATCTAATAAAAAAAATATTTATATGCTCTAAATTGAAAATTTACATGATTAAATTGAAATAATAAAAAGTAATAAAATAAAATCAAAAGCAATCTTAAATTTAGATGATGAAAATACTAATTTTGCCTTTAAATAACTGGTGGTCGAAATGTAATTGGCAATTCTTTTTTCAAAAGTAAAAACATATATTAAACAATTAATCAACACTAAACAATCACAGCTGGTAGCATCAATTGTTGCGCTAGTAGTAACTAGTAAGTAGTAAGGCCACCCGTTGGAAGGGAACCTCATCATTTTCTATCATGGTAAGTCAAAATATTACTTCTCAGAGGAGAGTAGTATGGTAACCAATTGGGATCGTCCGTTTTTTTTTAACCACGGCGGGTCAAATTATATATTGTTATCCTCGCTGACATGTTCAACATCAATATAAGGGATGAAATATTGGAGCAAGCCCAAGCCGAGCTTTAATGGTGTACTTACAAAGACTTTGATACTTCATTCACTGTTTGTAGGTGGAGGTTAAGAATATGAAGTTGGACAGTATACTTGATGTCTCTGAAATATTTATATGTTTTTACTCAGATTAGATTATAGTAGTGATTCTTATATGATGAGGCATGGGAGGTTCCTCTAGGAGTGAACCACATGATATTTTTTTGTTTGTTTCTATTGGTTTATGTGTGAAATCTTATGTAGTACAAACGAATACTCATTTATTTTTGTCGAGAATCAATGTAATATTTTTTAATTTGTTCAAGGTCGTTTGGTATTTGTTTACATTCTAGACATGGATTAGTATTCTGTTAAAATGTAAACATTTTTTTTTCAAATCTTACAATGTCTGATATTCGGATTTTAAAAATTAGTACATCTACATCTAACCAAACACTGAAAGGAAGAGTCTTGTCATGGATGGCTCTGATGACTTGTTGACCTACTTGTTTTAGACTTCAGTGAATTGGTTTTTAACTTTTCTTGTTGCTGTTTAAGGCATTGAATCCTCTAGTTTTGTGCGCGAATGAGCAGGACTTGTTCATGGATGAGTTCTTTTTTTAGGCTGTAAAATTATTTTAGGTGAGGTGAGGTGGTGGTTCCTCTTTTGTCAAAGAGGGAAGATGCTCCAAATCAGGATCAAAGAAGCAATGGTCATAGACATTTTCAAGAATGGGAGTTTGCTCTAGTTGGACCATCCTTGATGAGTGGATTTGCAAAGTTGCAGAAGGATTGGTACAAAACGTGAACAATTTCAATGAATAATTCCCACGGATGGTGCCAAATGTTCAACACCAGTCCAAGGGATGAAATATTCGAGCAGAATCTCCACTGAGTTATATGAGCTGAACTTCAATGGTATACTTAGCAAGGACTACAAGGCTCAAGTTAGTGAATGTAGGTGAAGGTTAAGAGTGTTAAATTAGAGAGTATAACTAAGGCCTCTATGGTCTATTTATATCATTCTTAGACAAAAATAGTTATTTTTATGTGATGAGGCATGGGAGGTGCCTCTGAGGGTGGATCACAACTGCATTGCATGGGCGTTTATATAGAGGCAAAAGATTCTCAACCCCTTTGTAGAATTGAGTCTGCTTATCTGCAATCGAGCTTAGTAGTATCAAGTCAATGTATTGTCTTTATTCATTTATGTGGGTCAAAGTCCTCTGGAGGGGATCCAAACCAACAAATTGGATTTTCTCTAGCATTTTCCTATACAAAAGAGAAGTGTACTCCAGCAATAAAATTTTAAGAAAATGATTAAATGATAGAGAGGATGGAGAGAGTACTTATTTTTTTAACAAGTGTACTTATTAAAACATTAATTTGTTAATGATTAAAAATACTAAATAAAAAAACAAAACTTCTAAGTTCCTACTTGTAAATTGTTATATTTTTCATCATGTATTTATTCTTTTTGGATTTCTTAATAAATGAACTGAGTACTTAGATTTCATTGTAAACCAAAAAACAGAGTACATAGTTTGCAGCTTCCAAAATAATATCAACTGAAAAATACCTAGGATTCAGAGAATTGATGAAAGACATGCATACTTTGAGAGTCAATACCGAAAAAATACTTTATACGGAGAAATTATATTTGAAGCACCGATTATTTCAGTCTATTTCTTTTTTCTCGTTATATCATATATAACTTATTATAGTGTGCATTAGTAAACAGTATCAATACATCATTATCCACATATAAATGAAAAATCAACTTCTCACGGCAATTGCTTGATAACATATTGTAGTCGTAAGCGTATAGTATATGAATTAAAATTTCAGGAGTGACAGTTGCAGCTAAATATGGGATGATGGACACTCGGCACTAACTAAAATTTTCATAGCGTTAACTGTGTGTCTCAATTCAATTGACTCAAATGCGTGAAAAACTGTTACGGTTACCTGGAATTTAAAGTCATCTCGTTACATTGTGACATTGTGACAACCACCACATAAAAAGAAAACGGGACAACATCAAAATGCGCCTCCTTAACTAACATCCACCTCATCATCACTTGTTCACAAAGCAAAAATTTCTGTAAAGCACATTGCTTATCTTACAAGCATATGGGGGATGCCTTATTACGTATTTTACCTAAACGACCATTAGCAAGCGATCCAAAATTAGTCATAATATATTATTGTGGTGGACCCTTGAACAAAACTTTTTTTTCTAAACCGATCGTAATTTTCATTGGATATAATCCTGTTCAAGTCAGATAAGATTATTATGGACGGTAAAACTCTCTCTTCAAATATTTAACACAAATGTATATTCATTTGAGACATCTCATCAAGTTGAAACAACCACACATCGATTAATTCACATATTCTACAAAACAACATTCTCTAACAAAATCATCACCAGTTTTTTTTTTTTCAATCTTCACCAATCAAATTTGCGTTCATCCATGCCAGGGAAGCCCCCACCAAGGGACTCCCCTCCCTTTAATGTCATGCTTTTAGAAAAAAAATTGATTGCATGAGGGCCTCTTGCTACCTTATACTAATTGCAACCTTTCACCTAACCTTTTAAACAATCAAATTTCCATGCACCCTCTTCTTAATATATATTACGACACCACATCTCTTCCTTCCACTTGTAACAAACATCTTAGTCTTCTCTTCTTAATTTCCTCACTCACAAGGATCACCAATGACAAAGCTATTCAATTTCCTCCCTTTCCTCTTCCTCAACATCTTCATCCAAACAATTTCAGCCCAAGTAGCACCGGCACCAGCGGGACCCACCAACATCACCCAAGTGCTTGAGAAAGCAGGACAATTCACAACCTTCATCAAACTCCTCAAAGCCTCACAAATAGCTGATAGAATCAATTCACAGCTAAACAACTCAAACCAAGGCCTAACCGTGTTTGCACCCACTGATAATGCATTCTCAAGCCTCAAAGCAGGAACATTAAACTCCATAAACTCACAAGACCAAATGCAGCTGATACAATTCCACACTCTCCCCACTCTCTACACCATCTCACAGTTCCAAACAGCAAGTAACCCCTTGCACACGCAAGCTGGAAACAGTGATGACGGAGAGTACCCTCTAAATGTGACCACCTCAGGGAACCAAGTGAATGTAACAACTGGGGTGGTTGATACAACAGTGTCCAATACTATTTACAGTGATAACCAGCTTGCAGTGTATCAGGTAGATAAGGTGCTTCTTCCAATGAAGCTTTTCGGCGCGATGGCACCAGCTGCTTCACCGGCGGAGGCTCCGGCACCGACCAAGCCGGAGAAAAATGTCCGGGCAGGGGCTGCTGATTCTCCTTCGGGGTCGGACACGTCCGCTGATGCTTCGAGTGCAGTGAGTTTGAAAAGGCACATGGTTGAAGGTGTTACCTTTGTTGTTGCTGTTGTTGCCATGGTTGTTTCTTGTTTCTGAATGTAAGTCCTAGGATGACTCATTTTTCTTGTTTTTTTCTTTTTATGTTTTTTTTTTCGTGTTGGGTTGATTGATGATGGTGGTGGAAATCTCGTGTGCTTATTGCTACGAAGTTAAGAAAATTTTGGGTTCCATATAAATGATTTTTTTTTTCTTCTTTCCTTTCATAATTTAGAGTTGGAGCTATTTGTTTATTATTGTTGAAAGTATGCTTGTTCTATCGCTCAATGCTCGTCTTTGCACTTGCAAGACAAAATCAAGCTTTGTAACTTTTATCAGAGAGTAAGATGGTGAAAATTTTGCCTAATCCAATCCAAATTGTATTGGCCCCTGAATTTCGCATATCCAAAGTCATGGCTATGGTTTTTTTTTCCATTCCACAGTGGTGGAAAAGTTTACGGTATATCGTCATAATTATAAAAATATAAAGGACATAGAGTATACTGGGTACTATAACGATTAATTTATTTTATTTAACTTATTTTGGGTTTAACTCAACTTGTAAATCGAAGTATAGACTATAGAACTATAACATAGTTAAAGATTAAACAACGTAAAACATGGACCAAACGTGTCTAATTATCGTATGAGTACATAGAAAGGCTACTAAATGGAAGTGATCGAATCCCATCTTTTACCTAGTGTGACAGGAGTAGGGTGGTCATGGATGGGTCCTGGTTGGTCCAACGACTCCAACATTCCGAACCCAAGTGAAGGGAGAAGCTCAAATTAATTCAAAACCACGAGTTTGATTCAAATTTTAAATAAGCTTGAAAATATCAGTTTAGGTATCAGGTTTAAGTGCATGGAATCCAAAAACACTACCCGAACCTATACCTTTTTAGCCCATAACAACTTTTATGTTATACTTTTATGTTTGAGAAGTTATAGCATAACAATTCTTTCCTTTTTATGCTTGCTTTCTTTTTTCCTCCTTTTTTTTCATTATTTAATAATAAACCCGATCAACCAACCCAATCCGAATATAATTGAAGTTGCCTCAATTTGGGTTGATTAAAAAAATTAAACCAACCTAAATGAATTAATTATGAATCAGTTTAAATCTAAATATCTCTCTAAACCTTACTAGACTTGTGCCCAGCCTTGACAAGAGATTGTTTCATTGTCACCTCCACTTGTTTGTCCTCATACTTATTTAATTTAATTTTATATTTTTTTCTTCAAATTATTGATTTAATAGAAAAAAGTAGAGTAAATTATATTTGTACCTTCTGTATTTTTCTCAAATAGCATATGATACTATTTCTTTTTTTTACATTACTTTTATCTCCATTCTGTTAACGTCGTTAACTAACGTTAATTGAAATATGTGAGCAGACTAAATTATTCTAATACCTTTGTTACACTTGTACCCCTTGTATTTTTCTCAAATTGTACCTGATATCCCTCTCTTTCTTACAATACTTTTACCTCCCTTTTGTTAATGTCATTAACTAACGTCAATCGAAATATGTGAGCAAACGAAATTGTCCTAATATCTTTATTAAATACTCAATAACAAATTAACAATTGATCATATGAATCAACTTTTCTTATGGCAATAACAATTTTTCCTTTAATATTTGACTCTTACTTCATTGTTGCTAATACTTGAAGAAAATGCAACTTTTGATTGAAACATTATATCAAACACCTAACCATCAAAAATAAATATTTCAAAGAAAGAAGTTCAAAAAACTCAAATGCAAGAGCAAAACACTAATAGGCATTGCTGGGAACATGTTTAACAAAAAACGCACCAACCAAACGACTCAACACTCTCCAAAAAAATTGAACTAAAAAAAAGAAGAATGAAGAGTGTTAATACATGAGTACCAAATGGAATCATGTCCATGTTTAAGAGGGAGAAAATTTGGGTGTAATACAAGTTAAACAATTAATAAATCTTTTGTAAGGTGCAAAAAAATAGGAGTATCAAATGCAATTTAAAAAAACACAGTGCGAATATAAGGATGAAGATGAAAGTATTTGACATAAATTTTTATTATTAAAAATCATATGAGTCACATGTGCTTACTTTTTGTTAGATTATTAAATAGTGTTTAAGAGAGATGAGGTCTAAGTATAATGAGTTAAAAATTAAGAAATTTTTTGTAAGGTAAAAAAAAAATGTCGGGTGCAATTTTTTTTAAAAAAAGCAAGAGATGTAAGTGTAATCTACTAAAAAAAAGTATTTTATCTATTATTCAAATTCAAAAAAGAGCACCACATTAAATTTACAGTCCACAACTGCACGCGTGACAGGTCCAAATATAAGCAAAGGACAAGAAAAAAGAATTAAAAATTTTATTCGATATTGCAACTACATAGACTTCAAGCGGCAACTCAAATTACCATGATGTTAATTGCGAAGCAATTCAATAGATTTAAATCCATCAAAATGTATCATGGTTGCTTGGAATTTGAAGTAATCGTTACATAGTGACAACCACCACAAAAGGAAATGTGCTACATCAAAATGTGCCTCCTTAACTAACATCCAACCCCATCACTTCTGCATAAAGCAAAAATTCTCTAGAGCACGTTTCTTATCTTACAAGCATCCGGGGATGGCCTACGTATTTATCTCAACAACCGTTAGCAAGTGATTAGTCAAATATAATTGTTGTGGTCCCTTCAGAAAATTAAATATATATATATATATATGGGGAGTGCATGCGGCTTTCTCAATCAAAAATGGAACTCAAATCCACCGCCGCCACCGCCAGGAAAGCCCCCTCCAAATCCACCACCAGGGAAGCCACCCTCAAAAGTATATGTATACCCCCCACCACCAAAAGGGTTGAAACCGCCGCCACCACCACCCATTCCCGCCTCTTCAAGGTCCTCCCCTCTGTCATATCTTACACGCTTGTCTTCGTCGCTGAGAACCTAAAACACATTGCAACAATCAGTTATTCAACAAAATATTCAAATCCAGATTAATGCCCATAACAACAAAAAATATGATTGTGTAAGCAAGATAAATATACCCAAAAAGAGAAATGCTAGTAACTACACACTCTTCTTAACACACTTATTGGGTGAATTTGGTACAAGTTCCACCAAAATGGAAGTAAGACAAAATTTGATGGGTCCCACTTAAATTTCACCTAATATCAAAACACGTGATAGTAATAGTAATAGACCTCATATGCAGCAGCGATTTCTCGGAATTGAGCCTCTGCTTCTTCCCTCTTGTCGACATTCTTATCTGGATGCCATTGTAAGGCGAGTTTCTTGTAGGCACGTTTTATATCAGCAGCCGAAGCTGTTTTTGAAATTCCCAAAATTTTGTAGTAGTCCTTGCGTTTGCTTATCTTTAAAGCTTTCTCGGCCCTCATTACTGCTTCACGGATATTCATATCCTGCAGTTATAGATAAACTATTACTCAAACACACAGAATTAGTTCAAAGAACTGTTGAAACTTGAAAACTTTCAATTCACAGCAAGTCAAAAACCTTAAGATACTATGTTAATAAGGCACTTCGATACTTGCTGATAATGTAAAAACTGAAATCTTTTCACACTGACAATGATCAAAAGTAAACTCTAGGAATAAATGCAAAGAACACGAAACAGGGAGAAAAGGGAAAGCTTTAAACGGTAAGGTATATTTTCTGCTTAAAATTAATACAACTAAAGTCTACAGACAATTCTGAACCTCCAAACCGCATACACATACAAATGCAAGTAATTTATAATGGGGTATGAGCCAACAACTAACTGTTGGGAGTTTTTAAAAAAATTATATTTATGCATCATATTAATTAATAAACTGAGACTGAGGGATTTCAATCTTAAAAGTGTAAGAAATTCAGAACTGATTATGAACTAAGGGATTAACAGAAATGAATATTGGTACCAGTGCTGCTGAGGAAAGTAGGGAGCATAAAAAAGTTAAAGTTCTTCTTTAACCTTATATGAATAGACAACGACTAGCTTTGTTTAGTTAATCTCTCCATCAAACACTTACTTCTAGGATGAGTGTGTTTTTTTGTATCTTTTTCAAGGATTTCTTATCCTTACTTCTAATCCAGAGGAAGGGAATTCGACATTGAATATTTGTTCCTCACAAAACTCATCCTAAATTATAATTTATTAGTGATCTGGAGCATGCTATATGAGTACAACTTATATAACAAACCTGAGGAGATTTTTGAGCAGCTGATCTCAGATCCTCCACAGCTCCCTCCCAATCCTCTGTTAAGAGTTTAGCTTCTCCTCTCTGCAACAAATAACATCGAGATAAGACAGGTACTAAGTGCAGCCTACACTACAGTATATTTTACTGCAATTCCGTATTTGTTCCATTGCACTCAACAAAGCAATCAAACAATGAAGAGACAAATTGCTAGCAGACTATTGCCCAAAAAAATACAGCTAAAAGTTGAAACAAGCACAAATGCACAATGATGTTTAAGATTATAGTGAACCTGAACAAGAGCTTCCACAAGCTCCTCATCAATCTTAAGAGCTTCACTACAACTGTCCAAGGCATCTTTTCCTCTGCCAAGCTTGACTAGCACTTTACATAAGCCAAAATGAAGATCTACATTGTGTGCAAGATGGATAGGGTCAACAGCAAGTGCAGCTTTGAATTCCTCCACTGCCACGCGTAGTTTACCCTTGTTTGCATTATCTTCAGCCTTTCATATAGAAATCAAAAGACAACCAACCATTCTTCAACACCCAAAAGAAAGAAGAAAGGAAAATAGACTTCAGATGCAATGTAAAAAGAAATTTCCATTGTAGATCCAGGCTTACACTTTTACTCTTTTTTAGTAGATTTTTCAATCCAAAATATGCCTTTTTCAGTTCACTATGCTCTGGATCTAGGCGGAGGCCTTTCTGAAAATGCCTGAATATATGTTCACATATAAGATTGATTATATAAAAAAAATTATTCAAATGCCTATGTTAACATAATTTCCACAAGACAAACCTAGTGGCAACATCATGATCAGCTAAATAGTAATATGCAAGGCCACGTAACAACAATGCCTCTAAATTATTTTCATCTTCCTTGAGAAGAAACCCAGACTCAGCAATAGCACTCTCATACTCTTTATCAGCAATTAACACCTTCACTTTAAGAAGCTTAGCCTGCAGAAAATAATGCATATAGAGTTAACATGCTAGTTCCACACACCAAATACCAGCCCAAACCCAATGCTTAGGCATTCACTTTAAGACTATATAGTGTAATTAGAGAGACATAAAATATAAAAGATATTTACGGAACTATAAGAGCATAAAAGAGTTACCTTATTGCAAGCTGAAGAAAAAACAAGAACAACTTTATCAATATATTCCAAAGATTTTGAGAAGTTGCCTGAATCATAGAGGGACTGAGCTGTTTCTAGAGCACTTTGAGCCTGCAATAGTTGAGAGAGCTCCTTTTCTGCAGCTGAATCTCCAGGTTTTAACTCCAGAAACTTTTTGTAGCTCCTCTCAGATTGCTCATATCTACATTAGCCAAAAAGCACCTGAATGATATAACTTCCCTATTAGGAATTTGAGAGACTTGGGATGAAGGGGAAGATGAGGGATGGGATGTGACAAAAGGAAAGAATCATGATGGTCAGTTTCTGAAACAAAATTTCAAAAATAGGGGCTCTGTTTATATCTCTGCTAACTTTAGGAAGAAATGCACCAGGAAGGAGAGCAGTACTGCTGTTTTTCACAATGCTTGATCAATAATAAGAAGGTTTGGGATATATCCCCCACTCCCTCACAAGTCACAACAAAAAAGTGGAAAATTTTAAAATACAAATAATTTTGAACGAGTCAGCATTAAATAAATAAAAGAACACAGTCTAAAAGCACTTTGAATGTGCATAAAGAAATGCTCAAGAGGGCATCACTTTAGTAACCGACATCTTTGACAGTATCTCCTGTCATTAGGAAATAGAATATGGAAATCAAAATATGATGTGCTTAAATAATATTTTTTTGTTAACAATTCCAAAAGCTTAGCCCAGAATTTAACAAGGAATGTTATCAGAGATTCAAAAACAGGGAGGCAGGAATAATACTTGCAAATGAACCACACCTGCATAACTGACGAAGAACTGAAGCTCTGAAAAGGTACGCTTTTGAAAGGGTTGGGTCTGCTTCTATTGCAGCATTTAGATCATCAAGTGCCTCAGTATAATCTTTAACTTTTATGTTCTGTGATGCCCGCTCAAACAACTCAGCAGCATTTTCAGGTTTTCCATCTGATCACATCCACAAAAACAAAACAAAGACAGTTCAGGCAACAGAAACTGTTATCAAACTTGAACATAAAACCGCTGCAGAACTTCAAGAGAAGTAATAAAAATAGGAAAAAGATTTTGTAGTGGGATTTGTGCACTTAAATATTTTTCATCATTCTCCTAATTGATAAACAAGGTTTCCTTGTTAAATTTAAAAATAAAAATTGAGGCAAAACACCATATACCACAACATGTGTAATTAACAAACTTGGAAATTTATGCCTGGTAACAAAAATTTCACTTCAGAGTGCAATTATGCAAAACATGGGATAAAAGTGAACCACGGAAAACATTAAAACAATCCAGAAGATGAGGGAAAATTATACAAAGAACAGAAAGAAATAGCCAATGCACAGCATGGCTTTCAACGGGGCTGTTCAAAAAACACGTCATTGTAGGGAATACACAAGAGATTCATGGTGAAGTCATTCAGGATCAGGTGTATGCAACATTCATTTTTTTCTAGGATCCAAGACATTAGAATGAAAAAAGATGAGGCAAAGCTGTTAGAGTAGCTACATAATTAGTTAAGAGTATTTTGAAAATGGGTTTCGTGGTTAAGCTTAAATAGGAGGGATAGAAGAGGATTCATTCTAAATTGTTAATATTGAAGAACTAAGCACTAGCTCACTTAATGAGACACCCTTTTCTCTGTTTGACATTCAAAATCTACCATGACAGATACGCTCTTTCACTTTCTCTGTTTTCTCAGCTCTCTCTCAAACCTCAGATTCTGCTTGTTGGTTTCTTACTTTGCTTTTCTTTTATCAGTAAATATTAGTTTTGTTAGAAACGTCAATTAGGGAGTTCGAACCCACGACCACTCCCCCCTCCTCCCTCCCTTCTCCAACTAGACCAACCTTATATCTCCTGGGTTCTTATTTCTTAACACTTATCTACCATTAAATCCAATGGCACACCAACATATCTTGTTAATCTACTTCAGTTTCTAATAGACATCCCCATTAAATTTATTTCCTATGCAGAGTACCAATCTACAATTAAATTGTAAAAAAAAAAAAAACAGTAAATAAGAAAAGGGAAGAGAAAATGAATCGATGGAAAGAGATCAGGGTGGTACCGGAAGCAGAGACGAGAGGTTGAAGGAGAATGAGTTGGCAGACCAAAACAAAATTGAGTACGAAGAATGTGTAGAGCAATCCCCTGTACGCCACCGAATCCATCGTCAACAACGAAAAACCTATAACATTGAACATCGTGAGATCTTTCTTTTCCTCTGTGATTTCGAATCCTCGTTGGTTGTTGTTTTTCACATTCGCAGAGAACAAGTCGAGGGCACTGTTCGTCAGAATCACCACACGGAGACTATTAATTTTTTTATTACGATGAACTGGAGGAGTTGGAACAAGAAACAAAACCTAATAGGCTAATAGTAATGGCTGCTTTTGCCTACAAGGCACGATGTTCTACATGTCATCCCACGTAGCTTCTCCAATCACCACTCTACACGTGGATTTTACCACAACGCTGTCTCCTTTACATAACACAGCTGCAAAATACGACCAATATTAATCTGCCACGCCAAATTGCTACTCTTAAAATGACATCTCATCATTTTCATTATTCAATTTAATTTTAAAATAAATGATATTTTAGTTCCTAAATATGTAAATTAGTTTTCTAAAAAAATGTGTAAAAGTTATAATTTAGTGCCTAATATAACAAATTTTATAACTTAGTCACTGAATATATATAAAAGTATAATAATTTCTTTCTTTCATTAAGTTTATAAGATTATTTTATTATCAAGTTGTTATATATTCAAATACTAATATGACATTAAGTTATATTTTTTGAAAATAAATTTGATCATATAAAACTTAAAAATTAAATTTTCATCAACTTATTTATTAAAAAAAATTATCAAAAAGTTATACATAAAAGATAATTGTCACACTTTTTTCATATTTAATAATTAAATCAAATTTTTTATTCTTATAAGAATTAAATTATCATTTGTTTACACATTTAAATTTAAGAATAAAATGGTCATTTATCCTTAACTTTAACCAATAGTTTAGCAAATAATAATTATTTATTTTATACAATTACAATTTATAATAAATACATATTTTTAATAGATAAAATATATAATAATTAAAATTTATATAAAATAAATATCTTTGAATATATAAATTATTTACAATAAATTATTTAAATTATAATATATGATTATTTTTAACCATATAAACAATTACTTTAAAAATAAATTGTTGAAATTCTCTTTACATAAATTAGAATAGTTATTTTAAATAAACAATATTTTTAAGAATTATTCTTTGTCAATACTATTTTTAAGTGAAAGTTTGGTAACATAATTTTTTTATTTTATGGAATTCTTATATTGAGAATTTTAGTTTCTCAATTACAAAATTTCTTCACTCAGTGTTCATCTTTATTCAAAAGTTTATCTCCATTCTTGAACCTTACACTCATTCATATTTTGAAAAAAAATATTAATTTTGAAATCTGTAAAAAAACTTTTTTTAAACGTAGATCCCCTAAATACTTGATGTTTATCTCAACAATTTTCATATAAATCACTTACTCTTTTAATTCAACAATCTCTTTTACAATTTATATATATATATATATATTAACGTGGGCAATTCATCTTTTATATCTATGTAGTTTATAACCATGCTATAATGCAATGATAATGATAATTATAATACATAATTATGTTTTATAATGTGAAGACACCACCACGGCACCACCTATTCTCTTCACTAGTTTATTATAATAATATGTTAGACATATTATCTAATTATGCTTTTGTATTGCACATGTTTGATGTACTATGTAGTTTTTAACTAAATATATTATGAATAATATTATAATTCAATGACTTCTAATGCGATACTAAGCTATAATAATATTTCAATCAAATACAACAACGTCATAATTAAATCAAATAATTAATATTAGTAAAAAAATTCAAACTAGTTGTTTGATTTTCTTTAGCAAATGTTTTTTATACATATTTATTTAAAATTTATAATTAAATTAGGCAAGTGTCATATTTTTAATAAAAATTGACAATAAAATATTTAATGAAATTTTTTTAATAAAGGATATCTTTGTAAAAAATATTACATATAGAAGAAAGTTTTACTTTAACCAGATATAGAGAACTTTAATCGTGAAAAAATATATTATAACTAATCAAACGTATTTTAATTATTTTTAGTTATTATCATTTTCGGTAATTGACTTTCTCATAAATTATGATTTTCTTATATGAATAAACTTATTTCCTATTAAATATATCCTTAAGACTTAATGTCCTTTGTTCAAACTTGGCATAGTCCTCATAAACACCTCATTAAAAAAATTTGAAAATTGAATTACTAAAAATTGAGGTATTCTCTCTTTAAAATAAAACGAAATTGTGGTATTCTAAAATACCTATTTTTTTTACGGGTTTTCGTTCTAAAATCTTTATTTAATGTAAAAATAAGTTAACAAAATGAATATAATAAAAAATAAATAAATAATAAAGACAATTGTTAATTAACAAATGATCAAACTTTATTGACACAACTGATTTAACATTTAAATTCTCTGATCAACAAAATGAATCAATCAATAAAAAAAGAATTAGTCAAATACCAAATAAAAACTTTAATATTGTACCTTAATGTTCAATGGTTGATCATAGGGATTTTTAGACCACTTTGTGGTTGATTTTGTAACAACTAGGAAGGTATGTCTTATACCTGTTTTTTATTCAATATAAGTATTTATTTGCTAATAAAAAAAATATTATGCCTAGAAAAATAAATTTGCTCTGTGGACTCAAGTCAAGTATATATCACTGTACTCGCATACCTGCTTCTTCATTCGCTCTAAAAATTTGGACTTGTGGGTAGCAACTGATGAGTTGAGTCTCGCTCGCACTCTCTTCAACAAAAGGCATCAAGAAGGCCCCGTGATGTAAGTAATAAAGCTGTTCTTCCTGTGCAAAACTCCATGAAAATTCTCCATTAACTTAGGCTGTTACGCATTAAATCCCAAATTAAACGTATAAAAACCTAACACATGTATAAGGGGTCTCTTTGAGGCAACAAGCCAAAGCATAATGATACATTTATTACATGTAATTGAATTAAAAGTTTGATTTTGGAAATAATTTTTAAATGTACCAGTGCAATGAAATTGCAGTGTTAAAGCAATGTACCTTTTGTTATTTTTTTCGTGATAGACGAATCGATTGCATTTGATTGCAAAATGACCATATATTAACATCTCATCAATTTTGTATGAGCTACATTTCGAGAGGTAGTTGTAGTAATATTTTACAACTGCGATGAGAGTTAGCTCTTGAACTTATAAGTGACAATGCAATTAGGACTTTAATTGGGTTTCGGTTAAGAGTCACAAAGAGAAAATAGAAGGACTACGTGGGTCGAGTTTTATTTGGGCTTAGATAAAGTGTTTAATCGGTTTTGTGACAACTGCAATAGGGGAATAGGGGCATTTGAATGATGCACCTTCTAATTTGTATTATGCATATTTTATTTTATGTTTGTGAACAAAAATAGTCTTTTCATCAACAATATTTATTTCGGAAGGTAAAAATAATCTTTCAGAATAATTATTTTATAATAGTTTTATAACACTTATTTATATTTTAGAATGATTACCTTTCAACTATTCCAGAATCATTTTGTAGCACTTATTTCTATTTTAAGATGATTACCTTTCAAAATAGTTATTATGAAATTATTTTGGAGTCATTTTAAAAAGTAAATTTTACATTTCAGAATAATTTTAAAACACTTATTTCTCTTCCAGAAAGAAATTTTCACCTTTCGGATTGACTTTTTATAATAGAAATAAGTGTTCTAAAATTATTTCGAAAGATAAAAATTATCTCCCAAAATGACTATTCCAAAAAAGGGTGCTACTAAACTATTATGGAAGGTAACTTTTACTTTCTGAATTAACTATTCCAAAATGGTTGGGTTGTAACACTTTGCATCGCTTGTGCGCGTCGCACTTCAATTTTCTACAGAGAATCATACTTTATTATCATCTTCAATGATTTTGGGGCAAAGTTTCTAGTTAAATCACATTAGGTATTGTTTTGTTTTGATGTGCATTTTGAATTATGAGTCACTGTTTTACATTTTTAGGCATTGAATGTTGATGTTGTTCTCAACATGATTAAAGATTCAAGGTGTCAAAAGAAAGAACCATTTCCATTGCAACATATGTAGAGGATGAAGATAAGTCTTGAGTTGTTTGTTTTAAAGAAAGTAAACATGACAAGAGAGATGCAAGTGCGGCCATGCCGTTGCAGTTAGGTTATCCATAGTGAGGGCTCAAAAGATGACACACAAACCTTTGTTGGTGGCACAATTATGTGGTGGGGGCTTGAGACTTTGGCGGCACACAAATAAAAAGGGAGAAATGAGATATTAGGGTTGGAAAAGAAAGTTGCTCAGACTTGGTGAGACATAAGTCATTAACAATATTTGTCAATACAAATAAAATGAAAGTTGTAGGATACAAGATGGTAAGTATAGGATACAAATGCCCTCCAATAAATAGCATGCAACTCGTTGAAATGTGTGTCTGGTTCTATATTCTATAGTAAATAAAGATATACCAATATCACCCCAAGCATTGGTAAGGGTCCAAGATTTCAAGTGTTCAACATCAAAGAATGCATGCATGCAAGGTTGGACTGATTGTTTCCGGTTTCCCGAATGATTTGATTGTTTGGAATGCATTTCCTAGATTATGAGTCTTCGGTTCGAAACCAGCAAAGAGAGAGAAGAAGACAGGAAGAATAGAAAAATATTTATCTTTTTTTTTATGATTTTCGCTCTCACTAAAATATTTATCTTTTTATGGTTTTTTCTCAAATCATTAATTAAATTAGTATCTTAATTTATATTTTCTACAGAATAACTATTTGTTTTATATAATTAAGTTTTATAAAAAAATTAACATATCAAATATAATAAAATTTACAATAAATAATTTAAATTGATATAAAATTTCTTTAAAAATTATTTAAATTCAATTTAGAAATATGAGAGATCAATCCGTCACAGTTTTTATGTATTTAAAGATTAAATTTAAATTTTTTATCTTTAAATGATTACCATTATCTCATATTTTTAGAGATCAATACGAGGATTTATCCAAAATATTTTGCCTTTTATTTATTAGGATCTCTTCCTTCGTGCACGTTCAAAGATGATGCTCTTACCATCCACTTAGTATTTACATGGAACTGCATCAATTGGCCAGAACATACTTAACTATAGTATAAAATAAAGACAGTGGAAAGCACTAAAAATTCAAACACTGTTTCGCAATAATCGCAAAGTACAACATTATAAGGTCCTATGATATAGGTCCATGAGGATGAGGAGCATCTTAATAAAGCACAAGATAATGAAGGTCGATTCATTGCTTAGAACACTAACACAAAATGAAAGCATGCATTTACTGCTTATTGGCTTCTTTTCTCGCAGGGTTATTTAAGAGAAAAAAGTAAGTTAATATAGTTCAATTCATCAACCAAATGAGAAATGATAGATGCATATTAAAAAAAGTGTAGTTATTTGCATTTGATAGATTGTAGAAAAATTATAACCAAATGAGGACTTTTATGACCGAATGATAAATAAAAGAGAAAAATTATATATATGCATGTATATATATATATATAGATCAAAGAAAGTAATATAGTTTTTATTATTTATGATAAATATTTTATTACATTAAATAAGGTTTAATTAATGATAGACGAATTTTAAAATTGAGTGAAAATATAGACTTAAATTATCAAAATTAAGACAAATAATCTTTATTAACATGAGATGTTGAAATTCAAAATTTTAAAATCAAATTAAATTAAAATTGTTTAATATTACAATAACTTTAAATTAAAATTTGGTTCATCTAAAGAAAATATATACTAAACATTATATATTGTATCATAATTTAAATTAAAATCAAGATATAATATTTAAAAGGAATTCAAAATTAACCAAAAATACAGAAATGCTTTAAATAGAATAAATATGCTTATTAAATTAAGAATAAACATTCAGATTTGAAAAATTAGATACTAGGATTGGCCTAGTTGTTGAGAATTTAAGTGGTGATTTACATGTGGTTATATGTTTAAATCTCATTATATTGGCATTGTTCATTAAAAAAATGTCATATTATAATATGAAGTGGATTTTAAATGTAAATATTTTACCCTAATGCCAAAGAGTACGGTGATATTAGGTAAATGGGTATGAATGGGTATGTATGAATGGATTTTAAATGTAAATATTTTACCCTAAGTGGATTTTAAAAGTATCGTGTATGAATGGGTATGTATTAACATTTCATCCATGCCAAAGAGTACTGTGATATTAGGTAAATTAAATAATCTTTTTTTAGATAAAGTAAAATCTTGTTTAAAAACTGTATTTTATACTATGTCAGTGTAATCTATTCAATATTCCTCTATGCAAATGGTATTTCATTTTTCATTATATATCTTTGTAAGTTTCTAACAAAACCCATTTCCATTACTACATTTCTAACCAAATTAACTAACAGATTAATGCAAATAAAAAAAATTCCATCAATCCTTTGTAATAAGTTTTCATTAAGTTAAACCGGTGAAGTTTGCTTAATGATGTTTGGATTTGCCATCGTTTCTATTTTTCAAACATCGATCTGAACTGGAAGGAAGCAGTTTCTATGCAGAGCAGCAAATAGCAACCATAGACTGTCTTTTATTAATTCAGTATACCACCAAATAAAGAAGTTTGACCTGAAAGCAACAGGCAATGAAAGCAAGCACTAAAATTTAAGCAGCCTTAATTCAATTTTAATTAATACTATAAAGTTGTAGTACGTATTTTACAAATCAAAAGGTTCAAACGAAACCTTCACTGTTTAACACTTATTAGTAGCAACTAGCTAGAGATTTAGCCATTATAAATTAGGGTCTATGGAAAAGCTAGCCTAGCATCTAGATTCTGGCTATTTAAAACTACTACTGTGCAGCACTTGATATATCTACCAAAAAGGCAACCAAATAAGAAACGAGAAAATGCTTATCTCCTTCTCGCGAACTCCCTTAATCATCATTAAAAAATAGATAAATATTAATCAATATTTTAAGATATTAATTAAAAAATTAAAAAAATATTTTTTATTGAGATGTAATTATGTTTTGTATAATTTTATTTTATTTCTCATGTGATGTCTAAAATAAATAAGTTCTTCATTTAATTTCCTTACTAATGTTTTAAAAATACTTATTAATAAGAACCTTAAAAATAATATGATTACCACATGACTAACATATCCAACGTGTAAAGTTGGCTACAGAGTTATTTATTGTTATAATAACTTCAATACGCCAAACATTCAACCTTCCTCATAAGGTTTATGCTAAGACGGGGAACTAATTATTTTGCTTTTCTCATTAACCCACGCCATGTAGGGTTGTTCAGTAACCGAATTTCCACTCACGGTCAACAATAATAAAAGTACCTAATACTTGTAGTAAGTGTTTATTTTTTTCAATTTTTCTGCTCTTCAAAGTCTCATTTTTTTTTCAAGTTTTTTTTTATTATTACTTTATAGTATATATCTTTTATTTCTTTCGAGAAAGAAAAGATAAAAATGATGGATCTGATTTATTTACTGTCTGTTTTTAAGTTTGTCTTTGTTTATTCAAAATGACGTGGCATAATAACTATGTTAATATTTAATTTTAATTGAATTTTAAAAATCATAATATTTAGAAGAGGCAGCAGCACAGTAACAGATTAAAAAAAATGACCGCAGAAAAGCTAAGTAGAAAATAACAAGGTTAAGACAGAAGACAAACCAACAAGAACAACTACTACTTAGAGAACATGCACTGCTCGGGGAACTAGCTGTTTCTTCTTTCATCTCAAACATGCAGTGGGTCCCTTTTACCCTCCGAACCGCTAACAACACGCACAAAGAACCATGCATCTCTGATCTCGAACTCGCTCTCTAACTAGGTCCCAATTAACCTTCACCAACTAATTCCCAATAATTTGGTATGTTATTTTACACATGAATTGAGACCACACTAGATATGTCATGATACGAGTTAATTAATTATAGTCAGAAAGGACTTCATTGATGGCCTACAGTGAACTGATTCAACCCCATTGATGAGCCTAAGGAAGCAAACTTTGCCAGCTCTTGGGGTAGAAATGCATGATGTACATGTCCACCTCCATTTCCACTCACGCCAAGAAAATCTCTTGTCAAGTTATGTTCCACTGAGTTTGAGCCAGGATGGTGGAGCTTCAACTGAGTTGGTTCCACCTTGTTTTGCATCATAAACTGGTCAAAACCGTTTGATGAATGCGTCAATGAGCTAAAGTTAGTAGAACTTCCCAGCATAGTTGCACTACTACTGCTTGTCGCATTAAAATTCTGAAAGGCTTGGTTAAGTTGGTCACAGCTTTGGTTTGCAATATTGCTGTTGAGACTAGTGCTTTGTGTGGAAGATGAGCTCATTACTCCAAAACTGCCACTGAAAATTGAAGGGTTGGTGCTTCTGGTGGAACCCATCTGTGCTGCTTTCTGCAAAAGAGCAGTGGCTGACATTGGAGAAGTTGAGTTTGAATTCTTGTTTTGACTCTCAGAATACATTGATGCCAAATCTGAAGCTCCACCATCTCCTTTTTTCCCCATTAGGTTTGGATTAGATGAATTTGAAGAAGCAGGCATTCCAAAATTGGAGAACACTGAAGAAGAACCAATTAAGGCATTATTATTAATATTAGCTTGTGCCATGTGCACAACCTCAGGCAAACCAGAAGAGCTTGATGATAATGCCACATCAAGTGGATTGTTAATGTGGTGATTTCCTTGGTTCAACCATAGTGACAAGTTTGGTCTTTGCTGGTCTGTGCCCATGTTCATTAAACGAAACCCATGTGGACCAAATTGTGAAACATTTTGCATTCCATGGCCAGTGATTAATCCACGTGTCGACAAACTAGCTTGTGTGTTGATCATAGTTGCATCTTCGTTCTTAAAATTTAGGCTTGTTGAAGCAACTGAGGTGAGTCTCGAACTCTCGTCAGCTAAGGCATCGCAGAAGGCCCTGTGAGTAATAAAACTGTCCTTCCTGTGCAAAGTTCAATGAAAATTCCCCATTAATTACCTAATCATTCATACTACTATATGCACATCAATTATTACTCATTAAATCCAAACTGAATTCACGAACAAACGAAAATACCTTACACATGTAGTATAAGCATTTATTTCATCCACACTAATATAAAAGGATTGCAAAAACTTATAATTAAATGCTAATTAATAAATGAGGATGAAGCTGAGTTTTTACGTGACTTTGTAACCGACAATCAAATTCATGTCTACTTAGAGTATTAAAAAAACTTAACAACAAAGCAATAATGTAATTTTTAAGAAATTGTGAGTAAAATTTTAGTGATAAAGTATTAGTGACAAAAAATACCAATAGTGATATAAATTTGTCAGTAATGCATATGGCGCGAAAACTTTCACTTGATCAAATCAACATGAAAGTATTCATTAAAGAAGTGTACGTATGAATTAATTAATTACCTGGAGAAGAGGTTGCCACAGTCGCACTTATACTCTCTGGTGCCACAGGTTTTGGTGTGAGCCTTCCAATCAGATTGAACTGCGTATTTTTTGGAGCACTTTTCACACTTCCACTTCTTCTCACCGTGTTTTCTGCTGTAATGCTTCTTTATTCCGGTGAGATCACCGAGAGCCCTTGCCGCGTCGTGGTGGACACAGGTTTTCTCTGGACAGATATATACCTTCTTCCGAACCTCCTTGTTTGATCTCTGTCGTAGCTTCCATGGAAGGTTGTGACCTCTTCTATGAAGCTGAAGGTTCTGGTCTCTCTGAAACCCTTTGTTGCATATTTCACAGATGAAACGGTTTGTGGCCATGAGAGTCTTTGGCGAAAGAGCAATAACCTCGGCATCTGGATCTGCATAATAATCCAATCCAAATTTGAAGATATAAGATTGTTTCAGTGGTAAAGGGTGAAGGGAGGGAGAGATAGTTGGTGGGTTTGAATTTCCTACTGATAGAAACTAACAAACTAACAGTTAATATTTGTGCATAAGAAAAAATCCAATCCAAATTCAAAACAAGTTAAAACCCGTTTGAAGAAAAGTGGCAAAATCAATTTATTTGAGAAGAATTAATGAAAAAAATGATTTTGCATTACCTGGTGTTCCTGGTAGATTTCTCTTCTTTTTGTTGGGTGGTGGAGGATTAGGATTAGGGTTTGTGTTTGTGCTTTGTTCATTGGGAAGCCCTGCTGGGAGGGAAGTGGATAGTGAAAAGGGGTCTCCGGGTATCATTTGCATATTAGTAAAAAAGGGGAGAAAGGTTTGCTTTCTAGCAAAGTAGAAGAAAACAGCTACCTTTCAAAGGTTTCAGACAGTACTACAAGCAAGAAAACATGGGATGTTAGAATAGCTAAAGCCAAGAAATATAATATAAGTTTTTTTTTGGAGGGTACCCATATTCTGTAAGAGAGAGAGAGTGGCTGGCTTCATGTGATTATTCTGCCAGAAGACAAGAAAAAGCCATAGACGAAACTTGAATCGAATAAAATATATTTAACCCCCCTGAAAAAGTATAGTATATAAACTTGTGGGAGGACTGCTTCCAACTGGTGTCTGATCTCTTGTTTTGATCTCTTTAACATTTGAGAGATAAAACCAAAAGCTCATATACATAGTCATAATATGACAATGGATAATATATAGAGATAGAGATTTATGGTATTGTTTATATACATTTTTTTATAACTCATTTCTCTCTCTCTCATATTACCTATCTTGTTTTATATTTTTCTTTCATAGTAGTATTTCTGTTAATTATAAGATAAATTTGTAGAAATAATACGTGAGCTACATCTTATGTCATACCTGAAGTCTTTCCTTCTTAGCTCTTTTCTCCGAAAAAAAGTTATACAAATAATATCTCAGTCTATGTCAATTTAATTTGCTATTTGCTGTCTATGGTATTACGCGTAACCTGGCCTCTTTCTTAATATCTTATTTAATGGCATCCTCAAAGTGACAGTCAGTCATAAGTTTTAATCGGCCACCACGCACGTACACACACACAGACTCTTTCTCTTTCAGTCTCACACACGTACACAAAGTAGACCCGAACTTTCTCCAAACAGATACAACCCACATGCACATAGGTAGAAGAATGTGTGTGCGTTCGAGACAGTGAGTTGCATTTCTTCTGCCTTATGTCTAGTAAATATAAATATATATATATATATATATATATATATATATATATATATATATATATATATATATATATATAAGGTTATGTTAATTAGTAGAAATAATGATCGACCAGCTAGCTGATCAGCTAACCTTTCTTGCAGTGTATATAAACCTCAAGTAAAAAAAAGGAAAAAAAAAATATGATAAGTAATGTGATAAAAAAATACAAGAAAAGAAATCATGTACTATATACTAGTATTAGTTTAAAGAAAGTGAAAATTTTAAAACTACCAGTGTTCCACCTTTTTGGTTGAAGTGAATAAAGTTGCTTTATATACATACGTTGACTTGTTGTGAGAGCTCAGAGCTGAATAGTATTAAGTAGTAATATACTAGTATACGTATAAAAAAGGTTGTGCACGTGATATTGAAGAAATCAAGGTTAAAATGATGGTGTTCGTGGACGAGGGTAACAGAAAAGTTACTGACCTTTATAAGAGGCTTTAGTTAGTATTGAATGATTAAGCTATAATTACAATGAGGGCATGCGAGAGACTGTTGTAGCAGGCAGGTCAGAGACGCATTGATACACACAAGAGAGAGAATGAGAAAGTGGCTTGTGTGGGGTCAATACACTACACTAGTATGTAGTGTAGGGCAGAGTCTGAGGTTCTCTTTTTCCAATGCAAGCTGATAGGACCGTCCGTGATACTCTGTCACTGCATAGTCATCGTGAGGGCTCAAGAAAATTCAACCATGGGGTCCCCCGCTGCACCGTCCATCATCCCAAAAAACTATGACTATGTCGTGGATTATTTTGTACTAAAATCTTTTTTTTTTTACTTGTATTTCCTTTTTTTATACAGATTTTATATGGTGACAAGGAAATAATAACAAGAAAACTTACTGTTTTATTAAAGATAAGATAAAAGTTAGAACATATAGAAAGTACTATATGTTCATGTCAATGGATCCTGCTAGAGTGTTCTAAAACCAGTTCTGAGCTCAATAAATTCTAATAATTAATCTATGTTTGACTTGATGTAAGTTACACAGATGATGCTTATTTATTGAATGTCATTAGAACTTAAAAGGATCATATATTCATCCATTTTGCATAATCTTTTCAATTAGATGAACAATTATATAATCCCTGATCAAACATTGGTTTCAAAGGTACGAGTACTTGTTATGTTTAATTTATCTAAAGATTTGAGTGTTTGATATGTCCAATTTATCTAGAATCTAGATGGTTCACAATCTTTTTAGCTTTGAAATTGATAAAACATGGGTGCTTGGTTATGCTAGATTGGTGTATATACGTGGATAGTCCATAAATTCTGTTGACATAAAAAGGTACGTACACTTGTTATATCTTAATCTATTAGAATGATATTCACAATCTTTTAACTAATCCGATCTAGCTTGAAAGACATAAATACTTGTTATGTTCAACCTATCTAACCAATCAAAGAAAACTCCCCTCAAGTGTTAGAGCTTAAAAAACATAATTATTTGTTATGTTTTGCCTATCTATCTAAACAGTTTATCTTAAGCATTAAAACTAAAAGACATATGTGCTCATTCTATCTGTCAATTCGGATGGTCTACAGCCCAAACTTGAGGACCTAAAATACATATGTTTTTGTTACAAAATTTTCTAAATAAACAAATATATTAAAACTAGAAGTAGATATATAAGTCTTAGTGCACAAGTTCACCTGTTCAACTAGCAATTTATACGTGCCAAAACATAAAAAATTAATTAGTAGATTTTCATGCCACAAAAGTCATAAATTATTTACAAAAGTTGAAACGAAAATAATCAAAATTCTTTGTAACAATTAATAGTTAAAACATAAAACATTATTTGTTAAAAAATATATCTGAATAAAATTTATTATCTAAATCTATATACAATATAAAAAAAATGTGGACAGTGTAACTGTATAATTAAGTGTACGTAAAGAATTTCTTTCAGATGGAGCATTACCAAGGATGCCTATATATCCTTGTTATGATGATAAACTCATTTGGCTATAGAGCACCTCCACACTCATTGAAGTCAACAATATGTTGTCCATGTCGCGCACAAATTGCTTGGTGTTAGTTCCACTGTTGTAAATTATTTTTGTACTATATTAAGTACGAGCATAGGTACGTACGTGTCTACAGTGATGTAAATTTTAAGTTAGAGTGGCACGAAACATGTCTGGGAATATGCTCGTATTGTTTGGTCACCAAGACGACGACGTTACATTATAAAGTTCAGTTAGCTATACCCTGGTGTTGTTCCCCATCAGCGTCCTAGATAAGGAACATGTGATTATCACGTATGTGTGTGTGATTAATTGTAAGTGCATGATTAAAGAATTAAAAATAAAAAATCATTAATGCTTTTATTTCACCATAATTTTTATGCATCATACATGTTACATGAGATTTTTAATAAAAAAGAATTATTATTAAATCTTTAACGAGTATTTTGTTGAAAATCTTGATGATTAATTCATAACCATCCATTTTATTTTCAAAAGTTGAGAAGAATACTTTCTATCACGTTGTGAGAACAATGTATTTGTATATAGTATGCACCGGAGTTAATTAGAATTGTCTTCGATGAGTTCGATCGATACTGAAGATGAACTTGATTAAGAATATTAGACTTGAGGATTACAAGAGTGATAAGATATCTTACCTCGCAGTCACACTCATAATTGATGATATAACTAAATGACCACCAAGCCAAGATATTACTTGATAATCATTGACCCCATGTGGTTTTGTGGATTCATTTTAATTTATTCTCTTTCTAATTTCGTTCCGCTAGAATTCTTCATCATATGATCATGTGCGATTGATTACAATATTCAGATATTCTATATCTGGTTTCTCTATTTCTAATAATTATCATGCATTTTTTCGAAGAAAAAAATTATTTAGATGTCTATCGGAATTAATTTGCATTACTCACTTAAATGTTATAAGAATTTAACAATGCAATATACGGAGAGAAATAAAAAAAAGTTAGTTTTAATCATACAATTATACATAAATAATTTATATTAATACTATACTTAATTATAATATTTACTATCCCTTTTAAATATATTGTTTGTAATCGCGTCTCATGCTTTCATATATTTTCTATTTCAATTTTCGTGTTTTTTTTAATGTAATATGTGATACACTTCATAGGATGGATGGATTAAAGCAAACTTTAAAAGAATAATTAATTATATACTGTGATTCCTCGTAATAACTTTTTTCTCCCTCAATTTCCAACAACCCTAGCTACATCTAGTCTCATATATGAACAACTTTTGCCATCACAAGTAACAGCATTGACCTTTTATTTTCCACCTCAACCAACCACTGTCACTAATGTTAGTATGAAAACTAATATTTCATTTAGCACCAAGTGTCGCAAAAAGATGTTTAATTCTTTGCTATAAATGATTATTTATAGAGTGTGCCCGCATCCTCGTTTGGACTTGGTCCTTACGTATAAATATATAGACTAGTTGAATCCATGTCACTGCAATGGGGTAGATGGGGTCTCATGGGGAGAACCTTTTCCATCCTTACATATGCCCAAAAACCTAGCCATGATACAATTATATATAGGAGGACCATTCTTTCCTTATTGGTGCTCATCTTTAATCCACACGCTTACAGAAAGAATATGATAATATAATTTTAAATCAAGCTCTAACTAATTGAAGTGTACGTGAGCAGTGAGCACTTACATAGTTATTTTAGTGTGTGTGTATATAAAAGAGAATTTTTGTGTCCTTGATGAATAACGACCAACTTTAGTTAAATTTTTACTTAAGCAATTATGTGTTTTGGTTTGAGGCGTGTAAATGTGGCAATATTTAGTTAGTGGTTTAGAAATAGGTATAGATAGAGCACAGTGCACTTTTAATTGTAACTACGTCATCCGGTCATCTCTTTCATTACCAGAACTTGTACCTACACTGCATAATGTATTTAGAGCTTCAGTAGCTAATTATGCAAACATTATCATTTTTTAAAATAAATTCCATTTTCAAATTAATTTTCAGGATTTTAAAAATATTTTGTTTTGACGTTTTGTTTTCTATTTTAAAAATTGGGTACCACTTCTTCCGGTGGTTCATAGACCCTCAAAATTTGTACATGTTATCGCTCACACTTCTTCTAGGAATAGAGCTTGCATGAAGTGATATATAATTTGGGGTCATGAATCAGTTGATGGGTTGAGCACTGCTATAATGAAGTAATCAGATTGAAACCGAAGATCGTCAGGGACGGTTTTAGCGTTGGGAGCACTACAAAATGCAAGGGCAACATGGCTGTAGAGAAAAATGTAGGTTAATTTGAAAGTCAAATATGAATGATTGGAGGTTATAGAGAAGGGGGAGAAGAAAAGGAAGAAGATGAAGAGGGAATTCGATAATGGAGTATTATGGAATTTCACAAAAAAATAAAAGAGAAGAAGAATTTTGAGTGTGCTACAAACATTTGTAAACAAGAAATAAAAATAAAAATTATTTTTTATTTCAATTTTAGACTTGTTTTTGAAATTTTTAATTTTAAGCCTATTTGTTTTGAGAAAATATTTTTTATTTTTATTTTTGAATAATGATTTTCATTTTCAAATTTTGGAAAATGTTTGACTACTTGTTTTCTATTTTTAAAAATTAATACCAGTTTCTTATATTATGGTGAATCAATTACAAATCCTCGCAATGTGTATATGTTAAACGTTTAGATCACATTTAACGGAAAAAACACATATTCCAAGAAAAAAAGTCAAAGCAATTGTCTATAGTTACTTCTCCGTTGTGTTAAACTGGACACCCACATAAACACACACTTTGTTGAAGAGTTGATCATCGCTAGTGAAGTAATTAGATTAGAAGCGAAGCTTGTTAGGAACTATTTCACCATTAAGCACAAGAGTGTAAGGATAACATTGTTGGCGAATGTAAGTCTATTTGAAAGTTGTATGTGAAGTATTGAAGGGTATAAAGAAGAGGAAGATGAAGATGAAATCCTATGATAGAGTTACGTGATTTTCACAAAAAATGGAAGAAAAAAAAAGATTTTTTTTAAAACAATAAGTAAAAATGAAAAAGATTTTTCATTTTCAATTTTGGAATTGTTTTTGAAATCATTAATTTTCAAAGACGACATTATTGAAAATGAAAAATTAATTTTGATCTCTGAAGGTGTTGCTCATCACCATCCCCATGCAACTATATATTGTGAACGCCGTACAAGACTGGACGATTTCTTTCCAACATACACTGAGAAGGAAATGCTGTGATGTTCTTGCCAAGATGGGAGCCAAGTCCTATTTTGTTTAATTTATATATGCCCCGTTGCTCTGTGCCCTCTTTTGTTAATTAGCAGATGCAGCCGCGGTACTTAATTTGTATCCAAGGGTTTAGTTTTGCTTCTGTCTTGTATTAATTTCTTACTCATAAAATAAAAAATGTAATACACTGTCACAATAGTCTCTGAACTCAAGAAAATTCTAAACAGTGTCTCTAAAATTTTCAATTGTTTTATCCAAATAATTTAATTATTTATTATCATTTTTGTCTCCAAATATATGTTAATATTGATCACTTAAATCATGCATTCTTTTGAGTTTTAGACTAATGTGATTGACAGATTACACTTTCAATTATTAGAAATTTTCTTAGTTCCATGAATATAACATTACATTGCTTTACACTTTTAAGAACTCAAATGACGGTTTATTCATTTTGAAAGAAAATATTTTTTTCACCACTACTATTTGCAATATATTTTTAGTGAAAATAAAAATAAATAAATTAAGACTAATTGGCATATGTAAATTGTTTTAACTTAACTATTAATCTCGTGTTCAAATCTAAATTATGAAGATGCACTAATATTTATGATAAATTTTATCACTTATAAGAATTTTACCTAACTCAAGCATATTATTTGTTCCGAAAGATATACACTAACTCTTACCAAAAATATAGATAATCAAACAGACCTTAGACTACCCGACCCGCTAGTGAATTTCTTATGGCAATATATATACTTCAATATTTCCATCTCTGGATATTATCTAAATAATAAATTGCATCATCTACTTGATCAGGCAGATAATATTAGATGAAAATTAGCAACTAAACCATGTAAAAAAAAAAAAGTAATGATGGACTGTACATTTAATATAAAAGCAGTGCAGGTTCAACTCGTTTGGCAACATATTATATTCAGGAACTGAATGACGCCGGCGATCGAGCTACATTTCACAATATAGTTAAATGAAAAAATGAGAAAGAAAGGTGGGATGACATAATTAATTTAGAGGAAAATGTAATTTACTTTTTTCTATAATAATATTATTAGCCAATTCAACAAACAACTTTTGGCTTTAAGCATTTGGAGCTAGCTTATGATCCAATAATCGATATTGTATCTTTCCTGATCTCCATAATTGGTATCCTATGCTCACTCCCCAACACATATTCACAAGACCACATATACATAATACATTCAAAACCTCATGTGCCTATAAATAATTGTATAATTAATAAAATATATTGGAATGCACAAGAACTCTATTTGATTTGCAGGTAGGGGTCGACAGGGAGAGGAATGAAAACCAGAGGTGCAATATATTATATCCGACCAGACAACGACATTCGGAGTATCCGTCCATTCTATAGATTTACCGTCTTCTCCGCTAGCTACACAATTCGAATGCTTCTTTATAATTAAATTATAGTAATTCCCTTCAATCTATGCATGGTCTTCGCTTTCAAATTGTAAGTAGATCTAGCTTTCAATATTTTTAAATATAAATATAACATCTTATTATCCCAAAACGCGTTTTATTGTAGGATTTCAAAGACCCTAATGTTCTGTGCTGGTATAAATATTTTCTGATGGTGGAAAAGTCCTATGCATGGGAAACTATATATATTAGACAGCATGCATAGACGTATTCACAAGTGAACATCCTTGAAATTAAAGAAACCTTTTTTATAGAAATTGTTAATAATAATGAGATGGTTTGAACTTACGAAACTCCATAATTACTTTAAGGTCCGAAACATGCAGGTGACAACCCAGTGAAAATGTCGAGCTGGTGAAAATATTGCCAGCTAAAAAGGCTGACATGGTAGCGTAACAGTCAATGTTTTTTAAAAAATATATTAAATACATATATTTTAAGGGTGTTGTTAATATTAGGACACACTGATTAAAAAATTATAAAAAATATTTATTTTAAAATTTATAAGAGAATATAAAAATATTATAAATAACATAATTTTATGTATTTTAATAAAAAAAATATTTTAAGCTCATTTAAGATACTAATTATCATTTGTCATATTAAAAATAGATATAAACCTCAACATGATTTGTAAATTGATAATCATATATTGATGTCTTCCTCTTTTTTGATTATATATATATTTTTTTTTATCAAATAAATGTTAGTTGTTAATTATCTTTTATTAGTGAAAGAGACTTAAACCCACAACATCTTCATCTTCATTTCTCTTGATCTTTCTTTGATCAGTAATTTTATAATTCCTTTTAATTACATCTTATGAATTGACCTGCAATTGTATTCATTATTATGGTCTTTGTTGGAAATTTTAGTGCTAGTATTTTAGTCTTGCATGGGTTAAAATATGCATCGCTTAATGTAAAATATATAAAAAATGTGACCAATATATTTAATGAAACACTTACGTTAGATCTAAGATTGATGGATTTTCCCTAATATTTCACCTTAATTCTCCAACATTGTTCAAGCCATGCACTATTTTCAATACTTCACTAGTAATATTTATCGTTTTCTTCTATTATTATCGATAAACTATTTTTACGAAATTGAAAACTCAGCTTTTATACGAACAATATCACGAGAAAGTTATATCAATCTATATCATGACAATAGCAAACGTTACACTTACACACTACACAAAACAGATTGCAACTTTCACACACATTTTGAGTAACAACATGTTACGTATATAATTTAAAACCTTGCGTAGTTTTAGACGCCATTCATTATATACAAGACAAATCTCGGAAGCCTCGGTTTGAACATTTATAATTCTTAGGTAAAAAAATTGAAATAAATAATTTTAAATTCTCTTATAATATCTTCCTACTAAGTTAAACGAATAGGACTGATCCGTCTACCTACCAATAACTGTGAGTGACTGTGAGGAGTGGGGCTTCTTGAAGGACTAATGGTTCATTAATTGATTGAAAGTGTAGAAGTGACATACAGTTGTGACTTGTCAAAACAGGTTGTTTATTAAGGGGAGAACAAAAACTGGGACATTTAATTGAATTGATTACTTTCAAGAAGAACAAACCAAATTACAGAATCAACTTGGTCTTGTTATGCTTATTCAGACTTCGTTCATGTTCTATTTCTTGGAATCTTGTGAAATAGGGTATCGGTACGGTAGGAATAACGCCAAATGCTAACGTCCTTCCGCCTGACTCCCATTGTTTTTGTAATCTAATAGCTCTATATTATTATTATTTTCTCTTCAAACCTTGCAAGAGAAACTCCCTGTTAGTATACATTTAGTAAGCTATATGTCTCACTTTAATTCGTTTACATATCTTGATTAGATCAATTTATCATATAAAACCAAGTGTAACCCGGGTGAAGACACGGAGTATCGTACTAGTTTTAGCTTAATTCTTTGCATCTCAAAACTATATCAAAGTACAATACTTTGTACTGTATCCCTACTAGGAGTTTTTTTTTTTCAAACTTTTTCAAACTCTTTTAGCTTCTTTTCCATACCAATATTCCTAGTACTCTCTAAAAGAAGGATAACGACCAGAATTTAATACATCAAGTTAATGACTTCAATAACATGTAACTAAAGAAGGTTTCCAATAGATGAAGCTCATTTTGAGGCCGAAATTTGCAGTCAGCGTGCATGAGAGAGTTCCAGTCTAATTCTGAGTCAAATTTTATAAAAATGTACACTCACAGAACATTTATTTTAATTTTATCAATTGATAAGTTTTACAGTTGGTTATGGAGTAGCTAATACAATTCTCCTTCTTTATCAAAGATTGAGACCGACTATAAAATCATAGGCGGAGTTAAAATGAAAAAAAGACACTGAATTATCTATGATTGTAAAGTAGTACTTACTATTAGAAGAGAAAAAAGAGAGTATAAAAATTAAATATGTTAAAATGGATGTATAACTACAAAACAAAAGACAAAAACATGAAATGAAGACATACGAGGATATATTGGTAGATGACAAGAAATTAGTTAAGGAAATTTGGACACGCAAAGAAGATTTCTCGAGGAACTAGTAAGAGGAAAGTATATGGTATGGTTTCTAATCCCGCGATAACGGGTAGAGTAAAACCAAGAAAGATATAGGGGAAATCGTTAAAAGGATCTCATTGTAAATAATATCTTGAGAATTTGGCTTTTAACCAAATTTAATTATGTCTAATTCATGTAAGTGACTTCACACTTAGTAGGATAAAGACATCACTACTATTAATGTTGTTATGAATTAATAAATGTTCCTTATCTGCTAGTGGATTGTTTACTAGAAAGGAGAAAGTGGAAAATTGCAAAAATTAAACACTGTATTATGTTTAAAGAGAATGCTTTGAATGTCTCAAAATAAGGAGAATGCTTTGAATATGAGACACCTGAGAGAAGACAAAGTGCAGTTATGATCAATAATTTTATAATTACCGCTTGAGATTGTGATAAATAATATATACCAATATGTAACATAAGTAGCATTATGTTGTTAAAATGTTAACCATTAAAACTTTAAACACCACTAGTAATGGGATTAATTCGCCTCTAAAGTGCAACTCCCTGAGCTAACCTTGTAAAAATTTGATAATCCTCTCCTGATTATGAGTTAGTTCCAATTCATTCTCAGGTTTGGTATTTCAATCAGAGCCGTGTTCCCAATCCGCAGAGCATTCTAGCTGGTACATCAACCATGTGGTTCCCATTGTAACAAAAGAAGTATTTCAAAAGGGAGGAACTGAGGAAGCTACCAAAATATTACTCTATCCCTTAGAATAATAAGCTCCAGTGATGTGCCCTTCACTTCGCTGCAAGAAAATGCTACATAGGAAAGTTGAATCAAGCTCGTGAGTCGTGACACTCATCTTGTACACGAATCATACCTAAGTGCTGGCTGACAAGAGTTATATTTACTAATGGATTGACAATAAGTAATTATATAAGTAGATGTTTTTGCTGCAAGTTGCAAATTGATTAACGACTTTTACGGATCTGGTGAATATTACCGTAAGCCAATTGAGATTTGAGAAGTCCATGTTTTTTAGGCCATGCCACCAATGATCTGAAGCAATAATTTCTCACATGTTTCTTCACAAATCTAATATAGCTACTTTTCCATTTGAACTTGACCCCATACCCATGTGTGAACTTTACCTCATCTCAGCCCACTTAGCCATTGCCGCTGACTCATTACCCATGCAGAGAGGAGATTTTTCATCAATGACTCATGAACAAACATATAAGTGAACTTGATATTACACTTTTATCCAAAACCTTAAGACTTAGGTTTATGGGTCTTCTCCTCATTAATATGGTGCTCAATTTTTCTAATTTCAATCGATGCAAGACTTCACCTCACACTTATATTCTAACATGTTTGGTCATGTAACATGGCAAAAAATGGTTGCTTTCAGTCTCTTTTCCTTTCCCACACCTATTTAGTATTATATATTGTCCCTCTCTGCATGACCAAGCAGCTTATATATATGTATATATATATATATATATATAATCCATGCTCAGTGTTTCAAGCTTACAGCCATTTCGATCGATAATATCGGTAACTGACTGATACAGTTCCAAGGTTGTTCCTCTGGAGGCATCCTACCTTCATGTTCATGGACAAAGATGCTAATATAGAAATCCAACTCCCTCCCGGATTTAGATTCCACCCTTCTGATGAGGAGCTAATTGTTCACTATCTTAGAAACAAAGTCGCATCATCACCCCTTCCTGCTTCATTCATAACAGAAATAGATCTTTACAAGTATAATCCATGGGAGCTCCCAAGTCTCTGTAGCAATTACAATGTTTTAGTTTTTGTTTCATTCTTTTCTTGAAGGATAAGACTTTCGTTGTTGTTGTTAATGTTATGTTGAAATAGTAGTCATACTAAAGGAATAGTACTTTTCATTTTGAACAGGCAAAGCTTTGTTTGGGGAGGATGAGTGGTATTTCTTTACTCCTAGGGACAGGAAGTATCCCAATGGAGTGAGGCCTAATAGACCAGATGCTTCTGGTTATTGGAAGGCTACTGTGAATGACAAACCCATTTTCACTTCCTGTGGGATGAAGAGCATTGCAGTGAAGAAGGCCCTTGTGTTCTACAAGGGTCGTCCGCCAAAAGGATCTAAAACAGACTGGATCATGCATGAGTATAGGTTGCATGATTCTATGATCTCGAATTCAAGGCAGAGAGGGTCCATGAGAGTAGGTCAATTGCATCATTCCAATTTTTCAATGTGGTGGTTTTTTGTGACCAATAGAGTAAATTATTGAGGGAATTCTCAATTGCATTTCATTGACACTGTATTGTACCTTAGTACATTTATAGAGTCTATTTACAACTGATCGATAAGAGATCAGATCTATCTTAATCAAAACTAAGTTGCAACAAATAGATAAGACCTACATTTAAATTACAGGATCAACTAATAGATAAGATACTAGTACATAAGATTAAGATTACAGCATCATGCTGATCCATTAGAGTGATAGTATGTAAGTTTTGACAATATCTTGTTTTTATTTGTCCCTTTGCATCAGCTGGATGAGTGGGTGTTGTGCCGAGTTCGACAAAAGACTATCAGCCCAAAAAGCATTTTGGAAGACTCAAATGAACCTATTTATGAACCAACAAGCCACTTTCAACAAATGAGTGTGAACTCAAATCCTGAAGCAGTTAAAAACTCTGCACAGTGAATATCCAATGTTGCCTTATATTCTGGCTTCTAAGAGTGCTCTGCCTAATTCTATTGGCATGACCTCGAGCTCGGGCTTTGGTTGTAATGATGATTTAGAAACATATGCTTCATTGCATGATGACAACTTAAATAAGATAATAATAGGAGCACAGTTCATGGCACCTGTAGCTGAGGACTTGTTTAATCCACTGAAGAGAAGAAACATTGAAGAGAACGAGTTGGACTTGTATGCTCCCCTCAATAAAAAACCAAGGGAAGTTGTTGATTTGGGGAAACAAAGACTTGAGAAAGATGTCAACAAAGGCTACAATTTCAATAACTTTGACCAGTGGACTTCCATCATGCAACCCCAAGAGCTTAATAGCTTGGCCTTTACCAAATATGCATGAATAGTTTAGGTGCATGTACATGCTTGTTTGTGTGAATACGTAGAACCTGTGGAGCTCTTTCTGCATGAGATGGAGAGATAGTGAATTCTATATATCGAAATAAGAAAGAATGCAGTTGGTTTTTGTTCGTGCAGTGTGTGTGATTATTCTTTTCAGTAAGCAGAAATAATGTATAAAGGTGAAATGGTAAGGCATTTGCTATACTTAGTTATAGGATATTATTTCATCTGTTTGCTTAGCAGTATAGGTGATGTATGAGAGGTAGAATAAAGTTCCATGCAACTGAGTTGGTGATTGTATCATGCTTTGAGATTAATTTATGGAATGAAGTATTTCTTGCAAATCCTTTCTTATTTTATGACCGGTAAAAACGTTATTTGTGAAAAGTGAAAATTTCCTGTACTAGAAAACTAGCGTTTTGAAAAATCATTATGTGACGGCTTTTTGGATCTGTCGCTAAGTTACCGAATCAAACTAGCACAATGTCTTGCGGAATGTAATTAAAATTACGCCTCCGCTTGAATACTTAAAATTAATTCCACTTTAAGAATATCATTGTAGTGAGGTCTGGGAATTGGAATTATTACTTACTTGTTAGCTTTTTGCTAATTTGTTAGCTTTTTGTTAGCAGGAAGATTCGAATCCACAACAGATTCATCTCTCTCCCTTCATCATTTGTCACCAAATTAATTTTATATTTTTCAATTTTTTAAATAGGTAATTTGTCCTTTATTCTTTCTCTTTAAAACACATCCTTAAATACCTTAATGATTAACCACGACGCCACCTTCGAACGGAAGATTTAATGGTTTGATAAGATATTATTATCAACAAACCATGAAACTACGAGAGGACCTGACAATAGTTACTTATTTTAAAATAGGACTATTGCTTCCTACACTTTCCAGTTGCTTCCTGCTCTCCCTTTTTGTCTTTTGGAATGACCAATCTAGAATGTAAAATTCCATTCTGAAATGCACTCCCTTTTTTACTTTTCACGATGTCCAATCAAGAAGGTTAAAAAAACATTCCAAAAAGAATGCAGAAAGAAACTTGGGGGATGCAAGAATCAACGGCCTTAAAATAGATTTAAACTACATCTTAACCATTCAAGATTGGGCTCTATGTTAAGCTCAATAAAGTAATGGGCCAATACTAGATTTTGAAGTGAAAGGGAGGACTAAAGTGGTAGTCTGGTAGAGAGTGATTGACCCATTTAGGTTACTTTTTTTAAAAAAAAAATTATTGGTTCATTTTAAAATAAATTATTCACATGAGTATGTTTTTGACTCAAAAAAAAGATAAAATAACTATTTTGACTTGCTGTTCTTTTTTTTACTAAAAAATTGAGAAAGACTTCCACGTAAATCATATTTTACAATTGTTGGTTCAAGAACAACAACTTTGTCATGTCCCATCAATGCAAAAACAATAAATTTATTTTGATGGTTACCATGTGTTGTTTCCTCGCACCAGGCCATGTCTGGTTGATGGAGAAACAACAAAGTTAACGAAGTAGCAATTTGAAATTGTTGGTTTGTCACGTCAGTGTTCAACAATTTGAAATTGCTAGTTCGTTGATACAGCAACCCGCAACTGCTAGTTCGTGTGCGTGCATCTCGAGTTTGGGATAAAAAATTGTAAAAACAACAATTTGCATTAACATGATTTGTAACTATAAATATAGCTTTCTTTCAGTCTTCTTCACACATTCAACAGATACATCAAAGGCTTGAGTATTTTCTTATCAATTCATTTTTTATATGTTAAGAGATAGATGTTATGCATTTGTATAATTAGATGAATATGTAATATATGTTTTTCAAATTAGCACTTATAACTCAATTAGCACCATAAAAATGTTTCATGTGAAAAAAAAATTTAAAAGTAATGTTTCAAATAAGAATAATGTAAGAACTACAAAACATGTACTTGACTTTCTAAAATCGCCAAACTTGATGATTGGTACAAAGAGAACCCACCTATTCTAAAATATCTCAAAGTATCAAACCACAAAAGAAGAAAGTTAAACAATAAAGTGAAAACAACACAATTGGTTCTCATTATTTAACATGTAAAAATTATTATTTTAACTTGCGGAATCAATATTTTATATTTGTTGGATCAAAGTTATTTTTATGGGACCTTCTGCATTGATGGAACACAACAAGTGACCTCAAGGCAATAATAACAAGACTACACAATTTTTAACGCATGAATTTAATTTCTATTCAGTTTAAGTTTTTAAGAAAAAAAATTAGTAGAGAAAATTACAAAAGATCAACTTATGAAAAAAAAATTAGGTACAAAAAAATTATTTTAGTAGTGAAAATAAATTTCAAATTTTAAAAAATGAATTTTTTTAACTACACATACTAAAATCACTTATAACTGTTGAGGGGCCTAGCTCAATTAGTTAAGTAGAATGCGTGAGTTGTTGTAAACTCCCTAACACTTCTCACACATACAAAAATCACTTATAATTCAATTAGCACCATAACAATGTTCCACGAGTGAAACAACACAATTGAATCTCATTATTTAACATGAGTAAAAATTATTTTAACTTGGAGAGTCAGCATTTTCCATTTAATGGATCAAATTCAAGAGCATTCTGCATCGACAAGACATGATCTGCTACGATGAGACAACACATGGTGACCAACAAAACATATTTATTTTTACTTAATCAACAGTTAAATATTTTTGTTCTTGAACCATCAATTCTAATAGTTGTTTTGTCATTTTTTAGTCAAAACAGACCCATATCAATCATTTGTTTTAGAATTAACCCATAATAAAATTATAAAAATGACCCAAATAGATCAATCACTCCAGGTAGAGAATTTATCAACCCATTTGACCCGAATGAGTGATAATTCCTTAAAATAGATGATGAGGTTTGTAAACCACACATTATTTATTTCAATGCCTGAATTGTTAGTTTATCACTACTAAATTCATATATAAACACGAGTTTTTTTTGCTACATATGAACATGATAGAAATGACAATGTGAATACATGATTTTTAATCAATATACATAGAAATGTGCAATGGAATTGTCCACACAGATCACACGATTTTACGTTAGAAAAGTAATGATCAGGACGAACAAATGACAGTAAAATTAATGCCAATCGATTTATCCTTTTTTAGCCTCATCGTGATTTTAGCCCGTTAATTTCAATTTTCATTCCACCTCTGGAATCCCCTTCTGTCTTCCGCTCTAAATGAAAATAGATTACTTGAAATATCCTCAAGGCAAACATTGAATTAGTATATTACACAAGTATAAATACAAATCTACACTGTTTGACATAATACGGCGACATATAGATCTGTTGATAAAGGACAAGTGCATCTCTCAAGTTGCAGGAACAAGTCCAAAAATATTGTTTTAAAAAGAAGCAGACACGAGTCACACCACGATATTACCAAGAAAATACAAGAAATACTGATAAGCCATACAAATTGATCTAATGGTCTTCTATGCCGTATCATTTCTTTAGCACGCTGCAATAAAAGAACGGCAAGTAAGAGAAGGTATCTCAAGAAGCATAAAGAAACACACAAGACAAGTAAAAGTCATCTCAATTCAAACTCATGCTATGATATTAAAGATCTCGACGATGCTATCAGGAAAGAAACAGGAAACAATGAATCTGTTTGATAATAATATATTTATTTTATTATATGATAACTATGAAATTTGAGTTAATTCGATAGTCAATCTTTGTTAAGAATGATTGCAATTTCTTTATTTTATTATTATTTTTAATGAAATAATAAATAAATTAATATATTTTCAGTTTTTTATTAGGAGAAGTTAAAAGAAGAAGATTTCAAGTGCTTTAGAGAAAAATTGATGCAAAAATTGAAAGAATTGAATAATCCGCTTAGCGTGCAATCCAGGCTTAGCGCACACCTTAGAACTCAGGCTTAACGTAAAAAAGAAAGACTCACGAGGAAGTCCTAAGACGCACTTAATGCGAGAGCCTGTGCAAGGTCGCATGGAAATTAAGCTACCTTAGACCTACAAAAGGAGTATCAAGCAAAGGAGCAAGAAACTCAGGGCTCTCTAGTGAATACATCCTAAATCTGAGTCTCTCTAATAGAGGAAATCCTCTTTCTATGTCTGTTATTCCCTTTTCTTCCTCTATCCATCCCTCTTCTTCTATCTACATCAATTCCTAAAATATAAAGTCTCCCATGACAATGAGAGGCTAAACTCACTTAGTTAGGGCCTGACAAGTCTAAAAAGTCAAAAAATGTATTATATGTTTCATATCTATCAATTCAAACAGGTGTTTTATTTCCTATTATCCTTTCTTATTTTAATTTCATGTATCATTCATCATTGCATCATCTTTAGGGGTTAGACCCTCAAAAGAGGATAATCCTTAATACAAATACAAAGAAGGTCTTATAGGCATCAATTTTAGGAATTAGTCGCTCAAAAGAAGGTAATTTCTAATAGAACTCAAAGGAAGGGATATCTTACTAAAATCATTGTTAGACATAGAGTGATTGCATTATGCCCATGCATTAAAGCAAACATCTAAAATTAAAACTTCATGAATTTTATCTATTAAGTATTTGCAAAGACATTTGAGAGATAGATAGATAAGATAGACTTCTCATCGTGAGACATCAAGGGCAATGTCATCGTGAGACATCAAGGACAAGTATATTCTAAAATAATACATATTAGACAAATAAGACATGCTAGGTCTCAATAGTATCAGATTCTGAATTTATCTTTTTATCATTGTATTTATCTTTTAATTTTCTTATCTTTTACATTAAAATTTATGATCTATTTTATCTTCTACTTTTTTTATCTTTATCATCTTTTGATTTAAATCTTTTATTATCTATTTTATCTTCTACTTTTTTTATCTTTAAATCTCATATCTTTTCTTTTAAATCTTTATCTTATCTCCTACCTCTCTTTATCTTCTATCTTAAATTCTTTATCTCTTGCTTGTAAATTGGACTTGCATCAATCTAAGTACAAACAAAGTCCCTGTGGATTCGACACTCGGAACTCCGAATACTTTATTATTTGTGACAAATTGGTACACTTGTCAACGAGTTAAAGTATAGATGTGACACTATATTTCAACAACACTGCATTTGAAAAATGATTCATACTGTAGTTTTTATTTTTATATTCAAAATAGAGAATATAAGTGAATAAATGGAAAATAAATACATCACCCCAAGGTTAACAAATCAAAAGATAACATGAATATGATCCCTGCACATGTAGTTAAGCTTTTTTATCTGTCGGTATCATTACTAACTTCTCAGAAGTCAGAAATTCATTTGGTCGGAAGGTTGCTAATAACCATTTCAAATTTTAGTTTTGGTAGATAAATTCTTATGCAGTAAGCCAGCAATGGAAATGAAACAATCGCACAAGTATATGATAGACTATTTATTATTAACTAGATCACCATCAAATAGGGTTAGAGAAACATTTATCAACAAAAACATATCATCAAAGCACTTATGTAGCTACGTAAAACTTTGAGCTTCTCCCCTCGGATGTATAAAATAAAGCCTTGCATAAACATGTATTGTACTCCTCTAATTTCAAAGAATGCCCAATCAAACTTAAAGCAGACCATAACTTCCCCCCAATTAAAGGAAAGAATTCTAGTAGAGTAAGGGAAACATTATTTTTTATTATGGCAGAGATAAGGGATATCTTGATATGGATCAAAAAGAAAAAAGATAAGTGAGAATTGAATTTCAGAAAACTAAGCAAAGGGGTAGTACTAGGAAGGGAATATAATGAGAATAATTTATACAGTGAAGGCTACATTGTCATGACATGAATACAGGTTGCGGAATAGATATTCCTTTGTTTGATCTAAGTTTAGAAAAAATTTATTCCCTGGTATAAGTCAGTCTCGGGAAAACTAAAAATAGGTTTCCAAGTGGCAATGGATTTTCATTCCCATGCGATAGGTCTTCAAAGATGCATTCCCATGTGTAGTAGAGAGAATAAAACTTTTATTCAAGAAGACGCACACAAGGCAGTCCTAGAATATGAACTGAGATATAAATCCACACAAGAAAAGAGAAGGAACTAGCATATATTTTAATCTGTAGAAAAGAGATAAGAACCTTACTTGTACAAATAAGCAGCAATTCCCAAAATTATAATCAACAAAACAATATCAATACAAAAGTTTCGACTGGATCGAAGCTGAACGAGAACCAAAAAACCATATAAGATTCAATATAAAATCTGTCACTGATGCAACTGAAAATTGATGAGAATCTAAGACTAAGAGTTGCAGATAAAAAACCTGGTTCACTGTATCTCTAAGTCTAACATTGGTATTTTTAAGGTCAGAAGATGCCCTGTCCACCTGTAAAGACAACAAAAAACAGTGCCCTATTAACTTCAACTTACTAATTCCAGTTTTGAAGACTTTGATTTCCTTTCCATGTATTTCGGCTTAAGGGTACAGGAAGAAATTGACAAATCTCACCTTAGTATCAATCTCGTCCATCAGTGGAACTTGTCTATCCAGTTCCTGTATTTGGTACATAAATAATGAACTTAAATGTGTGTGTGGGGGGGGGGAACACAAAAAGAAAGAGAAAGACAAACACAACAGGAATCTGACCTCATTCATATCATGTGCCATGTTTTTCAAAGTATCCAATCCTTCTGCGATCATATCCAAACCTTGATCCTAAAGATAGTTCATATAATTAGATTTGAAACCATGTCTAGAACAACATTCAACATATATATATATATATATATATATATATACACATCATGCAAAAGATGATAGCAAAAACTGTCAGTCTTTCTGGTTGCAACTGCTAAAAGTTACTTGCCTGTTTCATTTTACGCATTTCGTACTCTTTCCTGAATCCACTTGATTCTTCAGTTTGTTGGAAGTATTCATCATCGAATTTCCCATCTGGAATTGACAAGAGACACAAAAATGAATGGATGACCATCAATTAAAAAGTCTTCCATTGATAAACTTCTATGAGACATGGATAACTTCAATTACCTGTATCAAATTTAATTCCAGGACGTGAGGCTGAAGCTGCCCAACTTCCAGTTTGTTTGGATGCTGCAGGGGTCCCATCTGGGATAGCTTGAATCCTATCCGGCAATGCAAGAGCCAAATCATTACGGGCAGCAAATTCTTGTGATGAAAGCCCCTTTACCTGCAATAATACATTGTACCATGCATTGGACAAAGGTATAACCCCATTAATTTTGAACATTTGCATGCCAGTGCCATTAAGTCATTAATTGTTAAAAAAGACAATCAAGCTATTGAGAGAACATACATGCCAAATAAAATAAGTCAACAATTTCTGGAAATAGTCAGAACTACATACAGAATCAACAACAAATCCACTCCATTCCTAGATGGATAGGTGCAATTGTAAAACTCGAAGTTGAATTTATTTTTTTAACTTGTCTTCTCATTGCCAAATTTTATCATAAAACTCAACAAAAGTAAATAAATAATCTTTTCAGATAACATGTTATTAGCTAGATATCTCTATTACTTCAAAAATCATGAACTTTCTCTTCACTTCAGTTGAAAATGCCAGCTACAGGATTTTTTGACAATTCACAATCACAATACTTTACGAATTCAATCAACCAGAGCTAAGACAGATATCATATGCAATGACTGCAATTCATAGTTCCAACCTTTTTCATAGCCAATTTCTGCAACTTGGGAACCTCCTCCAACAACCTAGCCTTGGTTCGACGAATCTCGGCATTGATCGCCACAGTGGATGCCTTACTTTTCTCCTTGGAAGCGGTATCTGCTTTCTGCACAAAATTGACTCCACATACTATCACACATGTTTGGGAGATGAATAAAAAAAATCGATAATTCTCACGAATTAGGGCACAAATTCCCTCATTTAGTAATGAATTTGAAAAAAAAAAAGTGAAGGGAAGTGTGACCTGAAGTAAGGCCTCAATGTCGGCGTCGACGGAGGCGTAGAGTTTGGCGAATGCATCGTCGGAGGAGAGATTGGAGTCCCTTTGGCTTTGGACGTCGTATTTGTCGTACTTTTTGCAAATGGAATCAACTCTGGTGAGAATGTCGATGACGCTCATGGTGTGGTGTGGTCTTGTTAATGTTCTGAATATTGTTGTTGTCTTGTCGAGTCCACCACGGTTACAGATCAGTGGACAGCTTGATCCATTTGTTAAACTGAACACACACACAGACACAGACTGTTACACCGTCCAGCCTGTAACAACTATGTCTATGAACACCAACTTCTTTCTTCCTTGTTGCTTCATCATGATCGTGTTTTTTTTTCAAAATTACTGGATTGTTTAATTTTTTTTTAATGGTGAATTAATTCTCTAAATTTATGTTTTACTGTCATTTTAGTATATTTAAAATTTTAAAAAATAATAAGTCTTTGAAATATTTTAAGATTTCATTCAATCTTTGAAATTAACTTTTTTTTAAAATTTTAATCCCTAAACTTATATTATTATTATCCCTCTAAATTTTTCAATTAGGAATCAAAATGAGAAAAATAAATTATTTTCAAGGCTTAAATGAAATTTTTAAAAAAATTAAGGAATTAAGTAAGTTTTCTTTGATTTGAAGAAATAAGGGCCATTTGTTTCACAAATAAATTTTTTAGTTTTGGGAATATTTTTTCCTGAAAATATAATATGAGAATGTTATTTCTGAGTATTATTAAAAAAATATATGATTAATTGTTAAAATTGATTGTGATTCTTTTTTATATTTTTAAGAATGATTAAAACATATGTTTAGTTGAGTTATTTTTTTATGGGAATATATATTACTTAAATATCTTTATTACAAAAGCTATTGTTATACTCCTTGTTTCCTCTCCTATGTCTTGACAAATATGATAATTGAGGTAACATAAATTAAACTAAGTTATTTACATGAACATTAATGGAGATGCTCTAAAATAAAGAAAAATATATAAATACAAAGATACTTAAAAAAATATGAGTATGTTTTTTAGTTGACTTTAAATTTAAATAAACAGACAATAAGAAATTAACTTTTTTTTAATCTTTGAAATTAACTTCTGCTGACTTAAAACAATTGAATAAGCCTTTGAAATATTTTAAGATTTCATTTAATCTTTAAAATCAACTCTCTTTTTTCATTTTAGTCTCTAAACTTAAATTATTATTATCGCTTAAGTTTTTGAATTAGGAATCAATGAGAAAAACTAATTATTTTTAAGGACTTAAATGGAAATTAAAAAAAAATCAAAGGTACCTAAATTTCTTATAGTATGATTTGAAGTACCTTCAAAACAGACTCATATCCGTCAAGCAAGTGCACAGAACAATGCAGAAGGAAATGACTAGGAACAAGAGGCTTATTAATTAATAAGCAGGCATAAATACTAGGATCCAACCAAATATATGTACTAGAATTCAAGTTTGCAACTTCTTGCTAGCAATCACTCCCTCTCAACTGTCACCTTAAAACTAAAGTCTAAACACCAAAGTCATTTGAAGACCGGAAACAGGTAGCGTAACCATTCATTGGCATAGGATTCCGTAACAAAAGGCACAACAATTGTTTTTCCAACAAGAAAGGCATCCACAAGTTGAATAACAAGTCATATAGCAATTAGCAACCAACCACCCCCTCTCCCTTACAATAATAATCAAGATTAAGAGATTTATCTAACTCATAATAGCATTCACCTATATAACACTACCAAGTCCAATGGTGGAGGGACCCTTCTCCCATTGATCGTGCAGCAATTTCTCGTGATCTTGTTTTTACCCTACCCTCTTTATGGTCATGATCTTGTACCAATCTCTTCTTGTCCTATCACCATACCACATCAACTCGAAGGTCCACCAAATAGTATTCATGAAAGGGATTAGAAATTGAATTAGTACTGTGTGTTTATCTCAAACAACCGTCGTTCAAGCAAAAATAATAAATTGTTACTTCTCACAAAATAACACTTCGAAATTCATGAAACATAAACCTAATGGGTTCACAAACATGCCCTTATTGTTGAGAAAAGAAACTCTTGAACGTTCCCAGGAAAACGTGTACGAGCCGTTCATGATTATCATTGCACCACATAGTCAGAAATGGTGTCACAATTAATAGTTTCTACAAATTAACATTTCAGACAAAATTTACATGTACGATCTATGCTAAAATAATACCATCAAACCTTATTTTATTTTTAAACTTTTTGAGTTGTAAATTTAGAACAAACAATATATATACTAATAATATAAATATTTTTGTACCATCGTCGAATCAAAGGATCGTTGGATATGATAAATTTTTTTATTTTTATAATAATTAACTTAAAAGTTATATTAATAATAATTTTTAATTGATTGAAGGTATGAAAAAAATTATGTTTATAGTCAATAAAAAGTAAAAACTTAAGTTTATTGAATTCAATATTATAATTAAGCAATCATTATAACATTACACTTTTATTAAATAATATGATTAATTCATTCAATTTATCTTGCAATATGGAAAGTAAGAACCAAACTTTAGAAGGACAACAATATCATTATTAACTTACCAAATACTTCTATGCAAAGTCAATAGATTCAAAGTTTCACAACTAATCAATGTCAAGTCTTAATTATAACAGAATTATATATATATATATATATTTCAATTTGGTTCTAATTATAAATCAGCATAAAAACATACATTACAAGAAAGACAAAATTTTCAATTGCTTTGTGAATTGCCCAACAAAATCATCTCAATAATATTTTCGCAAGTAGACACATTTTTTAAACTTTACAACGAGACAGTATATAAAACACACAATGGACATTAAATAACACAAAATTGCATAATTAATCAACTTCACACATTAATTTAATTCTAAGTGTTTAGGCTTAACCTATACTATGATCCAACACAAATATTATACACACGAGTTCCCAACACGAGAGAAAAAAATACAAAAATATAGAAGAGTGTATTAAGAAAGAAGATGGTGTAAAAGAAGTTATTGTCACTTCTAAAACCGAATAAGTCACTCATAAAACAAAGTCCAACGATTTTCATGAATTTGGCATTATAAAAATTTCTAATAATTAATTAATGCTGATTCATTTAATAAATCGATCTAACATTAATCAATCTAACAGTGGACCTAAATTAAAGCACTACTGCATATGCTCTCGTTGTATTGTTCTTTGTGAATTAGGTCCACTGTCAGCACACATGTATGGCCCTTTGTTTCTGTCTTTTCCTTGCAGTGCAATAGTGCATCATATATTATTTATTTACCACATGCTAACATTTTTGTCGATTTTTATCAATGTTAAAGCAACTTTTGCGTTTCTTCTGCTTTCCTTTATATTATTAAGTATTAACAAAAAAGAGAGGATTTTACTTTATTGAGTTAAATGCTTTAAATTTTTTCTTAATAAGAGATAAAGCGTTATGTCCACATGCCATGGCCATAATATTGCTACTAAAGAACGTGTCGATCATTGTTAGGGAAGGTAGACACACACTAATTAAACTAAAAAATTTAATGTCTATATATTAAGAGTGTTAATTTTATATTGTTATTTATTTAAAAATTACTATTTAATTTTTAAAAAAAATTAATAAATTTATCATGCATAATTTTGATTAAATGTGTCTATAAATTTTTTTACAATGTATAACCCTTCTTCTCCAAATTAAAACCCACAAGAATAAACTTTCACCCGCGACTCGTTCCCGTCAATTATATCAATAGGGCCTTGAACTTTTCTTTTGTTAAAGTCAACCAGATATAATTCGGAAGATACATTTATATTTTTTTATTATGGGAAAGATACATAAATATTGAACACGAGGACCATGTGCTGAATGTATCTTCATCTCCGTGTTTTTATTGCTCAAAATCACAATTTAGTGAGCATGTATTGTTAATGTAAAAGTAAAAGTTTTATGTTGTTAATTAATAAGAATATTTTTTGACAGCAAATTTTTAATGTACTTTACATGTAGATATTATAAAAATTAATAAATAAATTTATTATAAATAATAATTTGTAATTAAATAACTTAAACTGACAGTGCATGTATTGTTATTTTTAATCATGCAGACTTTATACTATAACATTATACTTGACATGTAAGAGTGGTGCGTTAATTGTTTACCTAAAAGCAAGCTTGCATGCATGGATTACTTATTACTTATTAGGTGAATGTAATTTTATCCATCCCTTTGATCCGGCTCAGTTAGAAGTAGATTTTAACATGTTTGAGTTTTGAAATTAGATTTGTATTTTTAAGCAGGTTCAAATTATATTTTAGGTCATTATTTTGGGTACATTTTTTTAAACAAATATTTCAGGTCATTTTAATTCACTTTAGTATTTAATTGCACTGTAAAACAATTTTTCACACTGTTATCCAATAACCACTTTTTAAATTATTTTAGTTAATAAATTTATAATACATGATAATAAGTCATAATTAGATGATTGTTTAAAATTTTTTTATATTATTAATGTATAACATTTTTTTCATTTTTATATGTTTTTTTTTAATATAAGTTTTATCAACGATAGCGTATCTTATCTTAATCTTGATATACAATAGCAACAAGTTTTTTTTTTTTAAAAAAAAAATCTACCTAAAACGAGGATAATTAAGTAATTGTTGGATAACCATTAATTATTTAATTGGTTTTATTATTTTCATATTGTTGTTTCACGTTTTGTTTAGTGCTCAAGAGAAGTACTAACAATACATTTTTTTACTCACTCTTTTAAGCACCTACTTTTTTTTATTATTAGCAACCTCTAAATTAACCCAGTATTTATAGTCATAATTTATATATTTGTGTACTACTTCAATTTTAGCATGAGTAATATGCTTATTATTTTATATTCTAAGCCAAATTCACTTATATTTTTTATGAGCTAAAAAGTACATTTCACAATTTCACATATTGCATGAAGTACTGCAAACTATTTATAGGTTTTTTTCTTCTTCTATTATCAGCATATTTAGTTAATTACAAACATTTAATTTCTTTAGTTTACCTCTCTTTAATGTCATAATTCATTTTGTTTCGGTCATAATTCATTTTGCCAATGATTTATTAATTTTGATTATGTTATTTATATATCTATTTATTATATATATATATATATATATATATATATATATATATATATTTAACATAAGTGTGTATTGAATTTTTTTATTCATATTTAATATATATTAAATTTATTCACTTTTATGTTAATTATCTCAATAGTCATACCAATAATATTTTTTATAGATTAATAATGATATTTTTTTACACTAACAGTAGGTACAAATTAATCTCTTGAAACATTTATTGAAAGCTTAAGACTTAATGGCATATTTTACGATCAAATTTTTATAATTTTATAAATTTTTTCATTTAAGTTTCAATTTTGCAAATTTTACCATTCCCTTAAAAATTTTCCACCATTTCTACTTAAGACTTCTCTTCTTTCTTGTCAAATCATACTTCTCCATTTTTTTATTATATTTAGTGGAATTCTTTCTCCTTTGTTGTGAAACATAATGTTCTTCTCCATTATTGTTATCCTTCGTTGTCCTTGTCAAAGGTTTTAAATCCCAAAATCATTTTTTCCTCATAAAACTTGTTTAAATCTTTTTTTACAGATATTTTAATTAGAGTATTGCTGTCTTAATAAAATTTTATAGATTCTATCATAATTTTCCAGAAATTGAGTTCACTCTAACATCAAACACGAACAAAAGATAATGCGACAGGTAATTTTCATATAATTATGACAAAAAAATTGTAATTATTATCTAAAATTTGTAAAATTGACTCAACGCCTATACCAAATAAACGAGTTTGTAACCATTTTCATGATTTAATACTTAATTACCTACAGTTTTTGACATAAACTCGATGGAGTGGTAAAATTTAAGAAAATTGAATAATACAACAAAATTCACAAAATTGAAACATCGGTGGAAAATTCACAAAATTATAAAATTTGTAATTAAGTCAAAGCTAAATCAATAAAGTTAAGACATGATATAAGAAAAAAATTCATAAAAAACAATTAAGTAATAAAGAAACTACGATAAATTATTTAAACTCAAGTTTTTTTTTCTTAAACAAGTTAAACTTAAACTTTCAATTAAACTTGTTTCAATAAATAAGTTAAACTTAAATAATCTACTAGTATTATTTCTAATAGCCAAATCTAAACAACAAATATTCGACTCATATAGTCAGTGAGTGGAGTTAAAGGAAAAGCATAAGCAATTAAAAATGGAAGCATTAATTATTATGATGAATGGAGTAGTTTAATAAAGAGGAACTGAAAATACAAAAACTAATTTTTAACATGAATGAATGAAAAGAGTTAATATAACATACGAATTGCATCGGTAAGCGGTAAGAACGTGGGAAGGGAATTTCTTCTCCTCCCCTCCTCTTGTTTTTTTCATTTCTTATTGCCGCTTTATTTCATTGTCTCCTTCTCACAACAAACAAACACCGTTCTTCTTCTTCTCTTCTTCCTCTGCAACTCTCTCTCTCTCATCTTACGTGTTTATCATCGTCACTCAAACGACGCCGTCTCCTCTCCGATTCCTAAGCCACGTTTATCAGGTTGATTCTCCTCCTTTATCAAATCCGTATTCTTATGTTTATTCATTTCCTTGCTTCTGTTGACGATCACACGCTTTCTCTTTCTTTGGTTTTCTGTATGCACTCGCTTCATCACTCTCGCTCTTTCTTCTGATCCTTCTCGCGTGTTGTTGATTTGCTTCTGATGCATCCTCAAGCCGATTTTGCAGTTTTTTAAAGTTTTATTTTCTCGCGTGTGTGCTGTTGTTTGTTTTTGCCACGTGTTTGTTCATCCTTGGATTGTTTGTTTGCTTGAGAGTTTTAGATTTCCTTTGGCAAAATTCTATGGTTTATCGGTTTTTTTTTTTTTTGATAAAAGAGTTGGATTAGTTTTTTTTTTTTTGTGTGTTTGCCGTTCCTTGGTGAGAATGGTAGAAAACCCCGTGAATCCACTTATGTTTCATCTTAACATTGATGTATCCACTTCTTATCTTATATTGTATATAAGAGGAAAAAAAAAAGTGTATATCGTTGAATGTGGTGGCATAACATAACTATTGTTTTGCAGGTGTATCCATGCATGCTCTCTTGTTTTAGGAAGTCATGTGATTCTGAACCCATCCTAAAGGAATCTTATCGTTGTAGTAGAATCTTTCATTGTTGATGTTTTTGTGTGCTGTTGCATTAAGTTATGTTTAGCCTATTTGAAGTTCCCCTAAAGCCCTGTTTGGATCAACTTATGTACTTAACTTTTATAAAAGTTCTCTCATCTAACTTCTCCAAAAGTTGAGGTGCATGAATTGATTTTAACTTATGGGAGAAGTTTAATTCATTCTTCCTTTCTTTCTTATTTTCTTCTCTTACAAGTGCTTATGAAGAAGTTAGTCTAAACCGGGCGTAAATCACCCTTTTTACCTGATTTTGCCGCTTGATGATGGATAGATGTCGCAGAAAGCTTTCTTACAAAATATCTCTTTGTACCAGAAGGGAAAAACAATGAATTGTTGATATTTGCTTGTATCACATGATGTTCATAATTTTTTCTTTTGCATGTGTTCATATCTTGATTTTTAGTTAGGATTTCCTCCCCTGCCTTGTGTAAGAAAGGGAAAATCTTATCCCAATGCGTTTGTCTCATGTTTGGTTGTCTGTATATGTGCATCATAGGGGGTGCAGTGCAGTTCTTGTCTTCCAGTATATTGGTTATATCTTATATTTTTTATATATTTTTTGATATTTGTCTTTGCAACTTAAGCTAACTTGCTGAATACTAATTGCCTGTCAAGAATTATAGTTTTTTTTATACTGGATGCTTTGGCAGATATTGTTGTTGATCTGGTTTTTATCAGATTTCTTAAGAATCAATTGGGTTTTGATGGTTTTTTATTATGCAGGTTTCTTGGTGCTGTTTGTGCATTGTACATTATTATTTCTACATGTTCTGGTGAGATGTGCTTCAATTGGAAATTCTCCTTCATTCCCTCTCTTTCCTACTTTGTTAAATAATAATTTACTCTTCATAGATCTTTTCAAAAATGGTTTATTTATATACGCACTTATACCTGTGGGTTTAAAATTTAAATTTATTATTATTGGCAAAAATTGGAATTGCCTTTGCATTTGCATTATGCAGGTTACGGAAGTGGGTGATTTCTTCTTTAATTGGTCTATTCCATTACATTGTCTGAATTGCAGATGGTGTTGTAGGTGCTTTCCAATCTTGGATTAATGGGGAGACAATAGAACTGATGAGTGACGACTTTGCATGTTCTGTTTTCTCAGGATGTATTAGCATGATATGCCGCAATTATGGAGTGTTGTTAAGCCATAATATAGGAGGAAGGTATATTGTGCCAAAGAATCTCTGTTAATTGGAAGAGTTGTATAGGCCTTGTTCAGCTGCATTGTGTCCTTTAGATCATGGTCATCCTTCTTCTGGGATTGGATGGTTGTTTGGCGTGAGATGGCTTAGCAATTGTTCTGAGGGTACTGTGGCAATAGACTGGTCACATCCAATGTTTAGTGATGCGAGATGTCATTGTGAGCTGTTACAGGAAATTTAGGGAGGGTCATGAAACTTTTCACATACCATTGTTATAGTTCTAATCGGTGCTCTGAGGTGCTAAAATGTGGATGTTGGTAAACCTCAGTACTAACTTCCTGTAACTTCTAAATTTTCTTGTCAAAAGCTTGTTCTCTTAAATATGGAATCTTCCATGGAAGTGGTGCTGTTTAGTAGGGGCTGGTATCATGAGTTTAGGAGTACAATTTCCATAGAGCATTCACAATACATTAACATGCAGTATGCAGACTTCCATTTTGAACCATTAGGGCATACCATAGATGAAGGAGGCTGCTGTAGTGGTATGCATCCTCTCTTAAATGACATAGGTTGCCCTCTATGTCAGTTCAGCTTCTGGTTCAGCAAACAGTTGGTTTCTCCAATAATGCAACAATTCATAGCTAGGATTGGTGTAATGCTAATGATTCTTTATTTTGATGTGAGCCTATGAGTTCGTTGACATGGAAGCTGTTTGATAGGCATGAGTTGGTTATATCATCTTCCCTCATGGTTCTAAATGAGGAATGAAATGAAACTAATGTCAAGGTGTTGATAGCCTAACCAGATTGCAGGCATTCTTCCTTTGGTTTACCTTTTTATTGGGGATGGAAAATATTATACATCCATGTTCAAGCCTGTACATCCTAATTTAATTGTCATGCCTTACTGGGGGCAATGGATGGTCTTAACAAGACAAACAATTATGTTTGATTGTGAACAAAATTGATTAGAATTGGATATGGCAACATGTTTCAATTGTTAATGTTTTGGTAAACCGAAAATTTCTATTTGGAGATAGCCATAAAGCTTCTGTACTTATTTGAAATTTTCCATTTTTTTAAGTAAAGCCAATATACCCCATGATTATAGCTTGGAAGAAGAACATAAATAGGAATTTGTTTGGTAGAAATAAAATATCTTGTGAAATATTATTTAACATACTTTGAAAGATTGTCTGTTTTGATGTTTGGATATCATTTAGTATTTGGATTTTAGAGAAGTCTGAAACCAAAGTTTAATATTAAGTGAGGCCTGTCTAATATATTATTTTCTGGTGTTTAATGTCTTCAATAATTATTAGTTTAATAATACTTCTCCATTGAGTTTTTATCATTTTTGTAGTGTGTTTGGATTTATCTCACTTTGTGTTAACAAAAGCTTATAATAAAAAATTCTCAAGACAGAGCTTTTCACTGAAAAACTATTTTTTCGTAAAAATTAAGCACAACCAAACATGTCAGAACAATGACATATAATTAAAATTATAAATATGCATTCTGATATTCAGCTGCCCAAGCTATTTTTAAACAAGTTTATTTGATTTATCATGGTTTATTAAAGGTAACAAATTTTGTGAAGCCTTCTCTGCTTTCCCTGAGGAAGCTAGGTTTTGATTCTTTTAAATTTCTGCTTATAAGATAATTTTCTATTTTGTATTTAATATAATAAAAATTAATGCTAGCGTTTACAGCTGTGCCTATGTAATATTCTCTTCTATGATATTTCTTGTTGTAAAAATACCGGCTAGTAGTAAACAGTTTTTTTCAGACTGTTTTATATGCTCTCATCAATGCTTTCATCTACCTTTTCTCCCAAGGTATTAGATATACATCTCTCTCTATGTCTCTTTTGCTCTCTCTCTCTCCACCGTCTCTACTAGAAACAATATTTTTTTTTTTGTTCTTCCAGCAAATTTCACTATAAATTGTTTAATATTTTTTCCCATCAAAAAGTTGTGGAGTGAAATATCCTGTATTTTTTAGGGGGTTCCTAGGATTTACTTTTTTTTTTTGCTTCTTTGGTCTTTGTCTTGATTGATTAGAGGGCAGAGCTAGGAGTATTCCCCCCTATGTTCTCAATGTGCATAGTTGATTATTATTTTCAAGTGCAGGAAAAGATTAGAAAATGCTAACACCTTCTAATACTTGCTAAAACTTATCCAGGTAATATCTGATACGTTAGTCATCCTATTTTCCAATCCTTCCTGTTTTTATTAAGTCAATCCTAACTCTTGCTGCCATTCATGAAAAGCTAGAGTGTGGATCCATCAACTAACTTATATCTCAGCGATGTCATTCTTTTTTCTTCCTTGTGTTTATTTTTTTCCATCCTCTTTGTTTTCTTGCCTCAGACTAGAAGGTGCTCTTTCTGTATCAGTGGATAGAGGCATGGGTAAATGGCTTCAAGTGAGTGGACTTATTTGGGGAAGTTGGTAATTTATTACAGTTAAGGAGACCATGAGTGCCAAGTATTTAGTGTTTACTGGACAATTCTTTTGGTTGATTATGAATTCCTTCCCTCCTGAAATAATTGCTTGTGGTGTTTCTCCTCTTTGGTCAAATTTGAATGGCCGTTTTTTATGATTCAATTTTCATGCATGCCTTTGGGTTGCATTTTAACTCACCCAGCTTATAACCTTCATCTTTCATGCAATTTTTGGCAGTGTCAATAGATTGGTATCGTAGATATTAGTACATGTTGTGACTTGTGAGCATTGTCTTCTTAGCTGATTAAACACATCATCTTGAATCTTTGTATCAAATAAGCATATATAAACTAGTTATTTGTTTGTTCAAGAAAATTAAATTGTCCAGCTGGAGATCATTTTGTAAGCCTAGAAAGTATTGAATGGAAAATGGTGAAACCTGATGAATAATATATGAGAAATTGATGGAATTTTTTTTTAATGATGTGGAAGTGGTTGTATTATTGTATATTCTGGAAATGGAAAAAGAAAGTCTGGCTAGATGTAATAGTAGTGTAGTACACTTTTTCTATTAGGAAGGTCAAGGATTCTGATCACACACATCTAACATCAACTCTAGGTATTGTTCCCTGCTGTGCTTGTCAGTAGCTACTCTTCCCAGTCATGTCGCCCTTGACATGCTACTTGCAGTTCACGATAATGAGAGCTAGTATTAACTTTTACTTCAAAAAGAAAGAACCTGTGGGAGTTGTGACTTCTGACCCTTCTCTCTTTCACATTCCTCATCCAAATATCTCCAAATGATTAAAATCATGTTTGGTTTCATGATGAAACCACCCTAAACCTTGCTTGTGTGCAAAAAGAAAACCTCAAAATGGTGCAATCCTGTTTGGCACAGTTTCAGGTAAAATTAAGTTTGTTCTCAAATGTAGTTTTGACTCCTTAAATGCTGAAGCAACATTTTTGCATTTGGGGAAAAAATGTTCATTTATGTTTTTGACAAAAATACTTTTACTATTTAGTATTATATCACCCCATTAATATTTTATTATAAGATTCATATCTTTTTTTGTTATTACAAATTCCAAAGTGATTTTGATTTATATCATCATCCTAACAACATTTGTTTTGGCAAATTCACACCTGAGATAAAAGTATCTAAATATAAATCATGTTACTCCAAACACAATTCTGACCAAAATAAAATTTGCAAACTTTATCCAAACGTGTACTGATAAATTATTTTAAACTGTGCTTGATTCAACATATCTGCTATTTGTTATGGTTCTACAATATATGGGTTGTGCCAGCAGTGTCTGCATTGAATTTGGCATCTAGTCAAGTCTTGGGATTTTCCTTTACATTATTATTTTGAATAGGTTTGTATAAGTGATATGTATGGTACATATTAATAAGACAATGCAAGGCTGACAAGCTCAATTGAGCATTTTTAACCAGACGCCACTCTGTATTATTAACAGTTATGTTTTTGTTTTAATATTATTGCATACACTGCAATCATGATAAAGCTTTAGTCTCTTGCAAATGTTTTCTTGGATTGGAAGCAGCTTTGCTTGATTGTTAATTTTTATTTTTATTTTTTTTATATTGAGTTTCTTCAGTTCAGATGTTATTTTGCCTTGCAGGTTGTGAATTATTTGCAGATCTGATTCAACTACAGTGTCTATTTTGACACCCAAGATTGCAAGTGGCAGTTATGGGGCATAGACAGTTCCATAACACATCTTCATTGTTCGAGGGTGAGCCTGACCAGAACTGGAATCATATGCATACTGATCAACAATGTGTGCACCTTGGTAATGTTAATATATATGCCTCACTTCTTTTATTTCGGTTCATTAGTCCTTTTATTTTTGTTTAGTTATAACCAACTTAGAGGGCGAGCCCTGGTGCAGCGGTAAAGTTGTGCCTTGGTGACTTGTTGGTCATGGGTTCGAATCCGGAAACAGCCTCTTTGCATATGCAAGGGTAAGGCTGCATACAACATCCCTCCCCCATACCTTCGCATAGCGAAGAGCCTCCGGGCAATGGGGTACGAAGTTTTTTTTTTTTATAACCAACTTAGTTGATTGCATCAGCACCATATATTACTTATATTAGACAGGCCTCTATTGCAGGTAGGACTAGCACTTCAGAGAATGGTTCATTTATTTATCCTGCTGAAAATATGTCCATAGATAACATGTCTTTCCCTTCTCATTGGAATTCTTCCACAAGGTCAAATGGATATGCATCCTCTAGTAACAACATTGATGTACCTCCTCACCAGTCAGATGCATCAGGAACTTATAATGATCATTTTGTGGATTTGTCTAGTGCTGGACCATCATTGTTTATACCGTTGGAAAATTATGCACACCAACCTTCTTCCTCCAATTATGACAGACAAACATTTCATGTTGATGGTGGTTTTATTGATCTTACAATGGGAAGTGGACAAGGGCATCACAAGCGTAAGAGCCCTGGAATTCCTTCAGTCTATGAGGCAGGCAGTACTAGTAGATACTTTAATGCTGGGAGTTCAACTGATCTTCCTATATCTTCAGAATTGTGGCAGGAGAAGCCAAATATTGATTGTCAATATATTCCCTGGGATCATTATTGTACTATGACACCCACATTGAGAGGTACTGGCCTTTCAATAAAGGGTGAGGGTTCTTTGCGGAATGTGAGGAGCCGATCTACACTTGATTTGGATTCCAATCTGGCTAGGACCCATTCATCAAGTAATCATTCACACAATTCCTACCCTACTGTCCCACCAGTTGACCATTCTAGCACGGTGGATCTTTCTGGTCAGACTTCTGTTACATTGACAAGGGATTGGAGCCAAATGAACATATCTCCAGCTAATGGAAGGGTGTTATTATCAGGTTAGTTTTCTGTTCATAAATATTAGTATCAATACACATTCCATTCTCTTTGCCTTTATACGTAAAAAATCTGACATAAATTGCAGATACAGGTGCTTTTGGTCTTGAAACAAGTCACTTCCTTGTTGGAAGTGGTGCTACTGCTAGCAATGCTGCTTCTGTAGATGTTGGGGGATTCCATCATGAATTTGGTACAAGCAGAAATCCTACTGCTCCTCAAAGTTTTCATAATACTCAAACTCAGACTGCTAGGGGAATTAGAAGCAACTATTCTCAGAGATCCACACCAACTTTTAGGGCTTCTTCAAGCTTGCGCTTGGGACAAGTGACATCTGATGATGGATTGCCTATGGTAGCTGAAAGTTACTCTTCTAGACTTCCAAGGCCATTGAGCACCATTGGCAGGAGGAATGGTGATAGAAATGGGAGGTCAAGAATTTCTAGTGAAAGATATCGATCATTGGCTGAGAGTGGTCTGCATGATCGTTTTTCCTCTGAGGTATCTTTGCCAGTATATCAAGGAACTCTATTTTTGTGTCAGTATTAATGGAAGGATATATCTGTGTAACTTCTGGAATTTGAACACCTGTTTTCCTTTTTTTGATTGTAAACCATAGTTAACCAAAATAGGGATGCTTTGTTTATTTGCAAAATCTAAGCAAATTACTTACAATATATTCTTTTGAACTAGTTGCGCTGTTCATTAAGAACATCAAAATTGTTCTTTCTGGCATTACTACCACTGGCTGAGACTCATTTACTTTTTTTCTTTGTATTTTTTGTTGGCTTTCAGGGTTTCATGGTTGTTGAGCGTGCATCAGTGTATGGTTCCAGGAACATGCTAGATCAGCATCGAGACATGAGGATGGACGTAGATAACATGAGTTATGAGGTGATTATTAATTTATTACTGTTTCTAGCGTTGCAATTAATATTATGCACTCAGATTTTTTAATTATTTTGATGACTGGTTTGACCAGGAACTACTTGCACTTGGTGAGAGGATTGGCTATGTGAACACAGGAATCTCTGAGGATTCGCTTAACAAATGTTTGACGGAAACAATATATTGTTCATCTGAGCAAAGTCAAGACGAAGGAAACTGCGTAATATGTCTGGTATGTATTTATTCTTCCATACATAATAAATATTTTAGATGTCTTTGGACAACATTAATCGGGTGCTTACGAGTTTTTGTTGAAATTACAGGAAGAGTACAAGAACATGGACGATGTTGGAACACTTAAAACATGTGGGCATGACTACCATGTGAGCTGCATTAAAAAATGGTTATCTTTGAGGAAATTATGTCCTATCTGCAAAGTATCTGCTTTGCCTGAGGATACGAAGGATAAATAACTACTCTAGTATAAAATTAATCTCATTTTGTGTTTATATTTGAACATCCCTCAAAATTGAGGAAACATATTGCTTTTGGAAATGTTGTAACAGGAATACTGCTTTATGTCAATGAATTTGTTTCCGGCTTCGATCTCAATTACGCGAGCCTTGAAATTATGTGGGTTTTTTTTTTAATGGATTTGATTTACTCATTTCATACGAGAAAATGTTTAGTTTTTTTTTTAATTTTTTTATAAATAACTATAGTTATAGAAATGTTAAATTTTTTTTGTCATTTTCCTTACTTTAAAAATGTTATTTTTATAATTTTATATAAAAATGATGTGATAGTTTTTATAATTATTTGTAAAAATATTTTTTTTCTGTCTAATTAAGCATTTAAATAACAAAGAGAAGCAATGCGAGAAAAGATATAGATTTAAATACATTAGTGGGAACTTATATTTCATTTTTGATGCTTTTTTTTCTTCGGCTCAATTTACACCAATTTATGATTTTTATATTAAGAATATTAGTGGGAACTTATATTGCATATTTTAATCTCTAAAATTTATATCATTTTTAATTTACCCTCTAATCTATATATCTATATTTATATTTTATATTGTTAAAAATAGATCAAATAAAAATAAAAAATGTAAATTTTCATCATAAAAAGGACTAGATATTTTTAAATTAAAACACCGTAGAATAAAGAATAGTTTTTCCTTTACAATATGTATTAACCATTAGAAAATTGATGGAAAATATAACAAAGCTGCTGGTTATGTGATATAGGTGTAACTGTGTAAGGTACAGGAAGGTAAAATGTCTATTTTTATAATACAGACAAGAGATAAACTATTTTGAAATCAGAACACGAAGAAGATATTAAGTGTACTTTACCTAATCAATTATTAATATCGTGAACAAAAGCAGTGTCTTATAAATGGGTGTACAAGTCAATTAATTGGACTGGAGGGGCCTGAAGGCCCATATAAACAAAACCCTAGCAAGAACGCCTTTATAATGACTACCACAAGCGTAGTCGAGTGGAACAATGTTGTTGTGTCTCTGCTTTTCGTTGTTTGATTCTACATTTTTTCTTTCTAAACTATAAAGATTTTTGTACAAAGCAAGATCAGCTTCTTGATTGGACCTCGATGACTCCACGGTTCAGTCAATTATATTGTTAACCTTGTGATATCGTTTTTTATTTTTGCAGTGTCACTCGTCTGAATTTGATTTTTTGTGATATTTCAGGCCCTTTATCACTGCAACATTTCCCCTTTTTTATTGCTTTTGTCTTGGTCTCAATTTTAAATTTGGTATTTAAATAAGTTTGTTAATTTGATTTGAGCAAACGTACTCTATCCCCAAAACCGTGTGTCACTAATGTTTTGAGGAAATTTCTTTTTTACGACATTGTTGGGTTACAATTTCGAATTATCTCGTTCTTGAATGTTTCAAGGATGTTCAATCTCCCACAGTGTAAACTTATAGTTGTGAATCATCTAAAAGATGGATTCTTTTTTCATTATTTGAAAATTGAGACGGTTGGTATGGTTGTGGCTTGATAAGACCCTAAAATCCCAAAGATGAATTTGCAATTTCATTGTTAAAAATGTCCAAGAACGTTCAATATTATTCAGACCTTGTATTGTTGATTTGAACCCTGCAAACTTAATATTGCAAGCAAAAAATCTCCATATTCCTACTCCAGATATGTATATGTTTCTCCCTAGACTTATGGAACCATGGAATCTTTTCTTAGACAAAAAATTCATATTGTTCCAAAAGTTGTTCGAGTATAGAAAAGTTATATAGAATCAATGTTTTTTAAGGTTATCTGAATATCATGCAAACAAACTTCGATCTTATTTTTTCTAGCAAAAATATTATCCAAAACATTTTCATTTTAAACTAAGGAGTCCCCATGATTTTTTTGTTAGTAAAAATTATTTTTTATTTTATTATCATATTTATTATTTTATCAAATTATTAATTTGACAAATCCATTAAAATTAGATGTTTGTTATCATAATAGAGATTATCATATTGAAAATAAGTTTTTTTATAATTTTAATCTAAATTTTTCTTTTCGAATAGATCAATGTATATGTAATGATCTTTTTTAGTTGACAATAATACTATAGAGCTAACTTTAAGCTCTAAATGATAGAAGAAAATATTACATTATTTTTACATTATACAAAAGAAAATAATTCATTTGATAATTAAATTAGAGAATTTAATTTATTTATCAATTTTGAATTGGAGCAGTTATGGATATGTTTTGAGTTTAGATATTCCAAAAAGATAAAATTGTACTTATTTGATTATCGAAAATACAATAAATATAAGAGAGTTTTTTGAAATTCTTAGAGTGATAAGATTTATAAGCACAAATATGTGACTTATGAGACGAAATTCTACTTATTTGATGCTTGAAAGTACAATCAAATATGATAAATGGTTCATCTTATTCGATTTCAAACTTATATTTTATGTAAGTTTATTTGGCATCATAGAAGATAATTGTTGAATGAATATGACATTTTAGGAAATGTATTTGGAATATGAATGAGAGTTTGATAAATATTAGATGAAGTATAGTGGTGTTGGGTTAAACTAAAATGTTACGGGTACTTAAAGTATGCTGCTTGTATAGTATTGATGGGGAGGCAATAGACTTGTTAAGTAAACTTGATTGTGCCATCAAAAAATTTCCTGGGTTACCTTTGGAGTTATTCACGATTGAAGGATGAATTTATAAAGTATTGCTATACCAAACTTGATATTTGAATACAAGGCTTCGAATGTGATAGAAAAGTTTAAGATATTGTATGGAGAATATGCAAATAATTTTTTGATTCGTTTCTCTTTTTCAATCATCTAATGAATCCATCTAGTTATCTGATTCATGTGCAAAAGAGAGTAAGCCTACAAAATCAAAGGTTATTAATGTATTAAGAAATATTAGAATAGTACTAGTAGAGAGGATGAGTGAGAGGGAGAGCGGCGAATACACCTAGGAGAGAGGAAGGGATCGGGAAACCAATACTGATAACTAAGGTGAGGGATAGGAATCAGGAAAATGGAAGAATTACATCTTTTTTCTTCTCTATATTTCCTGGAACTTTCAATGAAGAACATTTGCGGAACATATCTCAGAAATATAACACGGTGTGGGGGGTTTACATAGCTAACAGAAGAGGTAAATGGGATAATCAATTTGGATTTGTGCGCTTCATTGGTGTCCAGAATGCGAAAAGTCTGGAGAGACAGCTTCATCAAATACGTATAGGGAATACAAAAATGAATGGCAATCTTCCTGAGTAATGGAAGTGGAGGCGAAAACAGTAGGAGGATGATGAGAAACAGTGAGAAGCCACAAAACATACCTAACCAGAACACGGTGCTGAATCGCGGGAAAGGGAAGATGGAAGAAGCATTGTATGTCCAAATGGTGAAAAAACCGAAACTGATACATGGAGGACTATGGGTGAAGAAACAAGGTCTGGACAGGGCGGAAAAGGAAACAAATCACTGTGACAGAAAATAACTTGCAGTGGTTGCAGAGGTGCTGGGTGGGAAGACTGAGAGATTTGACTTTGTTTGACAGAATGGAGGATGTGTTCATCTCAAACGAAAAGTATTTAGCCGATGACATGGTGCTAATAGCTGGCATCCTCAGATTTAACAACTTTATTAGTGGGAGGGTGTGGTGAGAGGTGTGGATGATGGAGATGATGAGATGGATGAGTTCAACAACTTTATTCATATGATGGGTTGGAAGATTTACCTTTGGTTGGAAGTTAAAAGAAAATATTCAAGTTCAAGATATATTATACCTTTGATAACTTAATCTTATGGTGTCTGCAAAACCATTGCAATCTGAATTGAACTTGAGGGGTATTTATTATATAATTAAATATAATCTTTGATTATTGAAGAAAAACATAGCGAAAGGTGGAGTATCTTGACTATCCATTCCAGTCCCCAATATTTGAAGGAAACAAATTTATAATTAGAAAAAATAACTGCTTTGTGTAACAACTCACATAGAACATAGAGCAAAATTATATACCTAAACATATGAGATGGTATGAATTGGGTTTAGTTTGCAAACTTTGAGTTGGAGGTTTTTTTGGAGTCATTATTTTTGTCTCTACCCTCAATCCTTCTTGGATTCCTTCACTTCCTTTGGCTTTACTGTCGCTTTCTCTGCATAGAGGAGGGATGATACAATACATAGGTCAAACAACATATCAAACCTCTTGAAAGAGGAAGAGGAAAAACCCTAATGAGTGGTCCCTTCATCTCATGATGAGTAAGTTGACAACATCATAACTTATTATCTACAAGGCAACACCTATTTATTTTTTTTTTGGGGGGGGGGTCTTTTTTTTTATTTATCAAATACACCTATTTTTGAAGACATTGACAAATATACAATTGGGACAAACAAATCTCTCACAGACTCACACCATGTCTCGTTTACTAGTGAAGACTATCAAAAGTCTATAATCACATGGATGATTAACCGAATGAAAACATTTGAATAATCATGTACAACATGTGTTTAAATGAAATATATTTCACTTTGTATATATAAAGTTGCAATTCATAACTGAAATCCAAATTATAGAACTAGGTCAAACTATTCTCTTCGTATATAAAAGAACAATCATACCTTCAAATGAAGAGACAAATGGAGCCACAACAAGAGCTTCATGTCTACCACTTTTGGCTACTGAAGCTAAACAACCTTTAGAAGTAATGCATCAAGGCTCCCTAGCGGGAGTGATTGAGAATAACTTTCAGAATTAGTGTGATAAGAGTTTAAGACTTATTTTTGCTTCTCTCTTTTTCATTTTAAGTTTTTTCAAAATAATAATAATAATGTTGAATCAATAAAAAATGTCACAAAGGCGTGTGTTGGGTGGGGGTACATTACTATAAGGGTGTATGTGTATCACTTCTCTCTCTCTCTCTCTCTCTCTATATATATATATATATATATATATTAGTTAATTAAAAAACATTATTAATGTAAGTTTTTATAGGATTAAATATAATTTTGATTTTCCTATTTTGTCCAATCTATAATTTTGGTCAATTTATTTTAGATATTTGTTGCTTTTATTTTAAAAATTTATAATTTCGATCCAATTCTTAACTTTGCCTAGGTTTTATTTCTTTTATTTTGTTTAAATTAAACTCTAGATCTAACATATTCATTTTAGATACCATCAATAAATGATTTAATTAATTAACATATAAAAACAAAATAAATAAATGTGGACAAAATTAAAAATTGAACCAAAATGTTATATTTTCTAAAATATGGGACCAGAGATCTCTCTTTTGAAATCGAAGAACAAAATTATGTATTTGATAAAATATGAAAACCAAAATTATATTTAAATTTTTTTATACTTAGGGTTTCATTTTTTTTGTTTAGATAATTATTAATATATTATACATTGCAGGATTTTAAAATCTATGAAAATGAAACTAAATCTATCATTGACAAAGGGTGAAATAGATATTTATTTGAATGAATCAACAATAAATGATGATGACGTGGAGGAATTTAATGTACTTCAATATCATAGGACTAAATTTTTTTTTAACAAATTGTCTATAATGACACGAGACATGCTTAATATTCCCATTACTATAGTGAAATTAGAGTCAGCTTTTAGTATGGTGTGTACTTACCAAATAACCTCCACTCTCCCTTAACAAGTTAATATAAACAAATGTTAATTTGCACTCATAAAAGCCCCCTTCCTACTCCATAAGGATCTTTGCGACAAAGTAGTCAAGGGAATAAAATATTTTTAGAACTTAAAGCTACTAATTAAAGTACACCTTCAAATTTATCCAGGTAACTAAGAAATTATAAATGTTAATCATATTAATCCTTAAACATTAGATGCATTAATTTTAAAGATTACCACGGCTGATATTTATGATTCCTTAAAAATCGATGCAGAATTTTTACCTTCTCAATAATTAAATATGTTGGCCACCAAATTTGATCGAAACGGATCCAATGGGCTGAGTCTTAATGTCGTTTATGACCGTGTCTCTTGCGATTCCTTTCGGAACGGAAATTCATGATTGATATTGTAGTCAATCTACTCGTCCTGATCTGTTTGTCTTAATGCTCAGTTGTATATTGTAGTTAGATGTTATGTTCATGCTCATTTCTATCCTATTGCCTAGCTAGAACAAAGACTGGTAAAATCTTCTATCAGTTTTGCAAGATTGAATATTGTAGTTAGATGTGATTATCAACATAATTGGATGTTATGTAACTTATGTTAGTGTTTGCCCTCCCTTTTTAAAAAAAGCACATAAACTTTTCTTCTTTTTTGTTTTATTAATTTTTGTCTTCTGGTAAAAAGTGTTACTCAAGTAATTTTCTTTTATTTGTGAGTAAATTACAGGGTACATTCTGTATTTTTTTTCAAACTGCATTTGATATCTCTTCTTTTTTGCACCCTAAAAAATATTCATTAATTATTTAACTCACGTTATAATCTTCCCTCCTAAATAAAGTTCAATAATTTAATAGAAAATAGACATATGAATCCAATTTTTTTTTACGTAAATCACCTTGTTGCTACACATGTGTTAATATCCTTCATTCTTTTTTTTCTTTTTTTTAGTTCAATTTTGTTAGTAGATGTTGAGTCGTTTGATTGCTGTGTTTTTGTTGAGCGTGTTCCCAACAATGCCTATTGATTGAATATGATCATTTGCTTTAAATTTTAGTGTTTTGTTCCTGCATTTGTTTTAAACTCATTTCTTTGACATGTTTATTTTTTTATGGTTAGGTATTTGATATAATATCTCAATCAAGAACTACAACAATGAAATAAGAGTCAAATATTAAAGGAAAATTGTTATTGGCTTAAGAAAGATCCATTCACATGGTCAATTGTTATTTTGTTATTGAGTATTTAACAAAAATGTTAAGACAATTTTATTTGTTCACATATTTCAATTGATGTTAGTTAACAACGTTAAAAGAAGGAAAGTAAAAGTAATATAAAAAAGGAGGAGTATCATGTGTAATTTGAAAAAAACATAGGGCTGTGAGTATAATAAAGATATTAGAATAATTTCGTTAGGATAATTTCGTCTGCTTACATATTTGAATTGACATTAGTTAAAATGTTAATAGAAAAGTGTAAAAATAATATAAAAAAATGGAGAAATATTAAGTGTAATATGAGAAAAAATACAAGAGGTACATGTATAATTTATTCTTTATTTTTTAATTTCTCCGCCACGACGATGGGAAATTGGAAATTAAGTACTTAAAAAGGAAGAAGCTGAATAAAGATTTTTGTTCTTGATTTAGCACATCTATCATCTGTGTATTATTATTATAGAAAGCAGAATGCTTAAGCTAAGTATTATTATATAAAATTGTGTTTACTGAATTAGAAGTATATAACAGCATTAATTGTTGAAGTAGTCTATACATATAAAATAATATAAAAAGATATATTTATATATATTTTTTACATAAACTATATTTTTATATTATAATTTGAGCCATTTTTATAAATTTGAGCATTCTAATTTCTGATTTAAATATTGGTTTGCGATTAGAACTTTTAGAAAAGCGCATGTTCTTTCCTACATGTTAAAGCATGCCATAGTTTCTTTTAGATTTTGGTAGAAACAATTTCTTATGACATAACTGTCTGTAGCACTCGGAGTTTACGTGAGGAGTTATAAGTGCACATGTAATGTTTTAATTTTTTATGTGCGTTATATATTTATGAAAAATTGTATGTGAATTTATGTATTTTTATTAGTGAAGATCGAGCAAAGATCAATTAATACGATGTTGTTTGACATATAGGATGTTGAGCTGTGTGTTGGTAATTTAAAAAAATAGTCTATCTGTAGATATAGATATATTTATTAATCAATTTTAAGATGCTAAAACATTACATTTAAGAATTATTGTGATAAATGATTTAAAAATAGTCTAGTAGTTCATAAGTGATATATAATGTATATTTTACTAAAGACTATTTGAGTGGTGGGGTGGGGGTTTAAATTCCACCTCTACCACTTTGTGAATTTTTTTAAATTTTTTATTTGTCATGTTAACACGTTAGTCGGTTATTATATCAATATATATATATATATATATATATATATATATATATATATATATATATATATATATATATATATATATATATATATAAAAGTCAGCATTACATGATGTTGATGTCAGCAAAATTTAGTAGTTCAATTAATGAAGAAAATTTGAGTGGCAGTGTGATGGTTTTCACCATTTTGTATATTTCCTCAATTTTTGCTCATAACTTTAGCATGCCCAATCGACCATGTCGGCATGTGTCAAGCAAACACATAAGTGATGACTTTATGATTGTTTCAGTAAAGTCTATTAAATGTTTAACAAATAATGAACAAAAGAACTTGATTATAAATCTTTAACATCATACCTCTGCAAAATTCTCAAATTTTGCTAATTATATCAACACGTCCAATGAATTATTATGTTAACATATGGGTGTTGCATCATTATATCAACTGTCACCTGTGAGTTACCATGCACGTTAGTAAAATCTATTAAATATAAATTATTGATGAAAGAACTTGATGTAAATAGGAGGATAATTGGGAGACTCAATTTTTACTTTTGTTATAACTGAAGATGACTGAAGAACCAAAGTGCAATTAAATCTAGTTCTTTTATAAGGAAAAATATTTTTTCAATAGAAGAGGGATTTTTGAGATTTGTATAGATTGAAAAATAAGGAAAATAAAAAAAATGTATACTACACAAATAATTAAATATAAATGCGGCAATAATAATATAATATTTAAATAATAGAACTACTTTTTAAAATATTGGTTTTGCCTTTTGGTATAGCTCTGGGCAATTATTATAGCTTTCGCGTTGAATTGGACTTGAAAGATTTATTGTTGAAAATTTGTCTTTTACAAGCAGAAAGTTCCTTCCAATTAGTTTCCTCTGTTGACAGGAGTCTTGAACTGAACCGTGTTAAGGTGTTTCCATGGAAAAATTCTCAGAGAATGACAAAACGGACAGGAATTAAAAAAAAGGCAAAAAGTCACGTATACACATCACTTAATGATTTTAGATATCGACAACATTAATTATTCAGGAAAAGACTTGAGTGGCGCATATTAAGTAGCATGTGGGTAGATGGAAAATTTGTCCACCCTTGAAAACTAAGGAGAGTGATATATATGAGAGAGACAGAATCATGGTCCCTTAAAATAATTTTATATATAGTTTCAACTGTACGAATGAAACAACAAAAACGAGAACTAACTAGGTGAACATGGCAGCAGGGTACGCATCCGGTTATTCTCTAGAACACACTCCAACATGGGCAATTGCCCTAGTTTCTTTCATTCTTATCTCCGTCTCAATCATCTTGGAGCATCTCATTCATCTAATAATCAAAGTCAGAACCTTATATAATGTTCCTTATACTAATTACCTTTGCTTTGTTACGTTATAATCTGATTATTTTTTTCATATACAGTTAGCTAATATCTATCTATCTATCTATATGCTTGTAGTGGTTAAAGAAACATCGGAGGAGCGATTTGGTTGAAGCAATTGAGAGGCTTAAATCAGGTTAATAGAGGAATAATGATTTATCATTTATTTGTCTAAATGGGTATTATGATATATGAATAAGGTTTCCCTGCTTTGTTTGCTGCAGAGTTGATGATCTTAGGATTCATGTCGCTTTTGTTGACAGTAACTCAAGACGCTATAATAGAAATCTGCATACCAGTGATGGCTGCAGATACTATGCTTCCATGTCGTAAACGAACTAACAATGCTACTTCAATTTTGGATTCTTGCAGTGCCAAAAATGTATGTGTATATATAATTAATTAATTACGTACGTGATCAATTAATCATTTAAAACCTAAAGTAAGAAATGTATAAAAAATAAAAAATGATAAATACTGTGATGAGTCGAACCGATTTTCTTGTCTCTTTGATCAAAGTGAACTTGGTTTGCCTGCAGGCCAGTAAAGTTGCTTTAGTATCAAAACATGGAATCCATCAACTTCACATGTTCATTTTTGTCCTAGCTCTCATGCAAATTGTGTACAGTTTTCTCACCGTGTCTCTGGCAAGGGCTAAGGTAAGTAAGAATCACGGACACCAAGTTCCTGAGTTCTGATGAGTTCTTAGTTTCTTGTATGCTTTCTGAAGGTTTTTACGTCTTCTTAAGTCTTAACAAATAGTAACTAATATTTTCCGAGACTAGGGGTGACTGTGGAATGGGTTAGAATGAGTTCATTTTTGTCTCAATATAACTAGAAATTTTGTTAAAGTCATTAATTTGAACTTCAACTCAAATTCAATTCGATTAACACTCGAAATATTTAGAATAAAACTAGGTTAATCCGTTGTAAATAACGTATACCAATATTAACATTTGTATAGTTAAATCATATCATATGTGCGTGAAAGATGGTGGATGCTTCCAAGCAGCAAAAGGAATTTCAGTGAGAAGGAAAACCTGTAATCAGATGCACCCAGACACTCCAATAGTTAGAATGTGTAAAGATGTATACTTAGATAGATATATAAAATATCTAATACATCAGTATTTGACAAGTGAAGTAGTTAGATAGTTGTTTTGGGTCAAGGATCCATGTGAAAGCTCAAAAAGGAGATCCAAAACAACTGGGAGCCTAAGTCGATATTGCTTTAATTAAACAATATCAACTTAAAAAGTCTAGAAGTGGATATATCTTTTAGAATAGTTATCTTCAAGCTGATTGTTTTGGTTTAAGCAATATCAACTTAAGTCTAAAAGTGAATATATCTTCCGAATTAGTATATATAACTAATTAGTATATATAACTAAGATATATTTAGTAATATATTTTAGGTTTAAATATATTTAAGATTTTTTATAAATGATCAAATTTTGTTGTTGGTGTTAATATCTAATATATTAAAACTTTTATTTTGAATTTTTATTGTCAATTAAATGATGATGTAACACTATCACAACCGTTGATGGCATTGGAAAAATCAATTTATAAAGTGATATGTTATCTCTTAATTGATGGTAGAAACTTAATTAAAACAAAACTTTTAATATTTTAGGGATTTAAAAACAAAAAATTATTAAGAGCTCAATACAAAATTTGTTCATTTATCACAGACTTTAAACATATTTATCTTATATTTCAAGATAAATAATATCTTTAATTCAAAAGATTGACAGAATAATATAAGGTCTCGTTGTGTTCACATAAATAATAACAATTTATTTAACGGGAGAGAATCTATGTTTGATTCTCGTCAGATACAAATTTTCTTTGACTAACAACAATCATGTATCACGAGTAAAGTTAATATTTGATCTAAATACACATCCCTGGTCTCTAGAAAAAAAAGATAAATAATATCTTTAACAATAATAAATAAGATATCCCTATTTCATCTTCACTTCTATTTTAAGGCTTTTTAATCCTTTAACTGCTATTAAAAATTGCTCCACTATTTTCAACCTCACACATTAGTTAAATTGATAAAAAAAAAAAAATCCGCACCAATTACCTATACACTATGCAGCAAATCCAATTCAAAAAAAAAAAATGCGAATACGCATGCACAATATCAATAATGTCTGTCTTTCCGCTTGTCAATTTAAATATAATAACATGGCATATAAAATATTATTTATTAAGTAAAAAATACTAAATAGTATTATTAATATATAACTATTTTAAAAATATACTTTTAAAAGAATATTAAATTTTGGACTGTATTTGGATGACTGAAAAGATAACACAAAATTAATCTAAAAATACATTGAATCAAATTTTTAAACTCGAACTCGTCAAAATTACCAGAGTTGTGTCTTTGAGATAGATCAATGGGATTGCTTGAGTCGTGAACATCTCTAAACTACACTTTCTGATCATTTACTTGAAATATAATAAATAATTTTTGCATGAATATTTAAATTAAATGAATTGTGTCGGACATTTATTAGTAAGATATAAAGTATTTGTTGTTTTCACTCAACGACAACGTAACTTAGAGATTAATTACTGTCTATCCGTTCTTTAATTTAAATAAAACTTAATGCGTGTTAGTCATAAAATTATTTATGTGTTCTTACTTAAACTTAAGCTTATGGGATAGTTTGTTGATGAAAATATTCACATAAAATCAAACTGTAATTCATAAATATCCATATTTTTGTATCTGCCAATTAATTCATCTACTACTTTCCAATATCATTTGAATGATCGTGCAGATGAGGCACTGGAAAGCTTGGGATGAAGAGACTCAAACAGTTGAATATGAAATTGCCAACGGTAAAGTTGTTTTTGAACAAATAACCTAGTTAAATATTCATTTAATAAGATCATATTACATGAGAGTTTGTGACTTGTTTTGATAATCTTTATCATGAAAATATTAATATAAGTTTTAAAAAAAATTATATTCATATATAGACTTAAACCAAGTAATTGCTTTACTAAAGAAATTTAGTTCAATTAGTTAAAAAAATGTATAAGTTTTTTTATAAATTCTTTAATATTCATCGTCATTCTTGCCAATAAAAAAATCAAATACTTATTTTTTAGGTATATATGAACTCCCCCCAACTTATATAGCATTCTACATTTGGTTTTAGCAGCCTTGATTTAGCTCCTTAACTATTTTGATGATCATACTAGTTATGAATTTTGATGCTTAACATTTTACTTTGGGGGTGCAATGCCTGATCATGAGCCAATCAAATTAATTAGTTTTTTTAATATGATTCTGAATAACTTAACGTACACACTTATTCGTTATTGATTGGAAAGATAAATAAATATTGATTTTTATAATAGGAAAAAACATTTTTTTTTGCTTGAGCTGTGCATTCTTTCCAAACGGTTTCTCATGAATATCAAAATACTAGTATTATTTCCTAAAAACTTATTATTGACATACAAAATTATTATTAAATTTTTAGTTATTTCATTTTTAGTATAAATTTTTAATAAAGATTCTGTAAAAAAAATTATTATATACATATTCACTTAAAATAGTAGTAATGCGGTAATAATTTATTCAAAATTTAATTAAAATGATATATTGAAAATATATAATATAAAATATATTTATTTATTAATTAAGAAATTTATAATTAATCAAATATATAAAGGGGTCCCCAATTTAATAATTATGAGTGAAAGGCTCTAACTTCGCTGAATTTGTCTTTGCTACGTGTTTGGGGCCTAGTCCCTTTTCTTCACCAAAAAAATTGTCATTACTAAGTACAATTCCATATTTTGATTTTCATTGCTTAGAAACAACAAATGTAAGTTGAATGGATTTATTACCAAAGTTCCGTCATTATTTTTCATATTTAATTTAATCCTCTCCTCCTATTCTTTTTTTTTCTCTTTTATGTTGTGTTTTTTAGTCAAATTTCTTTTATAATTTTATCTTCAAGTGTAACAAAAAATATTATCTCCAAATGCCGTAATAGATGCGTTGAAACTTGAAAGTACTTATGAAATTACCTATGGACCAAAGGTTTTAATGGCTCTGACTCGTTGAGACGCTCTTTTTTCAGAATTCCCACTAATACGTTGTTGTCAAGAGTTGACGTTGAATGAGTGATGATAGGGATACTGATTGCTTTGCATCAGGATAATCATCCCAACAGAATAATTGAATATTAACTAGTCATAAAAATGTTATAAGGACGGATGATAAAAGAAGGGAGGGAAAAAAAAGAGTCACAGATTTGATTTTTTATTAAAAAAATTAATAATTAAATAACTAATATTTATTGATAAATAAAAAAATAAAAAATATTATCAACACTTCTTTTTAATACTTTTTTCTCATGGATCTCACTAGAATAAAGCATGTTTTAAAAAGTTGACTTGAGATTTCACCCATAAATCAAAGAATTATTAAGTTCCGCTAGCATTCTTAAAATCAACTTTCAGTTACGTCTTCCAATTTGTGATTTGTTTCTACTATTATGTTCATGTTGTGAATGTATGTCCAGGATTCCATTTCCTTTCCGGTAATGCTGACTATATTTGATTTGCAGTATAGAATAGACAACGTGCTATGACGTTTTTGGTTGGAAAATTGACCCTTTTAAAGTTTATGGTTCACGATTTCAGACCCTAATAGATTCAGATATACAAGGCAAACAACATTCGGTAGACGGCACATATCTACTAGTACGCCATCACCAGTATATGTTTGGATTGTAAGCCTTTTTTCTTCTTCTTCTTCTTTTTCATGCTACAATAAAAAAACAAGCTTCTGATTAGACACATTTGCACCATTTCTATAATTCTCCAATTATATCAGCGGTCCTTAAATTAAATGTGACGAGGAAATCACTAACTTGGTTGCTTTGGTTTCAAATAAATAATTGATAAAATCAAGGATATGGAGCATAGTTTTTTATAGCTAACGTTGTTCATTAATTTGTGAAAATGGGACAGAAATGTTTTTTCAGACAGTTCTTTCACTCAGTAGAAAAAGTTGATTATCTCACCCTGAGGCATGGTTTCATATCAGTTGAGTAAACATAGCATATAATCTCCTATTTCCATAACGTCAAACTCTATTATTATTATTATTATTATTATCATAGCTAAACCTTTCATTAAGATGTTCCATATGCACCTCTCAGGCTCACTTTTCAGCTAGGAACAACGACTTCGATTTCCAAAACTACATTGAACAGTCACTTGAGGAAGATTTCAGAATCATAGTGAGCATTAGGTTGTTACTTGCTTACTCAATTATGCATGTGTTTTATCAATTAAGACACTTTACTCACCTAATCACATGTTATGTGTGTTCCCTGGCAGCCCTGTGATGTGGTTCACTGTTGTTATTTTTCTGCTGGTGGACGTACACGGTTAGAAGAATGTTGCCCTCTTTCATTTCCATTCTTTAAAAAGTTTTTCTATGTCTAAGTCACTGGTTATTTTTCTCTGTGTGAACTATATTAGGTTGGCATGTGTATCTCTGGTTATCCTATGTTCCCCTCTTGGTTAGTAATAAACACGTTGCAGTTTCTTTCGTTTGTCTTAATGAATATGCATGAGCATGGCTTCTAATTCAGCTTTCCCTGCATTTTAATTACAGCTGGTTCTGGTTGTGGGAACTAAACTTGAAGTCATTGTCGACCAAATGGCTCTTAAAATGAAAGATGTCAATAATGTGACCAAGGGGACCCCACTTGTTTGTCCAAGTGACGAATTCTTCTGGTTTGGCCATCCCGGATTTGTGTTAACACTCCTACATTACACTTTATTCGTGGTAAACCTTTTATGTACATGAAATATGACAAGAATAATGTTTGTGATTTCCAATTATCCATGATGACATAATTAATCACTTATTAAACTAATTTGATCCTGACAGAATGCATTCGAGCTTGCCTTCTTTATATGGGTATCAGTAAGTTGTCTTTCTATTTGCTTCCTTTTCTTAAAAAAAAAAAAATTAACATTAGAAATATTGATCCAATATATGTATTACCTTAACACGCTTCTCTTTATTTCTATATTGTTTTTTTGATTGCCAGACACAGTTTGGAATAAATTCTTGCTACCACGAACACAGAACATTTACAATCATAAGGGTGGTGATAGCGTAATGACAAGCATACAGTTTATTATAAATTTTTTAGGCATATTGATTTTCCTGGGGTGAATTTTCTTTTTAATCCTCGGTGACATTTTGATTTACTATTTCTTCAGGGTGGCAGTTCAAGTCCTGTGCAGCTATGTTACTCTCCCCCTCTATGCACTAGTGGCACAGGTAAACTCTATTTAGACATTGATGTATTTGTGTGTTACTCTGTGATGGGTGAGCATTTATAAAATTGATTTTGAAATGAAGTGATTTTTATTTATATACTTTTATCCTAAAAGCAAGTTTATTGTAAAACTTAAGTGTAAATTTTTCAATTTAATGCAAAAGTCACTTTTTATTACTTCTAGACATACTAAGATTTGGAAACAAAATTAATTTTAACTAACAATAACTGTACATCTGTATCCTTACTGAAATCACGTTTGATAGAAAGCAAAATCAACTTTGATACTTTCCATTGTGAAACCAAACAGACACTTAGCACTTCCTATGTCATGTGGGAGTGTCTTGACATTGGATTGTTACAGATGGGTTCAGAAGTGAAGTGCAAAGCATTGGCTAAAATGCTGAAGCAGTGGCATGTTGAGGTGAGGGAGAGAAGGAAGAACCGAGAACAACTCAAGTCTTTTAGTTTTAGGCACACAAACATGTCCTCAGAATGGAGCCAAGTAAATAAGACTGCCCCTGATTTTTCTTCCACACTATGTGAAAGCATTCGTTCTTCTGATGAAGGAGAAATTGTAGAAGAATTGGAGCATATGGATAAAACAAAGGCGTGCTCATCAAGTGATCCACCTGGTGTTGTGTAATTAGTCAAGTGATCCACCTGGCTTTGTGTAATTAGTATTGCCAAATATGAGGGGTACATAATGAATTAGAACTTCAATTAGTATTGATTCTATTCGACGTCTTCATATTCATTTTGGGTATATAATTAATAACTTCCGATTTTAGTAGTGTAAGTTGCGTTAATGTTTCAATCTCTTGCATCCATGCATTAATTTGTACTGCTTATATAGTAAAATCTGATGTGACTACAATCGTACAATATTATTTTTTTTAATTACTATAATTGGATATGTGCATCCTGCATGAATTTTTTAGATATTTTTATAAGTTTTGATTTTTTTTTTACATAAGTTATGAAACTAATTTTTTATTTGAGATTTAATCATACTTAAATTTATTATTTTTCTTTAAATATATGTGAAAATTAAACTTAAATCCTCTTTTATAAGCTCAAATGTGTGTTTTCAATTAAATGGCACTGATAAGATAGAAAACAACTTATATTATCCCGTCTCAAAACCATAACTCTAGTTGAAAATTAAACAATAACCAAACCTTATTCCCTTAAACGTTTTTCTTTTCTTTCTTTCTTTATTCTTTATTTTGTTGAAGGGGATTTTAAAAGCATATAAACAGGAAAATCCTCTTGTAAAGTTAATTTACTTGTGTCGTATCTGGTGAGGACAGGGAGTCATCATATGCAAGGATATCGATGAATTTACTTAATAGCTTCCAAAGATCAATAAGCATTCACCTGAGCACATCCAGAATGAGAAGACTGTTGCAAGTGGTAATAAAACAATTTTCTTTTTTGTCACTATTACTTGACTAAGGTCTTAACCCCATAAGTGGTGTCTCTGGGGTGAAACCAATCATGCAAAATTAGTAGTACTTTTTCCATGTCGGTATACCCCATCCTCACTCTATATTGAACTTAACCAGCTTGCATATCGGATTTTGTTGGTGTGACAACTGTAATGTTAAGATGCCCGAATCCATATTTGGATCGATTATTCCCTTCATGTATTTGCTCTTTTTTACAAACTTTAAGAAACTTTTGGATTTGCTGACAATAAACAATTTATTTGGGGTCCTTGGCTTTGCGTTAGTCTCTTGCTTGCTAGTGATTATTTTTTTATCCCCAAAAGTTAGTTATTATTATTAGTTCTTGGGAGCGTGAAGATTTGAAACCGCCACATTTCTTTCTTTTTCTTCTTCATTCATCACTACACCAATCTTATACCCTTTCTTGTTTGCTAGTGATGAATCATGAACCCACTCTACTTGGTTAGATCTAACTTGTTCTAGCATATGATTTGACATGCAAGTATAGAGCATTGTATTCTCCTTTTGAAGCATGGACATAAGAGTCATTTTATGAGCACTGAAGATGTGGAGTTTAGAATCCATGTCCATGGTGACCACACATCCTTAATTAGTTGTATAAGGTTGTCCCACACACTTCTCCACGTTCATTTGCCTTCACTCGCTTCTCTACTTCTCTTACTTTTCACCACCACCACACCTGCCGACAGGCCTCTACTACTCCCTTCAGCCACCAAGTGTTAAGAAAATCATTCTCTGTCTCTCTCTCACACACACAAAAGAAATGGCAAACAAAAACTTTCTATGCATTATAGAAGAAATGGATAGGCTTTGGTTTCACCATGCTATTCTTTTCTCAGAACCAACAGCATCATTTCTTTCATTACCATCTCCACCAGATGAAGAAAAACCTATTCCCACATCAGAATCTGTGTCTTGCTCATCATCCATTCTTTCTTCACCACCTCCACCAGATGAAGAAACTTCAACGGATGAATCACCCTCTTCAGAGAAACAACTCTCATCAGAGTCAATATCAGTGCCTCTTCAGGTATATAAATTCAAAAGCAGTTATTTTTATTCCTTCTATCAACATTCTATCTATTCTATTTATGTGCTCAATTTTATGCCATGACCATTCTTTCTTCTTCTTTTGCTTATGTTATTTTTTACTGCCACAAAGGATGGTTCAATCAACAATGAAGAGGAAACGAAGGAAGGGTTGACTAGAATGAACCAATCGGATAACAGAACTCGTTCACATTCATCCTCACCATCAACTCAAAACCGTCACAGAAAATTGAGGAAACCAGCTACTACTACTTGTGCAAGGAAACTGCAGAAATCCATAAGCTGCAGAACACTTGGGGAGCTAGAACTTGACGAAGTAAAGGGTTTTATGGATCTTGGTTTCACGTTCAAGAAAGAATATCTTAGTCCAAGAATGATGAGCGTTGTCCCAGGCTTGCAGAGACTTGGTGTAGTGGATGCCAGAGAAACGGTTGAAGGAAATCATATTGAAGCAGAGGAACAAAAGAGAGACATCATGAGACCATATTTATCGGAGGCATGGCTTATAAAGAGACCCGATTCACCGCTACTAAATTTGAAAATTCCCAAATGTTGTTCATCTTCCAACATGAAGAAACATCTTCGGTTCTGGGCTAAAACAGTGGCCTCAGAAATCCACCAAGAATGAGTTATGGCCATTGGTCAATACTCAAAAATAGTCACAATTCACAAACTTAAGGGAAAAGCTCTATAGTAATAGTTCATAATAGGTTTTTTTAATTGCGTGAGTTGGGTCCAAGGACTCACTAGACCAAGACAAATTTTAAGGTTCAAGAATGCTTATAAAGATACTTACAAATTATCCAGCAACAAAGTTCTTAAATCAGTTGCAAAAATTGAATTCACATTTTTTTTTAGATATAAATTCGTTTTTTATCAACTTGACCATTGTTTATTGGCAACAGCTGATAATATGTGACCAGCAGCCACGTGATATAGTATATGCCATGGCTGAATAATTGTATGTTAATAAAATCAAGCATAATGATAGAGGTAGCTAGCTAGGTGGTGCAATGAAAATGTGATTTCTGAATTCTCCCGTTTCCTTTTTGTCTGGTAGGCAACAAAAGGGAAGAGTTAGGAAGGTTCTTATTGGAAGCAAATATGGAGGCTTAGTTAATGAGTCTTGTTGTCGTGAGGAATACGTTAGGTAGATAAGGCAGCAAAAAGATAAACACACACAACACAACTGAAAGGAGGGGGACCCTACTGTGATGTGTGTTGCCTCACAAGTGGGGTTTCGGCATTGCACAAGCAATCGATAGCCCCATCAGACTGTTCCATTGTTTTTTGTTCGCACATATGACCGGAGAAATCGTTATTCCTGTCATGTCTGGCTTCTTTGTTCTTATTACATGAATAGAGCAATGATTTTGCACCTACTTCAATCCTATTCTGTCCTATCTATATTTAGCTTCTCCACACACTACGTTTGGAAACAAAAGTAAAAACAAGTTATGAATAAGAAAATTAACCGTTTAATATTTCTTACATGTAAATAATAATCAGTAAATTATACTCATCACTTTTGAGGTCTCCTTAAATTACACAAATTCTTCATATATTTTTTTTTACATTTATCCTAATCTCTATATTTTTTCAAAAATTAAGGAGAATTAACGTAAAAGAAGATAAAAGAAAGAAAAGTTTGTATAATTTTACAAAATTTAAGAAGTAATTATAATTTACTCAATAATGAATCATCAACCACTTGACATGTAAAACAATTCTCACGGATTATTCTAGTCTAGTTAATTATCTAAAATTTGATCATTGAATTTACGATATTGAGAGAGAGTGAAAGAAAAATTTGTTCTTCATAATAATTTTATTTGACTTAAATATAATTATTTCTGATAGAAAAAACATGTGATCTTCTATAAATAAAAATAAATAAATAATTTGCTAAAATCAACAACACACTTTTAAGGAAAGACAAATGACTTGAACTGAAAAATTAGTCACCAGATGAATAAAGTTTGGATAAAATATTACTATACTTCTTATATTCAGGATTTAAAAAAGTTTAAATGAGTTACGTCTTACTTTATTATATTTAGAATAAGTCTTAATTAAGAGTAAAAAATACTTAAATAAACTCTTTTTTTTTTTAAAAATATAGGCTGGTTTCTTATTATTTGGATCAACTTTTGTTGTTAGGAATGAAAATTGAGAAACTAAATTCTTTTAAAATAAACAAAAACGCGCCTAAAATCAAACCTAAATTTAAGGTATCTCATGTGCACCTTTAAATTTGATGACACTTGTTTTTTCAGAAACACTAACCTTAGAACAAATTTGTCAAGCTTTTGCATATTCGAGAATTAATGAGTTGAACTCGATCAACATTAACAAATGATCCTAAATGTGGCCAAGATCAAATAGTTCCATAAGTTGGCCCATAGTCACAGGCTCACAGCAAGTCCATGACCTTGGTTGAATGACTCTACACCAACATCCACTGGTTACCCACTCACCCCAGCTATATTATCACCATCACCATTTACCCAGAAATATATATTATAAGTACTGCAACACTGTCGTTTTCTGGGCTATAAATATCTTCCATGATCGCATGGTTAAAATAGATATCAATAGTACCATTTTTGTCTCTCCTCCAAGGTGAGTGATACTTCAAAAACAAATTAAATTAAATGTGTGTTTGAATTGATGATGATAAAATTAATTTTACAAAATTGATTATTGTAAGAATTGATTATGAAATAATGTGATTTTTGTTTACATATTTTTAATTAATGTTGATTTTGAGGTTATAATGATCAAAATGACTTTTAATAATTGTATACAGTTTTATCTATAATTAGATTTACTATATTTTAAATAAATAAATAATAAACATATGTAGGAAGGCATTGATGTGAGGCCGTGAGAGCTAAATTAGATAAAATATTTTTTAATATGATTTATCACAATATTAAGGGTATGAATGTGATAATAAATTAGATAAAATGAATTCAAAATTAAATAAATATTGCCAGACTTTTAATTATATTTTTATTTTTTCAGATTTAATTATATTTTTAAATCAATAAATAAATAGTAAACATATAATGAGGGTATTTAAGTGAGGGTAAATTATTCAAAATTAAGGTAGAATTGATTTTGGTAAAAGTAAAAGCTATTTCTACTTGTTTTAATTTTATTATGATTTTTTTTCATCAAAATTGATTCTATAATAATTTTGAAAACAATTCAAACATGTAAAATTTAATCAAAAATAAATTTAACTCACCTCACAATAGTCTATCATGATGTTTGAGGTTATCCAAATACCCACTAAATTAGTCTTCCAATTTTTAAAAATTTATAAATTTTAGTTCAATTTTTATTTTTTTTTATTTTTTTTCTTTTTCTTACATTTTAATCAATTGAATTATTTTTTTATGATACCTTAAATAAATATATTAGAAATAGAATCAATTGGACCAAAATAAAATAAAAATTAAAAAAATGTATAGAAATTTAAAAATTGAAGTAAATTATTAATTTTTTAAAAATGATGACTAAATATATTTATTTTAAAAAGAAGGAATCAAAATTGAGAATTAAAGAAAATAGATGGAACAAAGTTTTATTTCACCTTATTTATTAGTATTGTAAAAAAACTGAAATTTGAAACACATTTAAGGATTGGAGAAATAGATGGAGCAACATTAAAATTTTCTAAAAACACGTCTTCACACATAAGATGGTTTGTCCCAACTTAAAAATATATGTACTATGAACACTCGATTATATTTGGATAACTAAAAATAATAATGAATAAAAAGTTATTATTATATTAACTGTAAAATTAAATAATTAAAAAGAAGGGGCATTTATTTAATAAAAATATAATTATCCATATATATATATTTTAACTCTTTATACAAACGTGAGGCCGCAGTAGTATATTTTTTTCAACTAAAAAAAAGGCACTGCGTATGGATTTGGTTTAGGGTTTAGGGTAAATCCGTGGCTGGTTTCTGGAACTTTTGCATCCGAATCTCCATTTGTTTTGGCAGAAGCACAGGTTCTCCGCGTCAGCCATGGCCGATGACTTCGACTTCGCGGATAAAGTTCCTCCTTCATTCGATCGCGTGGTACACTTACAAATTCCATTGCAAACCTTTTATTCTATTATCGTTTATTACTTAGATCTGATCTTAATCAATTCCTGCACAATGTTAAATGCTCCTCCTTCCACGTTTTTCATGAATTAATTAGGTCTTGGAGTTATGGATCGAACCTTGCATGTGCTCCTGCCGTGTTTTATTTTCAGATCCTTGGAATCATTAACAAATTTTGCTTCTTTTTTTCTTCTTCTATCTTCCTGATGAACATCCGTCCGAGTTTTTCAATGTTACAAATTCTTAGCGATTCTAATGTTATGGATTCGGTGAAAATCAACTTAGCAATCCTCTTTTATTTTTTAATTTACTGTTCAGCTTTAAAGCTAGGATTTTGATCTGGTAAAGGTTCATGTTCAGATTTAACGATTCAATTATGATTATTGAATTGTTTATTTTTATGGCTATTATATTAGGCAACTTAATTGTTTGTTGCATTACTATTGTGAACCGATGGAGCAATGGTTCGTAGTGTCAAGCCTTGTTGTGTAGGTTAAAATTTATTATTTTTATTCAATGCATATGCTGATGCCAATCCATGTTTTGGATTTTAGATGATAGCGATACTACAGAACTAATGGTTTGTGGTTAGGTTCAACTTCAAACAACACATAAGAAGACGAAATGGTTTTAATGATTTACACACCCACTCATAAGTTCATTTTAGATATTTTGTTTTGGTCTCAGATCTCAATGAAATGGGATTTTCACACCCACTGATAACTCCAATCATTTGATTGTTCTTTGAGCAATAATTCTATTAAGATCAAAAGAAGTTGCACATTGTAGTCAGTCTTCAATTGTTCAAATGAATGGATTGGAGACTCACCCTTGAAGATTGATGTTATTGTGTAGGATGACTGACTCTGAGTACAATTGCTATTGGTGATGAATTGCATTTATATTTTCCTCTAAGTGCATTTTTGTTGTTTTTTCCAATTCCTTTTTTGCCAAGTGCTTCCTGATATGGCCATATTTAAGTGCCTTTTTTTTGTACTCAGGGAAATGTGATCAAGGATTCTGGATCCAAAGGGTTCAATCCAGGATTAATTGTCCTCCTGGTTGTTGGTGGATTGTTGTTGACATTCCTCATTGGAAATTATGTGCTCTACAGTTATGCACAGAAGACCCTCCCTCCTAGAAAAAAGAAGCCTGTTTCAAAGAAGAAGATGAAAAAGGAGAGACTGAAGCAAGGTGTCTCTGCACCTGGAGAGTAGACTTTGTACTCAGTTTTTGTTCTATGTTTAAATTGTACTATTTAGATTAACTTTCTTGTTCTGTAGTGGTGTGTGCATTACGTTGATTTTCATCGGTTTATACTGTGTATTACTGATAGAAAGCTTAGCCACATAAATTAGTGCTTTGGTAATATATGGGACGGGCTATTTAATGGTTAAATCATTATTTTGCTTCCCCACTGATTATTCTTACATGATGTTTGGATGACGAGCAATTGAGAAAGTGAAAGGAAGTGAAGGGAAGGAAAACACGTTTCCTTATTTGGAACTTCGGAGGTTTAATAAAAATAAGAAAATGCCAGATGTTACTAATTGAAATTTATTAAAAATTATAAAATTATTTAAAAAATACAAAATTACAAGAACTTTATCTCATTTAATGAGTCTTTATTATTTTATAATTTTTAATAAATTTTAATCAATAACACAGTATTAGAAGAAGAAGAAGAATGGCTTCTTCGAGATTGTGTTAATAAATGAGAGTATTAGAGTATTTAGCTAACACATAGTTTCTTATCTACATTTTATATTCCAGTTTGATTTTTTATGTTTAGAAAGTTGCATTTAATTTCCTTACAGTTTTTGTTAAACCAAAATAGTTATTTTGTCTAGATAAAGGAGATATTTAAGCTTCAATAAATACTGACGTTTTAATCCATGGAAAAATAAAAACTATTGGTCAGGCTTGTCGCACATTTAAAATGGTTATATACCAAATAACGGTTAAAAAATATATATTTTATCATTTGAAAACCATTTTCAAAGAGAGGAACCACCGGGCTCTCACGTCAAAATTGGTTCCACCTAAAATTGAATGGAATGTGAAAGAAGAGAAGGATATTTTTAACTAAAAGACAGAATTGTGTAATATGTCCCTCCTTGGACCACCGGCTCCTTACTCTCACATCCATTTGCATTCTCTTCGGATGCTTTCTTCTCATCTACATTAAATTCTTGTGTTGCTTTTTAAGAGAATTGCATTCTTGACATGTATATTATGAACTCAAATTAAGATTTGCTTAAAAAAATTATGTTCACATATTTTGAAATATGGGACAAAATCAATTGAGATCAGATGCCAAACTTTCACATTTACACCAAACTTTTCATATAAAATACGAGTTTAATTAATTTAACCATTGAATTATTTAATGTTATCTTTTTTTTATTATATATATCAAATATCATGTAAATGAGACATTTGTTGGGTATATTATTTACTTATATTTTAAATAATATATTACTCATCAAAATAAGGTGGTGCGTTTAAATAACAATTAGTTTTTATTTATATAAAATTTTAAAACTTAATCTACATTGTAAGACCATTAAATAATATTTTTTGAAAACCTCTTCATCTGTTTAGAAACTTTATTCAATGTTATTTCTCCTTGAAATAAACTTATCTTTCAATTTTTGAAAGATAAAATGGAAATTTATCACCTTTCATTTATTTTTATTTTATTTTATTTTCTGCTTTTTTATTTATTTTATATTTAATTTTATTGGATATTGACATTATTTCATTGTATTGTGTTAAGTATATAGTGATAAACAATAAATATAATTAATAAAAAAATTCATTGTATTGTTTTATATCTTTCTTTTATTCTGTAAAAGAAAATATATCAAAAAAATTATTTATGTACTCACAAAAAACTTCTAAATATATTTTTTACTGAAAAGATTAATTGCATTCCATTCCATAGTATTTGTCATTTTACATACATGCTTTTTTTCCTTCCTTTTTCTTTCTACACAATCAATTAAGAAAGAAAAATTTAAACTTTCTTTTCATTTTCACTCCTACCAAAAAAATCATCTCACTTTTCACTTTTTTCCTTCCACTTTCCTCTCCCAAACTAAGCACAGCCTAAAAGTAAACCACTAATTCTCCTGAGATTGATGACCACAGCCGGTACATGTGTAGAAAGTAGTTTGCCCTTCATCTGCTGATCTCATCTGAAATTAGAATATTTAAAATAAATAAATTTAGGCTATTAAATAAGCTTCAAATTGAATTGGCAAACCTACGTGATAAAGTCTAAAGATACCTGTCTAGTATAATAGGTAGCTTCACCATGGCCACATTTTTCACATTTCTTGCTGACCTGTCAAGAAACAATAACATTTAAACATACAAAAATCAGCAAAAAAACAAGCTACTTTTACATAGTATTGCAGGATGCATTACCTTAGAATATTCCATCACCGCATGTTCCTCAATTATTTCCATTCCAAGCTCTCTTCTGATATCCTGCCAAGCACAAGGTTACATAAGGAACAATTGCAAATAGTCTACATAAAGTGAAATATGTTCATGATAATGATGAAATCACAAATTTGGCTTATTAAAGTAACTAGTTCATATTATATCAACTAGAATCTGTCAAACACACTCGAGCTGGTCAGCTAAGCTGTTGCAACTATAATGTATCTGTGATCCTATTTGAACGATATTAATTAATTTTCATAAATATTCAGAAACAAAAAACACTCAAATTATTAAGTTCTCCCGCTTGATTTTTTCTCACTTTCTCATTCAGCTCTGCTTTCTATCTTTGCTACATTGATATTATAATTCTAAACCCAGGTCCAAAATTCAAAATGGCTAAACTACTCAAACTCTCATAAGGGTGTTTTCCTCACCAATTCCCACCTGGACAGAGAGTAAGTGTGCGTTTGGATTGGCTTTGATTATGCACATTCAACTATGAATTGACGTCAACTCTTCAAAACTCTTCAAAAAGGACGCAGAAGCTACTTTAAAATACATCAAAGTGACGTGCGTCTTCTCCTTTCAATGCATAACCAAACGGGCATTAAATTAAGGTAGGTCTAAGAGCATGTATGAAAACAATTGTTTCTAAGGAAACAATCACCTATTTTTCGAAAGCTCTCTTAGGATTTAGGAAGTGGGCAAAAATAAGTGATTCTCTCTTCAAAATGAGCCAAACCAAACACACACTAAACCTGTCATTTACTTACACTAAAGCTATCAGTTTATCAAGGATTTGTGATTCTTGTGTCAAAGTTATAGTGGAAGTAGGCATATTCATGTTTCTTTGATAAAACATTAAACATAAGAACATGAAACAGAACATTGTTATATATGCATAATCATATATATTAGGTGACAGAAGTAAAACATACCTCATCAGAAATTGTGAAACTTATTTCCTTATCACAAATATCTGAAGACAAAGATATTCCGTTACAACACATAAAACATCAAAAGAAGAATGTTATATTTATGTACCCATACATAATATAAAAGTAAATATCAGTAAATATGAAATCAAGTTATCAATGAAAAAAACAAGCATGCGAAATAATTTGAAAATAATAAGAAGAGGGTTTGACCTTGTATGTCTCGGCGAGTTTTGCACAGTGGGCATTGTGCGTACTCAGTGGAAGGGACAGTGAGCATTGTCCCACACAAATTACAGAACAAGAAATCGAGCCGAGAAGAAGCCATCGATTTTTGTGGTTAAAAAACGCACAGTTTAGTGTGTAGTGCAGGAGATGAAGCAGCAACTGCAAAAACCCTAACTAATGTGAAGAAGGAAGAAGCATTTTTTTTCTTTTCAATAATGGACCTAAAAACTAACAGCTCGTAAATGGGCTAATCCGGCAAAGCCCATAAGGTGGGGTTAAAAAATCACTCTAATTTTGCTAAACTTAACCCCCGCCCCCTTTTCTCAACTAATACTTGAACTAAACAAATTATAATAGTAAAATATTCTATAAGATACTCCTTTAAATATATAATTATTATTAGTTATTATAAAATTATGAGTAAAACTTATAAATAAGAAATGAATTCTACAAAATTTTGTAATATCTAAAAAAAATTAATCAATAATAAAAAGTGTGTTTAAGAGTGTCGCGTTAACATTTTTTAATCAAACTTTTATACTTTTATGCACAAAAGCTAGCCTAAAGATACTGAAACAAGCCTAATAAGAAGAATACTTAATTTTTTTTTAATGTCTATGGCGTTTTTCACTTTTAGATACTATAAGATTTGTTTTTATTTTTTTCCCTGTAAGTTCTAAACATTTCATTTTAAAGTTCTGAACACTTTTAGATGCTATTCCAATTCCCAGTATAGCAGTAAGAGATTTGCTGTTATGGAAGCACACTGAAAATGGTGAGTATAATGTGAAATCAGGCTACTATGTGGCTTTGGAAAATATGTGAGCAGGTTAGGAGCATCTGATTTCATCCCCCTTGTCTATCGAATTGATCTTTTGGTAACAAATTTCGCAGAATGGATCAACTCCTGGTTATTTTCAAAGGAGGAGGAGGAGGCAACAGGTATGATTTTTTTTTTTTCAATACTCTCTGGGCTATCTGGAAAAGAAAAAATCTATGGATTTTTTAAAATAAGAAGCAACAACTAACAAGGATCAACCTCCTTCCCCAACCCGCGAAAACAATGTGCAGTAACAAAGAGGAGTGGTCATGGCCAAGTTATACTTCTCCATCTCCACTTACCCAACATGTATTACAAATTTCTCTATTTCTTTTCGTCTCATTTTTTTATTATCAATCTAAACAACACATTTTTGCCGTAATCTTCAATTTTTATACTTTTTTTCTTCATTTATTTAGCTTTTAATCCGAAAAAAAGCATTAGTAATTAAAATGTTGCGATCTATTCATAATTTCTCATATGATATACATGATTTTATTTTCATGAGACAAGTTATACTCATTTTTTTGGTGTAAGACTCTTAATAGTTAAAAGTCATTTTAGAAGACGACTGATCAAAAATTCAAAATTGAGTCGATAGGTAAGTAATAAAGTTTCTAACACTTTTTATTCATGATATTCAAACACGAGATATTACACAGAAACTCAAGTTATTTTCACTTGATTGTCCTCAATAATTAGTGATAAAATGTCACAGTCACCAATAGAGTTCGCTAATGTTTCGTTAAAAACAGAATTAAGAAAGGAGGTAGTTAGGAGAAAGCAGAAGAGACCGTCAAGTAATGACTGTTACTTTTTAGCTGTCTAATTTTAAAAGAAAAATCCATTTCTTTTTATCTATTCATTTAAAAGTTCAAGATAATATTAATTACAAAATTTTCATAATTGAAAGAGAAATAAAATTGTAAGTTATATAAGGAATGTAATTACGCATAGACACTAGGAGAAAAATTTCTCCAATATCATTTCAAATCCATATATGATACAAAACAGTAGGGAAGCAAACAGAAATTATGATGATGTTTGATGTTCTTATTTATATAAAAAAAAAAAATAATAAAGGGCCCTCTTTTAATAAAGTCATCACACGGTTCGACAACATCAAGTTATATAATATAGAGCAAGACAACGGTAATATACGCACGAATAGCACTTCCAAGATGAAGGAGAAAATTTTCAAGCCTCACGTCCCATGGTCTGCTCTCCTGGGGGAATCATAACCAGTACTGGTTGAGCATTAAAGCCAGGATGAGGTAACCTACGACGGAGCTCACGACCTTCTTGACAAAGAGCACATACATGACAGAAGACATGAGTTGCCAAGTCACATGCTGACTCACAATGTTCACGCTGCACCTCATCTTCCAAAATGCTTCCGCAGCACCCGCATGATCTATTAAGTGCTTCGCAACTTCCCTGAAACCCAAGGACAATAAATAATTCATACAAAGATTTGATTTTTTTTTCATAACATGGGAATGTGATTTTTGTGTTTGAGGGAGTGGCAGATTCTAAGCAAAGGCAAATCTCACTTACACATACGCAGGCTTTTCATTTATCAAGCATGGCATCATATATGAAATACTATAAACCAAGTAATTTTCAGCAATACAAAGTTGATATTGAATACACCAGAAGTTAAATTGAACAAAACTTCAGGCATAGTAGCATATAATTTGGCTGACTATCAACTCCCTACAAAATTTACATACAGAATACCGAAGAGGTTTAAAGTGCACAGGTTGATCAATTAATAACCATGCCACCTAACCCCATTCTTGGGACCAGGAGAGTCACATTATCCAATCTAAAATACTTGTGATATAAACGGATCGGATCACACAGAAAAAAGGTACGAACTGTAACATCTCATCATAATCCCTGGTGTCAGTGTCATATTAGCAGAAACATAGATAGATCTACAATGGGTTACAAGACTGAACAGAAGGAAAAAAGATACAGTAGCATAGGGTGTTTGAGATACACCCTCATCTCTCCTATGCACTCCTTGGTCACTACTTCCTTACCTCCCCTCTCTACTCTGCTCTCGTTTTATTTTACTGTAGCTTTCTACAAAATTTCCCTCCGATTTCCCCCAACATCCACGCTGGCAGTTAATTACCCCCAGTCATGCTGCCCAATTAGGACTGTGATCGCCTACAATTCTTCTTTCTCGCATACACCCTCACAAATAGGAGGTTTCTAAACACATCACTAGATTATAAGGAGCATAGAATAAGAAAGTAACATACCTCTAAATTGAACCTGCGACGAATAGCCGTCCGGCTAGGATAGGAAAACCAGGGTGCAAGGAAATTCCAACCAAAGCAGGAATTTCCAATTATATACATTCCAGAATAAGGCAAGCAGTGATTGGCAAATGTCCCACGAGCAGATCCAAGTCTCTCAACATTGCTTCCATACAGCACACAAGGAGCCACACTCCCAAGAAGACCTATCCCATGACATCAGTTCAAGTATAAGAAAAGTGAATAAACTTTCTATGGATCCAAATCGAAAACACATCAAAAGGGGAACGGGAGGCTTATAATCCACAAGCAATTTTTCTTTATAATTATAGCACTTGTTTTGTTTTTTTGTTTCTTCCTGATTTAAAATTTAAAAACAACCCGATACAAGGTAATAACACATGATTTCACCGGTCATATACTCATATCATAAAGATTTAGTTAAGAGAAAATTACAATCTAGATTCAACTAAACAAACTACTCATAGCTGATTCTGATGTTTCCGCAGCTGAGCTCACATACACACACACACACAAAATCCTAAATTCCAATTCTAAGGGAACCAAATGGAAACCTAACACGTGCCATTGAAACATTCATCCGAATCAATCCTAAATTCCAATTCTAAGGGAACCAATGTAGACTCTAACTAATTAGGTATTTTTTGTTTCGCTCAGGATTCAATTGCACAAGGTGAAGAATGAAAAGAGGAAAAATAATAGAGAATGGAAATGGAGCATAAGTTAGGTCAAAACAGGAATGTGAGATGAGAGATGGAAGGACTGACAAACTTCGAGATCGCTGCTGCAGAAGTGATCGTTTTGGCCGAGACAGGCGCAGATGGAGGAGTTCCAAGGGGCGCGGCCCATGGGCTGGCCCACGACACTGGCGTGGGCCAGAGGGAGCCCATCAGCGGTCCAGCCGAGGAGAAACTCGGGAGTCTCAGGTGGCGTTGGTGGTTCGGATTTGGGTTGGGGATGGGGCTGGTGGAGAAGAGGACTTGCCTCCTCGTTATTCGGTTGCTCATTATCGGCCATTGAGATTTTGAGATTGAGCTGAACGGAACGGATTGGAATGGGATCACAGGATTTGGAAGAGAAGGGATGTCGGTGGAGACCGGAGATTCCCCGCGTCGTCGTCTCCTCCTTTTATTGCCAAACACTCCAACACGCGTCAAGCTACTATTTCTCACTTCCTTTAATAAGATACCAACACACAACCGTTGGCTTGGATTCAGATCATGACGTGGAGTCCTCCACCTCTTCTATCAGATACTATTATATAATGTATATTTGTTCCCTATATTTTTAGTCAATTTTAGTTTTAATTTCTATATTTTTAAAAATATCAATTTGATACTTATACTTTTAAAAAAATACATATTTAATCGTTGAACATTAAAAAAAAACTAAATCCATTTATTTTCTTAATATTCAAGGACTAAATTCATCTATTTTTTAAAATATAGAAATTAAATCCACCAATTTTTTTAAATGATAAGAGTCAAAAAATTGATTTGACAACTATAAGAAATAAAACAAAAATTATTTAAAAGTACATCATGAAACATATTTATCCTTAAAAAATATATCATCTTGGCTTCATTCATACTCATAATAAATGTAGAGTTATTCCAAGAAAAAATATATAAGTTTTTTTTCTCGTATTCTATGTTTACTAGAGTTTAATAGTTTATACATGATGGTGGTGTAAAAAAATTATGCCATTAATCAATTAAAATTATTATTAGTTAAATAATTATTATAAAAATTAATAAATTTATTATACATGATAATTTGTGGTTTGATGTTAGTATAAAATTATTTTATATTATTAGTGTATGATTTATTATCTCTGTTTATTATTCCCATTTTAATGAAAACAATTCATTTTTAAATATTTTTTATAATTTAGTAAAATAAAGATATTACTTCTAAAATGTCTATTTTGAATTAAACCAACATCTTCTTTCCTCAAACCCATTCCCGATTAGATTGTCTGCCTCAGTCACGGAAGGGGCGGGCCACTATGCAGATTAAATCTAAGGGTTTGGGCTGATGCATTTTTTGGGACTCATGAGTCATGACTAACTTTATTATTTTTTGAACATGAGAATTGCTATTAGCATCCTACAACTGAAATTTTAACCCCCAAGTTTCCATTTTTATTTTTTATTTATCAAAAATACCCTCGATAAAAACCAGTTCATGTTGTGTTAGTAGGGAGGTGAATTCAAAATGCATAATAGAAACAAGTTTTTGTCCTATTAAACTTTTTGAAAAAAAATAGTTGTGTTAACATTTTATGAAAAATTATCATAACAATATTTTTTCCATTATGTTAAATTTAATCAATGAAACATGTTTTTGCCAGTCAAAATACCAAAAGGATGTTTTTGTCTTCTTCACTTTGGTTGGGAATTTTAGATGGTAACTTGGGGATGCCAATAGCAGAACACTTTTAACAATTTTAATTTTTTTAAAGCTTGAGTACTTCATAGTTATAGAATTCGGACATTAAAAGTTTTAATTCCAATGACCCAAAAGCCTAATTACAAGATTTAAATATATTTTAAATTTTTTATAAATTACCAAATTTTATTTTGAGTCTCTAATTAAAAAAAAACTTTTGCGTTGAGTCTTTAATAAAATAAAATAAAATATTTTATCCTTATTATTTTATTTTATTCTTTTTAATATGTCTATTTTTTTGTTTTTCTCCCTAAAATACGTAGACCATTTGTCTTTAGTATCTATCAAAATATTTTTAAAAGAGACTAATACAAAATAAATAAAATATTATAAGAACTCAAATGAAAAAATAGGTAAATTGAAAATGACTAAAACAAAATAACAAGCATAAAAAATAAATAAATTGTTTTATTAGGAACTAAGACAGAAAAAAATTATCAGGGACTTAAAGAAAAAATTATTAATTTATAACTTATTAGAGATCTAAAATATATTTAAGTCATATTTTAATTAATTTTAAATTTAGAATCTCATGCTCTGGTAGCTTATTTGTGAGATATTTTATTTTATTTAATTGGTCACTGGTTGTAAATTAATTGGCACTCAGGATCATCACTGAAGTCACTTTAGGGTGAATAAGGCCTTTTCTTTTTTTCTTTTTTTGACGGAATAAGGCCTTTTCTAAATTATACAATTTGAGCTTATTTGAATAAACTTTTCCAATAAGTACTTTTAGAAAGAAAAAAAAATGAAATAGTGACTCTATAAGCTAAAAATGAAAAAAGTTTCACCCCACATAAAATAGAAACCGTATCAAGACATTTTGTCCTGAAATGAAATTGCCATTTATCCACAGTAACTCACATTGGCGGTTTCTTTGTATTTTTTTTCCTTGGCGTTTTGATCAGCTGATCGCTGGTGCTAGAAGGTTTTAGATATTAAGTGGTCCCAAATCCGAGATTAGTACATACCCTTCTGGGACCAATCTCCTTGATCATGACATTTCTGTTTGACAATATATGCAAATACAATCTTCCAATACCTTCCCAAAATCTGTGAAGTTGCAATTCACTGCACCCATTACGCTTATAACCATAGTACAACCTTGCTGAAGGTTTGAAAGCTGTACAATAATTGCTTTCAGGAACAATTTTGTTAGATTTTATCTTAAAACTAATTGGCATTAAGTGAAGTTGCCCAACAGATATATAAGCTGCACTCCAAGGATTGAGGCAGCCGATGTGAGACTTAGGTATTTTCCAATACACCCCCTTCACGCCCAGCACTTATTGGGCTTGGTACGTGAACCACAAATGATGGATGTTCGTCGCAACGGAAGGGAAGGCGAGGTCCCAGGTCAGAGCCTGGGATCATCCCAACTCACAATTTCTTAAATCAGATGAACGTCGTTCCTAACTAGATAGCGTCGTGCCATCGTGGGGAATGGCCCATGGGGTATCAGGATAAAGTAGTCACCTCTAGTTTTTCCATGAGCTCACATAAAGTTGAGGAATAAAATGTGTACAATAAATTTTGCTTTCATTTTTTTTACAATCTTTCTTCATTGTTTCTGTAACAAAAGTAGTAAAATGGAAAAATACTCTCTATTTCAGTATAGATTTTCTCTTGGGTTTGAGGCAACCCTGTCAGAACATTAATTAAGTGTACTCTACTTATTTTTCTAGTCTCATTAGGTCTTTCTTTTTCATTATTAGAGTTGGGAGTTAGTTTTTACAATTATGGACAGAAAATCAATGAGTCTCTAAGATTCTATTATATAAGTAGCATTTCTCAAGTTATTAGAACAACTTTCAATCACATAGCGAAATCTGACATCATACTTTAACATAAAATTCTAAGACGGGTTTATGAATTTTCTCCTCATTTATATGATATTTAACTTTTTCACTTTTATTCGATGTGAGACTTCACTCACACACTTGTACTCCAACAACAGAATGAATTTTTGTGCAAAAACTCTCTCTCCCTAAAAGCAAAACAACAAAACACCGGAGAAAAATAGAGACCAAAAAATCGGACAGAAGGAGATGAAGAAGAAGAAAGTAAAATATAAACAAAAAGTAGATGTACTGGCGTAAGGGGGTCGTGACGGAGAAGGGGGAAGCGGGTGAGATGCGGAAGAGGAAAAGGAGATGGAGGCAGAAGAAGAAGAAAGAAAGAAAGAAGCACCTGTGAGGAGAGAAGGAAAAAAAAAGGCAACATGAAAGGAAATGGAGGATAAAAAAATATTTAAATTTTTTTAATGAATATTTAATTTAATAAATATTTAAATAAAATATTTAAAAGTGAGATACACGTGAGATTATAAAAAATTATTTAAAATCTCAAAATAAGATTTATCATTAAATAAAAAATAAAAAAAATATTAAAAAATCTTCAATTCTAGATAATGTTGTATGATCTATTATAAAATAGTCTAAGATTTCAATTTGAAATCTAGTAGTAAAGTTACTCTTACCCTTTATTCTAGTTCCTTAACCCTTATGTGCTCGTGCGTAATCAATTAACGATTGCTTATTTTCCATTTTACCTTTGAAAATTCGCCCTACGCGTTAAAGAGAAGAATATACTATCATGATTTTTGCACATTATATTTCTGGACGTCCAGAGGAAAAACCATCCTAATTTCATAATTGTATCGGAGAAGATAACATCTTAGAAGCATATCTCTCACACTCTGTAAGATAATAATACGTGAGGGAATGTCTACATCTTTGAAGGGAACATGAATGATGACATATTTCACATCTAGCCATTCATTTTTCTTAAAGAAATGCAACATCATGCATATGGATCAAGGCCACAAAACACATCACAGACAAGCTTCAACGAAAATAAACAATCAAGGTTAGAAAGTACATCGACTGTTGGGGTTAGATTTAAACAAGAGAATCTAAACTTATGAAATTTAAAAATAATCGATTTTACATTTTTAAATTTATTGGGGTGTGATAAGGTACAGTTGTATGGTTATTGTTTTGCAAATCATTATATTTTAGTTATTAGAATGAATTTTGCAATTGCAATATTCTTATTAATGCTTTTCATTTTTTTTCGTCAACAAGTGCCATGTTAACTTTAGAGCAATTGTTAACAAGACTTGATTAATAATCAAATCCACAAATTTTAGCCCAATAAATAGTTTTGCTAAGAATATAAATCAATTCAGTAAATTTACTTTTGAATTTATTGCTTGCTTCATCTAAAAGTACTTCTTTGAATTTCAACAAGGCTTCGTTAGGTTCAAATATTCCGTTAACTATGCCATCATAATACTAGAAATGAACGAGATTTTAATGCAGTAACAACAGAAGCAGGGACAAAGATGGACCACTCGTTGTCAACTAGTAATTATCAAGTTTGCTGTCACTTCATCTTATTATAAATGCTCTTCTGAAGAGTCACATGCCATTAACAAACGGAAAAATTCGACAACAATTTAATGTAACTGAATCACTGTCACATACGCATTTTACTTCTGTGGACCGCGGAATATAGTATATGCCTCCAGCAGAAAATAACAACTGTGTGCATTTGAGTTTGTGAAAAAAGATGTACATTGTACAGGTGAATCTTAGGTTCAAAATACCCTTACACATCCATTTTGATTTTCTTTTCGTTCTATATATGAATATTGAAATCACTTCGAACAATAAAAATGTAATACATTTTTCGTAACGGTTTTAGTTTACATGTGCCGTTAGCAGACTAACAAACCCATTCCCATTGTGACAGTATCCTCCTAAAATCTGAGTTGGAAATTTTAGAGGGAAACAATTCAAACAAGTTATGGAATTTGGTTGAACTAAGTAGTAACTAGTAAACCATTTGTGAGCTGGGACGCCTAAGATGCGTGTTCAAACCTGATTAGAACTACCATCTTCGAAGTATTCTTCCCCATTACATTTATTCTTTAAGAAATAAAAATCCATCATATAATTTTCGTGTAAAAATGTGAATGGTGTGAAAGTTGTTTAGTGGCTATGACTATGTTTGCCTGTATTTTTTTAGCAAATTTGAAATGATAAAGGTCATAATAATAGTTGCAGACCAAAGATTATAGTAAAAATATTTTTTATCAGAGAATTTATACTTGTTTTATCATAGAATTTCAATATAATAATGCACAGATCTAAAAAAATAAGTGTTAAATGACCAATATTACGTATATATAACATGAAAAGTATTGAAAAATGTACTAAATAATTATTTATTCAAACAGAGCAGAGACCATGTGTGTATTTTTTTTATGGCCAAAGAACAAAAACAAAATTGATATTTGTTTCAGGATTAAAATAAGGAAACACAGCTATGGGTACTAGAGTTGTAGTGGTTGTTTTATTAGTATTATTTCTAGCGCTTAGTAATTAAAAAAAATACATGTTTTAATAAATATTTATAACCAATATTAATTGTTAAGCACATGTCAATTTTCTAATGAGTTTAAATAATTTAAAGTTAATTCTATCTAAATCAAATTTATACAATTTAAAACAAATGAGCAATCGTTGAAGTTAGGTAGTGTGCGCTCCCATTGCACATTTCAAGGCTCATTGCAGTATACTTTGTGAAGGAATTCTGGTACTAGCTGCTATTTATCCAATAAATTAGCGTTCTCTGTGCTTATTAAAAATAAATATTAGAAACAAGATGGGGCTCACGGCAGAGTCCTAAATAGTAAAGATACAGAGTTCCAATCCAAATTAACTTTCCACTTTGCACTTTCCACCCAGTTGGAAAGTTGGTCAGAGAATCCAACGATAATCTAAATAGTTAAAATTAAATTGAACAACGTTGGGATGAGTGTTATGCTGTTTTTGATGGCAGCTTTAAAAAATAACTTCAAAATCTTACTCCAAACAGTATCTGCGCATTCATTAGCGTAAATTAATTTAGAAACAAAGGCGAAATTATTAAGAAGAAAATTACGCCTAAACCCCATTTTCACCTTTTCTTTAATATTATTTTTGAGATTAATTAATGAACTCCGCGAAGTTCGATAAGTGAAAGAAACAAAAAAAGCAGCACATGAAAGCAAATTGCAGAAAGCAGCGAGTTCAGGTTCTTAACATGGTTGGCAGAGAAAAAAGAAATTCAGACTTCAGGCTTGTGTAATGTAATGACAAGAAATGCATTAACTACTGAGAGGACCGAAAACAAGTACCTGAACTCACTTCTATACTTTCCTCTTCCTTCGTTCTATTTACAATTACTACACGCTCACACCACCTTTTTATGTTACCAACGAGCCCCACCGATTAACGCGTACACTCCAGGTGTCAAAGACTCAAACATATTCAATTCAATTAAATAATTACATATAAGAAAATAAACAAATAAGACTATATTCAAATGAGTAGTAGTAGTAGGAAGGAAGGAAGCAAAATATGGAGATAAGATAATAATTAAAAATAATGGATTAATGATTAATCAAATTCCAACCTTCTTTTATTCAACAAATTCCTAGTATTATTTACCAGAGGGTCAAGAAGTCTGTGTCCGGTTCTCGCCGGTTCCGATTTGCACCTAGTGAGTACAGTAGGACGTGATGATGCAGACTCTGTTTCTGTTTCAACTTCCTCAACCTTTTCCGGTTCGGTGAGTGAAGCAATTTTTTCTCTGAGAAAACCTAATTCGGGTTCCGTTTGGGGTTCCTCGGAAGTGTGTTGTTGTTCCGTCGTGTTCGGAATTGGAAACTCCGTTTCTTGGTCCTTAACGGGAGAACTCCAGAACCTACTAGCCAAAGAGGAAGATCTGTACGGCGCGGATCTACAGCGAGTTAAAAGCAAAGCGTTTCTCGGGGGCGTGCTTGAATTGGAAGCAAAATCACTATCCTTATCGACATTCACTCTCTCATGGAACGGTAATTCTGATTCTTGGTCGTGAAAATTGCGCTCGGGCTCGGAGTGATGTTTGAGCGTGGTGGGCTTTCGGCGGAAGAAGCTGGGCCAGTTGGGCCAGAGGGGTTTGCAGCGGCAGGGGTGGTTGTTGGGGCTTCGGATCCAACAGCAGTAGCAGCGGCAGCGGCAGCGCGGGGGAGCTAAGTCACGTGTGGTGGTGGCGGCTTGTTTGACTCGGACCTGGCCCATGCACGTGACCTTGGGGGAAGAGGGTTCCTGGGTTTGGGTTTCGATGGCGGTGGTGTTTTTTTTCCTTACGAACATTGGGCTTGATTTGGACCTTCTGGTGCTTCTGCTGGCAGCATTGCTTCTGAGAAACCTCATGAGTGGGGGAGGGAACTTGTCTGTGCGACCCGGACTCGAAATGGGTTTGGCTGATAGCTTCATGGTTTGTGGAGAAGAAAGGAATTTGAGTGCTGCTACTACTCACTTGTTGTCAAACGCAAACCAGATTATGGGGTGTGTCTGGGGCAGCTTTGCTTTCTGCAAAATGCTTTTCCCATTTTTGTTTTTTTGCTGTGGACTTTTTAAATTATATTGCATCTTCGCACGGATGGCTGAATCCGCTTTACTGTCAAGATCTTTTTTTATATATTATTATTATTTCCAGGTCCTCAGCTTCTCTTTCTCCTTCCTCTTTTTTATTTTTTATATTTTAAATATTGTTTTAAACTGTAAAAAATATTATAAACGATACAAAATAATTTTATTTTGTAATTTTAAGAATGAAAAATAAAATAAACACATTTTATAAAAATTTAAATAAAAAAAGTTATAAACAAAAATGAAAAAAAAAATCCTAAACAAGAACAAAAATATATCTAAGTTTTTTCTTACATTTGTTATGTCAATGTTGTTTTCATACTCTTTATGCTATAATATAGCTTTAGTCATTAACTTTATTTCCTCTTTAAAAACATAATAATAATATTATTGAAACGTTACTTCATAAATGGTAACATTTTGTATCAGTATATGGGCAAAATTACATTATCATATGGCTATAACAACCAATCTTATTTAAGGCCTCCTCATCAATTTGAGCCAATCGTTGTCTTTTGATCTCCCTCAAAGCGTGCGTGTTACATTTGTGTTCCGAAAAATGAATTAAATATAAGATAAGCGGTTATTTTTATCTTTAGATGTGCAATTATATGATATAGAGGATGAATTTGTCATTACGCCACAATCTTTATTTATCAATATAGAAATATATTTATCATATAATATTTTGTTAATTTTTTTATCATCTCTAATTATCAATATAATGACATATTTGTTATATAATATTTTTTTAACTTTTTATCTTCCCACTCCCTAGAAATATGGGTAAATAGTCACTTTTATCCCTAAATGTGTAATTCGCTATTAAATGTATCTTTAAAGAATGAAAACACAAAATTTAGTCTTCGAAAGTGTAAAAAATATGAAAAATATATTTGGCTGTTAACTTTTGTTCATTACCTTTAATAAAATAGTTAAGATTCGAATAAATAAAATATGAGATATATTTATCTTTTAGGGTAATTTGAAAAAATTTGTAATGATTGATATTTATCTTGGATAATTTTTATTGTGACAGATAAATTATGATTGATAATCAATATTATCGTTATTATTATATTTGTTTTAAATTATGTTTGTCAATATATTTTTTAAAGTAGTTGTGTGTAATGTTATGTTTGTAGTGATAAAAAATGATAAAAATTTATCTTAAAATTATATTTTACCCTTAAGTGAAACGAAATTTTGGGTCTATCAAATCAAATTAGTCCAATAGAAACATATTGATATTTAGGTTCAATAAAAAATTAATGACATTTTCGTTCAATAATAGTAACTTATTAACATTTTTTGTCCAATGAAATGTACTAACATTTAGGTAAAAAAAATACTGACAATTTCCTTTAATAAAAAATATTGACATTTTCGTCTAACAAAAAATTATTGATATTTATGTCAAAAAATAATATTTTATTGGCATTTTTGTTCAATTTAGTCAACATGATCACATTGACATTCATTTCAATAAATTTGTCTTTTTATGTCATGTAAACTATTTTATTAATAGTGACATAAAAGTTAATGATCGAATATATTTATCGTACTTTTTACACTTTTAGAGACTAATTTTATATTTTTATCTTTCAAAAATACATTTATCAACGAATTACATGTTTAGGAAAAAAATGACTATTTATTCTTAAATATATTTCTTTTATTATGCAATTCAATTGTTTTACTGAACTTCATAACCAATGTCTGTTGCATGAGAACAAAACTGATGTTGGGGGTGTTAACTAAGGAGAGTATACGCAAGCATTATTATTGTCACTTTTAAAACATGTTTGGATTAATTTTTTTCTCTACTTTTGTGAACTGAACTTCTCAATACACATAAATATAATGTCTTTGTTGAGAGCAATCCTATAGACAATAGAGTTGAGATTGGATCAATCTTCAAAGTTGAGTTTGTAAGGAGACAAGAAAATAGTGACCTTTCATGGTTGCTCATAAGCTAGCACATGCATGCAACTATATATATAGTTTCTATTTTCTACAAAATAATCTTTTTTGTTTAGCTTGGTGCACACATATATTATGGCTCAATATATTTTAGTCAGTAAACATCTATATCTATATAGATATAAATATAAATATAAGTATATAGATATCAATTAACATATATTAGCATCTATTAAATATTAAAAAAATTAAGAACCATAATTCAAATTCTGTATAATATTTATGTTTATGGCGTGTGATAAAAAATACTACGTACATAGAACTAAATATATATTGATTTACCTATTTCTATTGAAATGAAAATAGTTTTTTCTAGTAATATAATGTATTATATTATTATTAACTCGTAATATACTTATATTAATAGATTTTTTTATTTTCAAATTAGATAAAATCATTATAAACAATAAAATTATTCCTCTTTCTTTTTCTGAATATCTAACGTAATTATGGGCATGTCACAATAACTCAAGATAATTTGTTAAATTGAAATTACTCCACCCCATTTGATAGCTAAGTAGATAATAGAAATCAATCTAAAATTAAATCATTAGTTATACGACATTTTTTATACTATATTGTATATTCACGATACCTGTTATCAGTCACCTTGTAAGACTTTAATTAAGCCGTTTTTATGATGATAAAATATTTTAAAACTACCCTTACGATTATGACCTGATATTAAAGATGCTAAAAAAGATTGCAGAGCATAAATTTTATGTGATTTTTTAAAACTTTAAAGCAAAGAAATAATTAGGGTTTGCTTAGTGGCATAGTGGTAAGAGGTCTAGGTAGCATAAACTAGATCATTAATTCTAATTTTAGTTTCTGCAAAAAAAAAGGAAGTTATAATTTGAGTACAACTTTTTTATACCAAAAAAATCATGATATATTTATCTCAGCATTTTAAATTAACCCCTAAAAAGCACTCTTAATTAGTTAGTTTATTGTTTTCTTTATGATTACTATTTGTCCTGTTACGATTACGATTACGAGGCAACTATTCTGGACTTGAGACACACGGTTTGCTTTGATAGGTGTAGATTGATGGATGAATATTATCTTGTAAAATACGTGCATTATGCAATGGGACAGTCGGGATCCAGGAAAAAAACTAGAAAGTTATAAGAAAGAAAGAAAGTAGTAAAAACAGAAGGAACAAGGCAAGTGTTTCAGACAATCCAGTCCACTCAGTCAATCAAAATAAATTTATTATTGGATTGCTTCTTATGCTTTTCATTTTTTAAACTTGTTTAATTTTGGAGAGCTATTACTCATGGACAGGGGTGTGAAAAAAATGGATTGAATCGTACTCTAACTTTGAATCTAAATCAAATTAATTTTTTTAACTAATTTAAAAATTTGAGTATACTATTTTATAAAATAAATTCCATAATTTTTTTTATAAAATCAGCTCGATTAATTAAATTGATTTTTATTTAAATATATTTTCATTTAAAAAATAGTTTAAAAATAAATTTAAAATTAATTCGACTCTTGTTTAAAATAAATTAGAAATTAATTTATTTTAATTTAATTTTAAACCAATTTTTAAATTGAATTGATTATTTGGATATAACCCTGAACAGATTAAAATACTTTAAAATTAATTTGATTTAATTTTTTTACCGAACTAATTTCTCTTACCCTAACGAACGAGAAAGCTCCTACACTAATCAGATTATCATCCAAGAAAAATTATAGACATGATGTTTCGTGCTCCCACCTCCTTCGTCAATCTCCCCGTATATAGGATGAATATGAATAGGGCCAGTTTCCAAGATTTTGTAGTAGGCAGCACAGTGAAATTCCTGTATGTATAATTTTTTTCTATTTACAAAATTTAAACTTTAAATTTTATTTAAAAAATCCAAACTCAGTACTTATAATATATATATATATATATATATTGTGTGATAATTTATTAGAGTACAAGAGAATATTTTAAAATTTAATTAATAATAATAAAGTTTAATTTTTGTGTATTAATAATGTAAAGAATTTTTATACTATCAATTAATTAGAATTCAGGGTAAATATGGTGTTTAAATAATTTTTATAAAAATTAATAAATTTATTATTTATCATAAATTTATATTTAATAATCATATAAAAATTCTTTACAATAATATACAGACAATTTTCTCACGAAAATATATATTTCTTATTCCCCTCACAAACCTTTAATAGTATGAAATATGGTGGAATGATATTGAATTATTGATAGAAAATCAATACTATCAAGTAAGGTGGAATGATATTTTCTCATGAAAATGCTAAATATTTTTATAAGTTAGAATTTCTTCAAAATAAATTGATTTTGGTATTGACTCTTGGATGCACGAGTGATTGACCTCACTTTAGTTTATTTATTAACCTTCTTAAATTTTAAAAAAATCCTGAATAATTTTTTTTAAAATGTGTAGCAATATCATATCAATTCGTTTGCAACAAGAAAAATATATTTTTTTTCACGGTGATTATTTTGTTTGCTATTGGACTATAGGTTGTACCATGTACGCCAAAAGAAAACAATGCCAGTGTGTTATGGACTCATGGAGTTGTTTGTTTAAGTTTTTTTTTTATATAATAAATAGTATATTTTTTTAATGTGTTTCTCTAAATATTTAAAAAAAAACACTTTTTTGAGAAGCAACTGTTATTTATTTATGAAAAAAAAATATTTTTTTTCTTAAAAAATTTAAATAAACTGGCCTTGTTCTCCAAAAAATAGTGTTTTTAGAAGTGAGAAGTTGACAAGTTGAAAGCCGAAGCCTTCTCAAACGCCATTTCCAACATCGTGGAACCATAGTTTGTCGTGATTTTCTTTTGTTCAAAACATGTCCTTTTCATGAAACACATCTTAAGAAAAATACTTATTCCGTACTTTAGTCCTGCTTCTATTCGGGCATTGCCTCTTCAGATTAAAATACATTCATCAGAACGTGAATGTCAAATGTTTTGCTAGCCCTGGGAAGACAACGAATAGCCATCTGCGGCATTTTTTAATCAAAACCACTTATCATTTAAGGAAAGGGGACAAAAGGGGTGGTGAAAAGTGCTTGCAAAAATTTGAACAAGCATCAGTGATTGGTTATGGGTTGCCATGAATTATTTTTTCTTATAAGAGAAAAAAAACGCAATCCTCTAATGCATGCTGGCCCCCAATACCATGTTCTCACGCCTTTCCGTGCTGTCTCTCACAACATAGTGAGTCAACCCACACTATGTTCAAGATTCCGTCAATAATTTCTTTACAATCCTATTCTTATGTGGATGCAATTTAGTTCACAGAACCACACAAAATGTGGATGCAATTTGGTGATTTCAGTGTTTATATCTCCCAACAAGAGAGCATAGAAAGTCAAAAGTATTTCAGTTTCAGCAGCCTCAGTTCCTTGTGCGACTCGTGAAGATAGCTTGTGAATCAAAAAGCAATGGCATTATTATGTTATGGCCCCCGAGACAAGAGCAAATCTGAGATCAGTCTATGGAAAATAGACGTTGAAATATGAAATCCTCAAAGATCAATTACAATATTCACATGTCCATACTGCAAAGTACATCACTACATGGGTTGCAACTTGCATGTATTAAAATTTAAAAATATGAATATGGGTCATCTTGAGATCTGCTACCTGTAGAATTAAATGATACATCTAACACAGTAACTTTATAAGCAGTTGTTCTATCAGATTTTAATTTTATCAACTTGCATGTGTTAGATGTATCATTTAATTTTGTGAATGTACTTTGTATGCTCATATACATCAACACTAGGTTCAGAATATATAGGTGTTTTCACATCACCAACTGATAGCAGTGACTTAGAGTCCAGAGTGTTACAGTCCCAATCGCTGGTTCCCTTGTGAGCCTCAGTTTCATGATCTGAGAACAATAACCGATATTAGAGATACAGTTTTTTTTGCTAATAAAGCATAGTAATGCAAAATGAATGAAATAAAGATGCAGTTTCAACCAAACAAAGCAATCATTATGAACCTTGCCCGAAACTGTGGATAGAGGGAGTTCGGAAAGGAGTGTGATGCAGTTCTTTAGTGCCTGGAGTTCAGCTTCCTTTTCTTGGAGTTTAGATTGAGCCACGTTAAGTTCAGATTCCAATTCCGCAATCTGGTTTTTCTGTTGTTCTATCAGCAATTGAGATCATGAGTAAAATCAGATATATGGTGTGGCTACAAATGGGACTATATGTCATATACTTGATCACAACATTCAGGCAGTAAGCAGATTTATAAATTTGATCAGAGAAGACAAGAATAAGAGAATTCTTGTTACAAACAGAGGACAAAGCTAGCTATGCTAAACTACACTAATGATTACCTTCATAATTATTCCTTCCTTCTTATTTCATCACTGTCATATTTATAATGATTTCAACAAAAGATAATATATAACATTCCAAATGGCCATAACAGAAAGGAAAATATCCTAATAACAACCGAATGAGATGAAGTTTGTTATAACAAAAAGATATTTTGGGGCAATAACAGAATTAGTGGAGTTAGTGGTGGAATATCCTAAAACGGGTGCCCATGCTGTTTTGTTAGAAAATAAAATAAAAGAAAGAAAATAAATACGAAGAAGATGCACAGTCTTGAATTAAATAACAAAATAACAGTAACGAAATAAATTTAATTGACAACACATGAAATTAGGGAAAGAAAGATATAGCCTGGGTTGAAGCGCATAAACGCTATCCTTAGAGAGAAAACGCTCCCACGGGTAAGAAATTCTTTGATTGCGCTCCTCTCCCAAGATACGACAACCCGTTGATTCCGATCGTGTGCAGCGAAAGGATTCCTTATGAACACCAATGCTCTTACTCTCAAGAAATAAATTATTTTATAAGAGAAGAAATATAAAATTTTGAAAGAAAGGAATGAGACGGTAGCTCTGTTAGTATTCTCTCCCTAGAGAGGAAGAAAGATATATATTGGAAAATATGTCGTTAGATAACAACTTAGAGGTATCAAAACAACCTTAACAAATTATTGACTCATTAAAACAAAATCTTAAGAAAATCTAAAATAAATATTTTATTTTATAAAATAGAATTAATATAATTAATATATATTTATAAATTTTAAATTAAAACACAAATATTTATCAACATGTTTATCCTACACTTCAGTCATTGCTATCAATTCTGCTGCACAAAAACAAATCTAGGAAGACAAACCACCAATTATCTAAAGAAAATAGAATATTCTACATGCAACTTGAGTTTAGACTAAAGTATATTAAGTTATAAACAACTTGAATGCCCACTTTGGAAACAATAGAAATAAATAGGAATATGGGATGATACTAATTGAATTGTCACGCCTCAAAAAGAAAAGGCCAAAATAGTATTAAAAAATGCGATAACTGAAGAAAAAAAGATGAAAATTTTCTCGTACAAACAAAAGAGAAGATACTCATGAAGTTCATCTCGTCTAATTTAGGCCTTATTTCTTCATGGAAATTAGTGTCTACAGGATGCCCAAGAAGCTTTTGGAGTTGATCAAACTCAAGTTCTGCTTCCAGTTGATCCATTTCCAGTACCAGCGGATCCGAGTCTTCTGTAAGAGCACTAGTTTCACATTCACCATTATCATTTACTGGGAGATTCCAAAATTTGACATTATTGTCTCTGAGTTCACTCTTCGTCTGCTTGAGCATTATTTCATCTTCCCTGCCACTCATTTTGCAACACTCCATACCAATATTGCCAACATAATCCAAAACTTGATGAGCACGTGATGATTTTCTTATGATGAGCTCAGATTTTAGTTCCTCAACGGTTTTTGCCATTTTGTCCATGGTGTTATTGTTGGGAAACTCGAACATTCTCGCTTTGTGAAGTTAAGATAGACACTTAGTAATTAAAGGTAGTAATGAAAACACACGATTATAATTCTTCAATATGAAGATTTTTCCACTATAAAAAAATAATAGTAGGGTTATAAAGATGTATTTACAAAATTGACTCACAATTTTTTATGGGGGTAGTAACAAACTGACACCTTGACAACAATTTTTTCCTCGAGGACATCTCGGATCCAATGATACCTTATGTCAATGTGGAGGAGAGTAAACATCGAATAGATTTACATCGATGGACCACGAGTCACCATAGAAAGGAACTTGACACCACACTTTAACCCAAAATCTTAAAGCTCAGATTTATAGGTCTTTCTCACTTATATGGTGCTCCACTTTTACATTTTTACCCGACGTAAGACTTCATCTCATACTTGTAACCCAACACTTGATTAGTTCATTCATCTCAACTTTTCCGGCCATCATACACATCATTCCAAATCTAACTCCCGAATCAAATAAGGCGCTATCTGAAAAAATATATATGATGTTAAAATTTATTTTTTGCAAAGAACAAGGAAAATTCAACTTAACAGAAGTCCTTATCTTGAGGTTGAATTATGTTATAGACTAGAAGACATATTATGTTTGAAGCAAATTACTAATTTAGCTGTCATGTTGTTATGTAAAATGATACATTATCACATGGTGCGGATTGCAGAATCTACAGTTCCTTTGACTAGTATAGTCAAAAGAACAGTGAAAAATTTAAAATGAAGTAGCACAAAATTATACACTGAAAATTAATAACATTGTGACTTAAAACACTGAAAACTGCGCAGTTTAAGTCCATTAAGCACTGCCTTCCAGATATCCTTAAGCGAAGCCATTTGCAAGATCATTAATGATTAAACACGTGAGGTATAGCATCTTAAACATTTTATAAACATCAAATAATAACAATTACAGAATAATTGGATCAATCCCATAAATTGTTGCTAATTGAAAATTAAAATAACCAAATTAATTTTTTATTTGACTAAATCAGGTTTTAAGTTTAATTTTTTAAACTGATTTAATTCAATCCAAACTAATTTTTTCTACATATATATAATATATTTTTTCGTAAAATTAGCATATTATTATACTTTTATAAGTATATATTTATAAAATTACAAGATTTCTTTTTTCTTTTTATGGTTTTATTCTCTAGATTATATTTTATTATTTTAATGTATTTATACTTTTTTTTTTAGATTTTTGATAAATTAAAAATGTGTTACTGTCATTTAAATTATATCTTAATATAGAATTGAAATATTTTCCTTCTTTCAAAAATCTGATCCAATTCACACATATATCCAAACAATCCAATTTCTCTCCATTTCTATCTAGCACAAAATTGTTATCCATAAGATTCATTAGTTCCATACGTTATTTTGCACCAGCAATGTGTCAAATATGATATATTTGCTACAAAGGTTACTAACCATTTGAAAGCAATCTTGTTTCAAATTTGAAGTTGAGAAGGGGAGAAAAACTGTTAACCTTTGAGAGGAAACGATTAAATGTTTATTTGATTCCTACATACGTTCTTATGAGTACATGTTGGGCCTTGTTGTTATTGTATTTCTTACTTGAGTGAGTGTTATATGTAAAAAATATTTGTAAGGGATGGGAAAAAGAGAATATTTGTAAGAACAGAAGACAAGTAAGTATAAGTGTGGCCTTTGGAAGAACAGAATGCAGTATTCCCAGGTATATTCTTGATGGGTTTTCTCCTCTTGAAAGATAAAGATGCAGTTTTGCCAGGTATATTCTTGACGGTGGCGAAACACGTGGATCCTACTGCTACAACAGGCCACATTGAGAGTGAGACAAAGCAATGATGATGCAAACAGAACTACCAAATCAAATCAAAATGTGCATTCAGACAAGAAGAAGCTAAATCTCATGAGATTACTTCCTGCTGATTCTATCTTGGAGAGGAAGGCATGGTAATTTTTATCGTGTAATTCCTTTTTATCGGGTCATCTCGGTCTTTCATTTTTTTTCTTCTTTGTTTCATTTTTCACAAATCAGATGAAAACTAATTTTGTAATCTAAAATTTAGATTATAGGAACTAATTTCCATAATATATTTAGTTGTACTAGGTTACACTTTTCTAAAATTATATTTAAAAATGGAAAGAGTATGTTTTATCAAAAGAGTTAAAAAGAAAAAGAATAAAACTAGCACAAGTATGAAGAGGAAAAGGGAAATGTGGTAGCCACTCCTTGGAGGGTTGAAGGGAGCTATGCAAGGCCCAAATATAAGGTATGGGCCGAAAAAATGTTTTTTCTTTTTTTTTTTATAAAAAAAACACTTTGTCTAGTTGGGTTTGGTTGCCTTCCTTGAAAAGTTGCAGAACACAGTGGCCGGCCGCCGCGAACAAACGAAGAGTGCAAGTGTCCGCAAAGCCGTTACTCTTACTCATCACATGAACCCCTAAATCCTAATTGCTTTGTTTTCCCCCAATTCCCAATGGCGAACGACTCGTCGTTTTTGTTCGCCGGCATTCGTTTCGATAGAAAGAAGTTCGGCGCCGATATTGCCAGGTTCCAGGTACCAATCTCTTTTCCTCTTCGTCCAATTTACTCATTCATCTATCCACTCTTGTGCCACATGCTAACAACTGTTATTTTTCCATTAAATTTGAAAAGAAAAAAGACAGTGATACTGATTCGGCGATGATTTTGAGCGCCGCCGAAGACGAAGGCGAGAAAACAATAGAACCTCTGGAAGAAGAGAAAGTCGCGGCGTCAACGACGAAGAAGAGGAAGCGCAAGGGAACCTCTTCCGGTAATTCAGATTCTCTTACTACACTATGCTATCTCTTGCATTCAACGTGATGCATCTCACTTTTGCTTCATTTTCGTAAACGCACAAAAGAAACGGTCGAAGGATTCAATGTGTTCAGAAGTTCGACGTCTGTGGCGCAGTCGAATGATGAAGTCCGAGTCATTGAGGAGTCCGTTGAGCTGTATAATAATAATAAGAAGGAACAAAATAAGCAACTCGAGGTTCCTTTTCTGTTTTGTGCAATACGCGTAATTCTCAGTGTTTATGCAATGGCTTCATATTTTGATCTGTTTTCAGCGGGACGCAATATTCAGAAAGCAACACAAAATTCATGTCTCTGGTTATAACGTGCCGTCTCCGCTTCAAAGCTTTGATGAGTTGAAATCAAGGTATCTTCCATAAGAATATTATGTTATCTCATTTCTGAGAACCACCTTGTATTCCGTTTGCTTCTCATTCTGCTCATTTTGTTTACAAGAAAGGGACTATTCTCAATCTTAATAAATTGTTTGCAGATATAACTGTCCTTCATATTTGTTGCGCAATCTGAAGGAACTTGGATTTAGAGAACCAACACCTATCCAAAGGCAGGCTATACCAGTACTTTTACAAGTATGGATTTTCTGTCTGTGCTATAATTGTTCTGCTTTTAATTTTTTAGTCTTGAGAAAGTTGTTACTGTAGTTTGATCATGATTTTATATGCAAATTATGTTGTCCTTGAGTTAGGCATTAAACATAATATTGTTTTCGCTGTTGTATTTCTTCAATTATTTGGATAGGGTCGTGAATGCTTTGCTTGTGCACCAACTGGCTCTGGGAAAACCCTTGCGTTTGTGTGGCCAATGCTTATGAAGCTTAAGGTATTGCTCATTTTCTCCAACTGTGTTTGCAGTTCCCAACTTCGGTGTCCTTGGTTCAAATAATCAACTGTGTTTTACAGGATCCGGAAAAAGGCAGCATTCGAGCTGTGATCCTTTGTCATACTCGTGAATTATCTGTTCAAACATATCGAGAGTGCAAAAAGCTTGCTAAAAGAAAAAAAATTCGCATTAAGTTGATGACTAAGAATCTTTTAAGAAATGCTGATTTTTCAAAATTTCCATGTGATGTACTAATATCCACACCACTTCGATTACGCTTGGCTATCAAGAGGAAGAAGATTGATCTCAGCAGGTGTGTGATGATGAATTTTGTCTCATTTTAAATTTTAAATTTTAAATTACTAATCATGCAATCATTAGAGTGCATGCATTTTTTATCCACCAGGAATACTTTGATTGCAGTTTTCTGATCATAAATAATTGATTGAACTATACTTTGTTCATTATCAATCAATTGCATACTTGATATTAAATTGTTTCCTGGGATGGCAGGTATGATAAACTTGATGGACATTTTTCCTTTTAGTATTTATTCCCTTGCTGTTTTGTTACGCAACATTTCTTATTTTAAGCAACTTGTATAAGCAATTGCGTTGTAGATGCTCTCATTTGGTGTTGGTTTTGCCCCTCAATTAGTTATTATATGTAAGTAATGTAATGTAATGTCAACTGCAGTAGGTGTAGCTTCACTTTATAGATCAACTACTTATAATGCTTTGCACATTATACACTTTTGCTGGATGCTTTTAGATGTATGATTTATTACATAGTTCAATGCATTGATTTTTTTTCCAATTATTTTGGGTGCTTCAGAGTTGAGTATCTTGTCCTGGATGAATCGGATAAGCTATTTGAGCCTGAATTATTCAAGCAGATTGATTCTGTTATCAAGGCATGCTCAAATCCCTCAATAATACGCTCACTGTTCAGTGCTACTTTACCTGATTTTGTTGAAGATCGAGCTCGAGAACTTATGCATGATGCTGTTCGTGTAATTGTTGGCAGAAAGTAAGTTTGTTGCAAAACATTTACAAACATGGTGCTCCTAAGCATTTTGTTAGTTAATACAGTTTTCTTCACATTATTTAGTTGATGTCTAATTCTTTTATGTGCATCAGGAATATGGCTTCTGAAACAATAAAGCAAAACTTGGTTTTTACTGGAAGTGAAGAAGGAAAACTTCTAGCAATTCGTCAAAGCTTTGCCGAGGTAAATTGCTAATAATAATGCTTCTGATAAATAACACCAGTCTCAGTCCAATTTTCTGTCAGTATATCTGTTTGAAAAGAAATTAGAATTGTCACTGCAATTAACTATTAATATGTATTTCCTATTTTGAAGCCTGATGTTTGTTTTACTGATTATGTGCTGCATATACTATATATAATTAAACATTCTGCTTATTCTGGGTTTGGTGTTAGATAATGTGTCATGTACATGATATAAAAAATGACTTGGAATGCTTATTGCTGTATCACTTTTGGCTTCACTTTGGAACTTGCGGAAAGCCTATAATGTTGTATTCCCTCCTGAGTCATTCCTATTAGTATTTTTAAGTTTGTTTCCTTTTTTGACCTTTTTATTTACTGCAACATCTTGTAGAGTCTAAATCCTCCGGTATTGGTTTTCCTCCAAAGCAAGGAGCGTGCCAAGGAGCTGTGCAGTGAACTTGCATTTGACAGCATTAGAGTTGATGTTATCCATTCTGATTTGTCTCAAGCAGAGGTAGTTCTCAATCCATTTGAACAGCATAAGATATTTATTGGAAAATAAGAAGAAAATATGAAACGTTTCCCCTCACCTCCAAAAAAACACCAAAATAAAAAAGAGATAAGGTATTTGACTAAGAAATGTCAAATTATGATATTCCTTTTGACCTCTGTTCTTTCATACTGCTTACTCTGATTATAATTATTATGCTTAATGTCTTTTAATCATCACCAATAGGTACTCTAATGCTAAAGCATACTTGTTAAATTAGCAGTTTTTGTGGTTTCCTTAATTCTGATCTCTTGCATTGTGTATAGCGAGAAAATGCTGTTGATAACTTCAGAGCTGGAAAAACATGGGTTTTGATTGCTACTGATGTAGTTGCCCGGGGCATGGATTTCAAAGGTGTGAACTGTGTGATCAATTATGATTTCCCTGATTCTGCTGCTGCATATGTCCACAGAATTGGTACGTGCAGTTATATTAATGTTGTTTTAGATTTCAGAAAAGATATTTATGGGATTATAATTTGTATTATTCTCTCATGGAGCCTCTTGATTGCTAGATTAATGAATTATTATTACTATTATTATTTGCTAATAGAAAATGTTGATTTTTCATTAGGTCGTTCTGGCAGAGCAGGGAGGACTGGAGAAGCGATTACTTTTTACACGGAAGATGACATTCCATTCCTTCGGAATGTTGCTAATCTTATGGCAGCATCAGGCTGTGAGGTTCCTTCCTATCTCATGAAGTTGCGCAAAAAGAAGTGGAAGAAGCACCGACCCAAAAGAGATTCAATCTCCACAAAACCAGACCTATAGCCCTGTAATAGCATAGAATGACAACATGCTTTTAACCTTGAAATTTCCAGTGGTGTTTAGTATTTCTTAAATAGGCCGGGCAGCCTAGTGTCATGATTGCCCATTCCCAAAAATGCAACACGATGGAAAGGGAAGGGTGAGGCTAGGCAATTGCGACCAAGAGAGAATTACGTTTTATAGCTAATGCAAGGCAGTGTTGCCTAAATTTAAACCATGATTGTCGTCATATACTCCTCAGCCCTCACTGTAAGCCCCCTAAAGTGTAATCTCATGTGAAATGGGAATTTTTGTGCCTCTAGAAACTAGAATGTTTATTTGAACAACATTTAGAAATTTTTGTGCCCCCAAAACCATTATTTTTATATGCTTATTCAGCCCTCTCTACTGTGTTGGCTTTCCTCGCTGTACAATGATGATTGTCCAAATGCTAGGGCATACATTGCTATTAGAGTGGAAATGAGTCGAGCGGTAAAAGCTAACCAAACTTGTATGTCTGAAAAAGAAAACAAATGGGAACCAAGAATGGTGCTAATTGAAGGATGGGAGGATAACGGTGACGCCCTGGCAACTAGTGGATGTTTACCAGAATGGAATATTAAACAAAAAGGCATAAAACCAATTTATCAGACCTACAATTAGTGCCTTAGTGGAATCAAGACCTAAGTGGCAACAACTACAATGCATTACACAGGATAAATCACATTTTGAATTGAATGATGGGAGGAGATTCCCTTATTCTTAAAGTTACTTGTGATGCTTATCATTCATTTTCTTAATATCAAATGGTTGTAACAAGTAATTAATCTTAACCATTAGATCTCAAGAAAATGAATGATGAGAATAAAAAATATTTTAAAAGAGTTACTCTTGAAGTAAGTAAATTCTCCTCTTGAATTATTTTCAATTCATATATTATCTTCTTCCTATATATGTTTTAGCTTTCTATTTTTTTTTCAAAACAATTGATGTTTTAGAATTTAAAAGTCTAATTAATGTTTTCCCCCTCAAATATACCCTTATTTAATGCCTAGGGATACAATTATTAAAGGGTAAAGTATTAAATGAGTGTATTTTAGTCTAAGTATATCAATTTTTAGTTTTATTAAATGTTTCTTAATGTATGTGTAATAAGCTTAAACACCAAAAGATATGGGAAGGAGGTAATACACGTTTGTTCCGTATTTTTTTTAAAAAAAATACATGTTTGTTACGATGTGGGGGAGGCAGAGAGATTAGAGTTTACCTTGCCTTAGGGTAAGTAACATTCAATACAGTATTAAATGCATTATTCTGCTGTTTACGCCTCCAATACAAAGCTCATTAGCACATAGACACACTTTTCTCCTCACTTCAAAAGCCACATTTGTTATCCTAAGCAAAAAATAAAACTAAAACGATCAGTTATGAATCGGGTTTTAAAGCTCAGAATAAAAGTATAAGAAATGATTATTAATAGATAAATCACACACAAAAAAACAGCGCCAATTACTATTACATAAAATGGGAATAATGATAACATTTTACATTTTAAAATTAACAACGTCAATAACCCTTGAGATCTGTCAAAACAAAAACTTGTATTTCTGCATCAAAACTATCTAGACTCTAGAGGTAGTTCATAATCAATATAGACTTCGAAAGGGATATAACATAACCATTGGTTACTGCCTACCAAATGCTAATGTCTAACCTCTGACAAGGATCATAACCATCATCCAGCATCTGCAACCACAAATCTTCAAGCATTGTGTAAATGTCGCCCCTCTGTTGATGGGAATTATCTTCTGAGAAGAACACATGGATCTGATCCTTAACTGCTATCCAACTTTGACCAGGAACCTTCTGTACACCCATTTGTTTCATCAAGTTCCTTAATCGGGCAACTTCTTTCCAATTGCCCACAGAAGCATGTATATTAGAAAGTAGCACCAGAGCAGCAGAATTGGAAGGATCAAGTTTAAGTATATTCTCTGCAGCCCGCTCTGCAATGTCAACATTACCATGAGTTTTACAAGAAGCAAGTAGAGTTTTCCACATAGTAATGTCTGGGTTAAAACCCATCTTCTTAATAAAATTCTCAGCTTCATACAAGCATCCAGCACGAGCAAGCAAATCAACCATGCAAGAAACATGCTCTCTTGTTGGTGGAATCCCTAGTTCTATTTCCATGGTGTTATAAAAGTGCCAGCCTTCCTCCACCAATCCAATGTGACTGCATGCACTGAGAACCCCCAGATATGTGACCTCATTAGGCTGGACACCAAGATTCTTCATCATTCTAAAGAGATTAAGAGCTTCATGCCCAAGTCCAAACTGAGCATAACCAACAATTAAACTACTCCATGAGACAATATCTGGGTTCTGGGTTGAACCAAAAACATCTCGAGCATGTTTAAGTGAACCACACTTTGCATACATGTCGATCAATCTATTGCTGACAGAAACATCAACTACCAGTCCACTTTTAACACTAAAGCAATGGACTTGATTGCCAACTTCTAGAGATGCCAATTCTGCACAAGTTCCTAATATGGTAGTAATGGTGATATTGTCAGGCTTATTTTCAGAAAAAAGCATTAGCTTAAATAGTCTGAAAACCTCTCCTGCCTGTTTGTGCTGCAAGCATGCTGATAGAATTGCATTCCAAGAAACTAAATTGGCATTTTCACTTACATCTTTGAAAACATTGAATGCATCATGTAGGTTTGAACACTTTGTGTACATGGTCAGCAAAGAGTTACATACAGCTGCTTCCTTATCCAAACCTATTTTGATTATATAAGAATGTATTTGTGTGCCTTGGTTGATTGTCACTGGGCTCCCACAAGCACAAAGTAAGGAGAGAAAAGTAATGCCATCTGGCATCAACCCCGTATGCATCATCTGACAAAAAAAATATATGGCTTCATTAACATCACCACTGTCAGAAAATGCTGCAATAATTGCATTCCATGACACTAAATCAGGGCTTTCAATTTGATAAAAGGCCCTTATTGCTGAAGGTAAGAATCCAAATTTTGCATACATGTCACAGAGGGAGCACCCAGCAAAAACATTCCTCCCTAAACCAAATTTAGCACACATTCCATGTATTTGCCTTCCAAATTCTGGTTCGAGAAGGCTTCTGCAAGCACTGAATACACTGCCAAATATAAACTCATTTGGTTGATAAAAACCTTGCCTGAACATATCTCTGAAAAGATATAAAGCTTCTATCTCATAACCAAGTTGGGTAAACCCCGTGATCATGGAAGCCCAGGATATTAAATCCTTTGTAGAAATCATAGTAAACACATCTGAGGCATGTACAATTTGTCCAAACCTTGTATACATTGAAATAAGAGCATTTTGTGCAATCAAGTGATGATCATACCCTGATTTAATGACATGACCATGCAGCTGCCTACCTAAATCTATATCCCCCGCAATGCAGCAAGCCTTAATTATGCTTCCAAAGGTTAACGGATCTGGGAAATAACCTGATTGCAGCATTTGAATATACATAATGATGGCATCATTCTCTTGACCATTCTGCGAGTATCCAGAGATCATTATAGTCCAAGAGACCACATTTCGCAGCTGCATTGTGTCAAAAGCTTTTCTAGCATCTTTCAAAGAACCACATTTTCCATACATATTAAGAATATGATTTTGGAGAACAAGGTCTGGTTGACAGTTGGACTTTAAAATATGATCATGAATTTTTTTGCCATATTTAAGAGATCTAATGCTGGTGCAGGCCAAGATTAAATTCCCATAGGTGCTTGATTCTAGCTGGATACTTGAATTCTTAGGATGGAAATTGAATGTATCAAGCGCTTCTCTGTAATGCCGTTGCTTGCACATCAAGTTGATGTAACTGTTGGTTGATAACTCTCTACTGAGACAGGAGACGATTCTTGTTGGTAAAATAGGTCTTACACAATTATATATACATCGAATTTGGCTTTGAATGGTCATGGACAAGGAATATTTAGAAAGCAAGTGAAGTAAAACTCTTGTTATAGTTGAGAACCTTGTTGGGTGATATGGTGTCAGGACAGTAAAGTGGTCACAAATGAGTGTTTTTGATTAATGAAACAAAAAATCAATAATTGGATGAACCCATTGAGAGTACTTCTGTAAAGCCAGGTATTAACTGTAACTTAAGAAACTGCATAATTATGAAGTAGTACCCTTGGCTAAAACCTCCTTCTTGATCTACCATCTCTATCTATATGAATTAAGGAGGTAAAAGCCACCAGCCAGCCAGCCACTGGAGTTTCATGTTCTCTTGTCAGAAATTCATTGCTGACAACAATGATATAAAAAAATACTATAGGGAATCCATGAATCCGAGAACATCATCCATGAGTCAAGCCACACCGATAGTCAAAGATGTTACCTATGTTGTTTGATTAGACAGACAAACTGACATGGGATTTCGTCCAATCCATCACTAAAACCAAGTGGAGAGATTCTCCCTGCAGGAACCAAACAAAAGCATAAGATTATTCTACTTAGACATTGTTACATAAAAATCAGAGACCCGTCAATCTAAAACGGTCAATTAGCTAATGTACCTCGTTAAATTTCTGCAACTAACCAAACTATAAACTTCTCAAATGTTAATGCGTGAAAGATGGAAATGAGCCATGTAATAGACTCTGCAAAAATATCTTCCTAGCAGCTCTTGGTGACCATTTTTCGAACAGTTGGTATGCAAAAAAATTGCATTCTCAAATTCGAAATCAAGGAGTTTGGAAAAGCGTGTATGCGCACAAGTGATACTAACACAGATGAAAATAGTTTAATAAAAAAAACATAGAGAAAATTCATCTTCCAAGTTTAATTTTCCTACAACAAAACAGTATAATGGAAAATAACGTACCTCGAAACAAAAATCTCCAGTCTCTGTATACAGACAGAGTAATAAGCAACTCTTCAGAGTGCACTCAAACGTTAATTTATTTCTTCTTCTTTTATTCCTGAAAAAGGAATTCTTGACATTAGTAAAATTAAGGGGGAATATTAGATTCGGATTTTAAAGAATTTTAACGAATTCTAGTCAATGTTTATTATTGCACCTCATTTAAACATGTTGTTAGATTTACCATGAAATAATTATAGTAATTTAAACATGTTGTTAGATTATAACCCCAAAAGTAAAAATGAGAAGATATTATTATAAGAAATATTAGCATATGAGAATATAAAATTATAATTAATATATCTATTAAAAGATTAAAAAAAATATTGATTTTACTTTTTTTTTATTTAAATCTCATCATTTCTTATTATTTTTCTACTTACTCTTGTACTTTTGAATGCGTTTTTAAAAATTCACATAATACTTTTAAATCTTATAAATTTACAAATTACTTTCAAATCTTTTAAATACTTAAAATATAAATCCATTAAAATCAAAACTATCACAAAAATTTTGAAAAAAATATATGATAAATCATAATATTTTTATATAATCTTTAAAATTCAAAAGACTTTTTTATGTTAAATTAATCTTTTAAAATCCTAATTCAATACACCCTTAAATGATATCAATTAATTTTATTAATTAGTATAAAATTAGTTTTTTTTATTTATATATGAGTATAAAAGTAATATATTTTAATATTTTTTGTCAAGTTGAGTTAGCAATGCTCTCATGCAAATATTGTAATGGGCCTAAGTGAAAGATGATCCTCAACATGTACTGCGTCAGTAGCCCAAAGTATGATTTTGTGGAAAAAACACAATATTTCTAGATATTAGGTAACAATGCCCACAGGTTTGAGGCATTCATATTCCACACCTCCAAAAGACTCCAACAGATTAAATTACTCCTTTGCCAACTATTTTCATTCCGAAACAATTATTTCATAATATGAAAAATTATATTTTAAAATATTTATTCTGAAATATGAAAACTTATATTTTGAAATAATTATTCTAAAATAAAAAATTATATTTAAAAATATGATACATTTTAAAATAATTATTCTGGAAACATATTTCGGAATTTTGTATTAGAATAATATTCTAAAAACATATTTTGGAATAGTCTGGAATAGGTGGCAGAACCCCCGCATGGTTTGGGCCACGGGGGAGTTCACCAGCACCTGCAAGGCCTGGCTGCGATTCAGCTTCTCCAGGTCCTCAAAAACGGTGTCGTTCTGGCAGAACAAGGTTTGGGAATTGGGAGTGAGAGGGCACGGAGTGGAGGACGCGTGACTCTGTCTAGAGGAACTTCACGTATTTTTAAGCTTCTTCCAGAAGCATCGCTTGGTCCATTTTCTTGTCCCACGGCATCAGCTTCTGGAGACACCGTCTTTTCTCGCTTAGCTTCTGACGACGTTGGCGAGCCAGGTTGCTCTGCGGGATCACCGGAGGTCATTACGACTCCACGCGCTGCCACTTCTGCTCCGGCTAGCAGAGGGGAGGGAGGCGGAGGTGTATCTCATTAAGGGTATTTTTGACTTTCAGAAAGAAATGACAGGTGCAAGATACACTATAGGGAGTGTAGGATTCAAAACCCCAAGTTTGAAGGATCCAAATCCACCCACTATAAAGGTTACTTTTCACCCACCCAATTACATTAATTTTATAACTAACTACCAAAAGATTCATTATGCTCATAATAATTATTTTTATAATCCATAATTTTTGTCCAAAATCACAATTATTCTGACAAGAGATTCCAAAGTTTATTGTTAATTTTTTTTTCTTTAGATTCCTTATATTGGACTAGTCAACCTCAGATTAAAAATTAAACTCCTAACACCACGAGCATGATTCCTAGTATTAGTTAAATGGCCTGGTACAACACATTCTTTATAGATGGATGTGTGCCATCCCACCTGCTATTTGGTGTTAGATAACAACTCATGGTCTCACACTAGCTTTTCCTTATGTTTATTTTTATTATATTACTTTTACTTCAAGGTGCAACCAAGTGAAGCCACCCTCCTATGAAATGCCTTCAAACGAAAAAGCTAAGCAGTCAGTTTGGCAGTACCAATCATAATAGGCTCAAATAGTTGCAACATTTTCCTTAACAAAAATGTGGTACCCTTAAAGCATCTAAGTTTAGTTTATATTACATTAATTTCACAACCCCTCCACTTCATTCTGTGCCTCCAACTTGTCATTCAATTCCACCCTGAAGATTGTGCTTCAGGTGGTTCAAAGAAGATGGGCTCACTAGAAAGATCAAAGAAGAAAGTCCTTCTATGGAAGAAGGCCATGCTCCATTTTTCTCTATGTTTTGTGATGGGGGTTTTCACAGGCTTGGCTCCAACAGGTAAATCTTCTCTCTTTTCCACCACAGTTAGTGTCTCAAATAGAACAGAATTTGCACCACAACCCAGTGAAATGTTACACCTCACAACAAATGTCAATAGAAGTTGGATAGCTCCAACCCCAGATTCCATGCCCGTGAAGCCTAGAATCCTTGAAAATGAAAAGAAAACAACAACAAAAAAGTTGCATGTAAAAGCACAGCCCCAGTTGAAGCCTAGAAGACTCCTAATCATTGTAACTCCAACAAGCACAAAACTACCCCACCAAGCAGTGTTTTTGAGAAGGTTGGCAAATACTATAAAGCTGGTTCCTCAACCGTTGCTGTGGATTGTTGTGGAAGCTAAAACCAATTCCACAGAACTGCCAGAGATACTAAGGAAAACTGGCATCATGTATAGGCATGTGGTTTTCAAGGAAAATTTCACGGAATTAGAAGCTGAACTCAATCACCAGAGGAATCTTGCGCTTAAGCACATTGAGCACCACAGGCTCAATGGCATTGTACACTTTGCTGGCCTTTCCAATGTTTATGATCTCCAATTCTTCCATCAGCTTAGAGATATTGAGTATGATTTTCCCCCCTTTCTGTTTGCTATACTAATTTTAGTAAACTATTATTTGCATTATTTCTTTGGGGGCCAATTTTTAGGGGCGGAGAGAATGTGCTAGTGTCTAGTCACCACTCACTAGTGCTTATTCTACATTTTCTACTTCTATGTAGTAGATGGTAGTTTTAAACATAAACAATTTTGAGGGCAAGTGGATTTCATCTTTTGGCATACCAAACATGGGTGGTAATAACAATCATGCATCATTTTTCACCCCTCCAAGGTGGTTTTTCTAACTGGCATTTCCCCTTCTTAATTATGGATTCATTTAGGGTCTTTGGAACATGGCCAACAGCTTTGTTAGCTGCACACAGGAAGAAAGTGAAAATCGAAGGACCTGTATGTGATTCATCACAAGTCATTGGTTGGCATCTTAGGAATATGAACAATGAAACTGATACTATCACTCCCCCAATTCATATTTCAAGTTTTGCTTTTAATAGCTCCATCCTTTGGGACTCTGAGAGATGGGGTCGCACTTCCTCTGTTCAAGACACTTCTCAGGTAAACATTATAATTTTATACGTTATGAGTGTCCAATACTGTTTAAGAAATATTAGTTACTTGACTTGCCTAAGTAATTGTCCCATTTTAAGTTTTACTTTCTACAGAAATTTCTATAACCTTAATATTACTGCTAGAAAGTTTTTGTGCAAGCTTTAGTGTTTTACACTATTAAAAAGTTATCTCTAATGTTAACATTAGGCACACAACTTATTTGTACGTGCAGGCACTAAAATTTGAGAAAAGATTACCATTTTCTTTTTTCTTCATTTCTTCTATCAGATAAACTTTTTGAAAAAAATAAATAAAATAGAGATGATACCACTTTATGAAGAGTGACATTTATTTTCTCAAAAGCTTAATAATTAAAAAATAAAGAAAAAAGAAAATAAAGAGGATATGTTCTCCTCAAATTTAAAATGGAGACAAATATAAGAATCAAGTAAATAGTTTAACAAAAAATTATATTTTCTTTTAATTACTTTAAGTTTAAAAATGCATTTTATATTTTTTTTAGCATAATCAATATTTTAATTTTTTATTTATTTACATCAGTATACTAATAATGTGTTAACATTCCCCTAATCATTTTCACCCGTAAAAAACTAGCTCCCACTAGATTCCTTACCGTAATGCTTGAGTACATATAAAATTGGATTAGGTATCTTCGATATAAAGATTTTGCTATGTTACTTAACGTTTGGCCAACCTCCAACTACTTCAGAAAGAACAAATCAAAGGAAAAAAGAGAGTAAAATATTAGGTAATATAATGACACCTTGATTGACTAGTTGAACTAATCAAAATACTAATTATGTATTGTTTTCTACTCCGGCATAATACCATTGATAATGCATGATGCTTCCTTATATTCCAAGATAGAATCCACTTTAAAGTTTCAATGTTATCTCAATTAGAAAACGTGGTCCATTTGAAATACTAACTGACAAGATATATGCATCATTATCACCTAGAAATAATCTCTAACAAGGAGTTTTGTTGCTTTTAATTTTTGTCCTTATTATTGTGCCTTTCTTTTGTGGTTCTACTAGAATTCGATCAAGTTCGTGAAGCAAGTAGTTCTAGAGGATGAGGCTAAATTAAAGGGAATTCCACCAGAGGATTGCTCCAAAATCTTGCTCTGGCGTTTCAATTTTCGTGCCAGAACTCATTAATTTCTAGATTTTAGTCCAAGGCAAAGGGGAAAGACATAAAATAACGAGTGATGAAGCAATATAGAAATTGGCAGTACAGAAATTACTTTCCTACTACTATATAGAATTTATTCATTTTTTTTTCTCTTTTTCAAATTTATCTTATGTTTAATTGTTTATAGTTTTATTGGTTCTTCCTGTTTTCAAATTTTTGTTAGCTTATGTAAGTGAGAGGGTCTTCTGCTAAGAAGCAAAAACATTTAAAGCATATATGAACTTTTTCAAAAAAAGCTTCCCGAGTTTATGGCATTTTTTTCTTAATTGGAGAAAAAAATTGTTGTATTAATTGTGTACATGCTAATGATTTGTTCATGAAACAACTGGATCAAGGTTGAGTTTGGGCCTCCACTTATGGACCTGATTAGAAGTAAGATTATATGATGAAGCCCGAGAGAGGACAAAGCTTTCCCTTCATTCCTGTTTTGGGTGAAAGTATGTAGCTAACTTTTTGGGTGATGGTGTTATTGATTTGAAATATCATCAAGAACTTAATTAATTATTTTTAGTCAAATTTTTTCTTTCAAACATATTTTTTTTTATCTGTAAGACTCACACAATATCTTATTTAAAGATTTCAAGTCCAATACACTTGCACTAATGACTTGTGACATATAAATCATTTATCTTGCGGATAATACTAATAATCTTCTAATAGAAAAAAATAGTGTCTTTTTCTACGGTGAAGGTTTGAAACAAATGGGCCAAATGCCTAAAGACAGAAAAATAATGTAAACAATATTTGGGTACTACTCTGGACATAAAGCTTCATACTCAAAAGTAGCACGGAAAATTTGTCCCAAGAAAATTAATAAGCCTGGAATAGGCGAAAAGCCAATCACTGGAACATGCAACTCCTCGAAGATCAAGGTCAAATTTCCTGTGAAAGGAATTTGAGTTTTATTTTTGAAGAAGTGTGACTATGATCCGGTATAGATTCTGGGACGAATTTGAGTTTTTGTTTCTATAATTTTTGTTACAAGTGTAAATTACTTGAGCTGAACAAGACTTTGATTATCTCAACTCAAAGTAAACTTATTTATTAATAATATACTTCACCGAAAAAACAAAATTAATATACAAGTGGTGTTAGATCATTTGAAAGTTTTTATTCACGTAAATTAAGTTTTTCCAGTGAAAAGAAATTAAGAGAGAAGAGAAAATGTTGAAATTTAAATTAGAAAGAAAGTAAAATAAATAAATAATTTTTTTTATTTCTAGAGATTGTTGGTCTTTCTTCTTCTTGTTTACTGTCTTTTTTCATCATAACTTTTACTTTCTGGCTAATCAAACAAAGAAAATATGTTTTGTAAAAAAACATGTTTTCTTTCTTTTATATTTTTTCGCCTCTCAGCCAAAAATACCAACAAAGTCCTCATGATTTGAGATATTTATATCGTATCCGAATATTATAACCAATATCTTCACATGATTCTGTTTAAAGAATTTTATATTTTCTCGTATTCGGTCCTATTTAAAATATCGTCTATCCAAAAATATCATAATGGTCGTTGCTGTGGGGTATGATTATTGTTCACTATCATCAATATGTGAGTGGAAAACTTTCTAATAATCTGATATATTGAGAAATATTCATATCTGTTCGAATTTCCATATGCAAACTTCTGTCTATTTATAATTTAATGTACTGAATACTCATATTTTAAAAACATAATTTTTTTAACAAAAACGGAATATGGATAAAAGTCAAAGATAGTCGCATATAAATAATTGAATTTAATGATTGTATAAAATAATTTATCATTTATTTTTTTAAAATAATTTTGTAAATTCTTATAAAAAATTATAAAAATCAATAGATTTATCATAAATAAATAATGAGTTGTAATTGGATGATAATATAAAATTATTTTGCATACTTAATATATAACTTTTTTTTCTCTACATAATTACTATTATTATGCTTCTTTTTTCCTTTTCTGGTGAATACATTATGATGCTGAGTTAGTGAACGATTAATTAGCTAGTTGTTAACCAATCGAAGGTTCTATCTCGTTGATTTTAACATCATACATAAGTTGTTGTAAATATATTTTTGCTTCTGGAACTTGCTATAAACATATGATATTATGATATTTGTGTTCGATATCTAGGATTAAAAAAATAGCTATATAGCTGTTACGTAAAAAAAAAAACCAGTGATGGTTACCGTTGAGGGGTATAGTTCAGTGTGGCGTTGCCTAGTGGATGGGTATGATGTATTGGGATGTTCATGTATGATATGCAATATGCATAAATAAATAGTAAATGAAGTTACCGAATAAAAAAAATGAAAGAGAACTGAAATACGAGCATAGCTTTCTAGTGGTCGTTCACGTGACTACATATTGACCTTATAATGCGATTCACATGTGCTTAGCCTGAAATTTTTTTTATCAATTCCCTTAATAGTGTACATTATTATTTTTTACGATTTTTGCAGATTATATTATTGTTATTATTAACCTAGATGAATAGTGGAAAACATGGTTGGGTTAAATAATAATAAGAATAATAAAGATCTAGGACTCTAGGTTAAACATATATATATGTTGAGCGGGAAAGCATACTTGCAAGCGTGTTCAAGAACTCGTTAGCGGTGACATGCAGCTTGTTGTTGCTAAGCCAACAAGGTTTGTCTTAAGTCAAACTAATTAAAATTCACAAATACAAAATTTGCCCACAATTTCTTACCTACTCCAATAATAATAGATTGTTAGATGCAAGTACTTTGAAAACGAATATTGGACGTGAAGGGCACCGAATTTGGTCACATGGATGTTCTTATATCTTCCCATATGTTTTTTATTTTATTTTTCTTTAGATATTTTTTCTTATGGGTATTTAGATAATTGTCAGTCTTTTAGTTAAGTTCTAACACAGATTATGAGTCCGTCGTGTTTCACACTACTTTGTTAATTGACACGGTTTTTAAAATCAGATTAGTCATTAAATAGATTAAGAAGATAAATTATAGTTTAGTAGTCTAGTAGTAGTTGAATTAATCATAATTAAATGATACTATTTTAATTTTTAATATAATATATTAAACAAAAACAATACAATATTTTAATTTCGTAATATTAATAAAAGTTTCACTTATTTGATGCCATCATTCATAAACATACAACATCCAAAATTAAGTATGAAATCAAATCAAGTATGTCATGACATTTAAGTAAGTTGAACAATACACAATTCATTATAAAATAGACCCGAAATAGTATAATTGATATGGTTGTATTTGGAAATTTGTTTCCATCATTACAAATAGGAGTCACACTTTCAAAAGCATAAAATGGAAAGCAAGTTTTTATGTTTTTTTCTCATAGTTAGTAAGTTTCCAACTACAAACCAAACATACATAATCATCATAATATTGAACTAAAATTGTATTAATTATTATAATATTAATTTTTAATTAAAAATAAAAAACATTTTTCCAACTAACCAAATTGTTTAGTTTTGAATTAGTCTAAACAACTTTTGTCCATTCTTTACAAACTTGATTTTTAATTAATGTAGCGATCTAGTGTTTTATTGTCGGTCTATCTTCTTGGTTAATTCAATTTTAATAATTATACTTTTGATATAAAAAAATTATTTTAATTTTTTAAAATTGTTTAAATAGGAATTAAAAAATTATAAAAAATATTTTAATTTTTGTAAGAAATTGATAAGAGTATTTTTACAATATTTGAAAAAATACATAATTTAAAAATCATTTTTTAAACATAAACTGGCTTTATATTTATGGATAACGAAAAATGAAAATGGATTGCACTTGTTAGTTGAATTAGTCAGCACCTTGTGTCCCACTACTATAATTGAAACAAATTAGTAGTGTTAACTTATATTTATTAGGCCTAAAACATTCAGCTAAAAAGTTAATGCATAAATAGGAGATACCTATAAAATTAACGAGAAATAAAACGGTTACCGGTAAAAGATAAATAATTTGAAATGTTTTTTTATAGGCAAAATAATTTGAAATGGTGATGGTTTATCAGCTCCTACTATAATTTGATGACGTACTTTATTAAGTTGTCACAAACTCGTAACGGTGGAATTTGCAATTTAGGCACTTATGTTTAAAACCTTCTTGCTACCATATTTAAAAAAGGAAATTGACTTGGCTAGGCTCGATTACCAACTTCATTTTATTTAATACTGCTTAACTGGTTTTCTGCATTAGTATGCACAAGACTTGATGCGATTCAAGAAGTATGAAAAAGGATGTGGTTCAGAACTTCAGACACGGTTGGGCTTTTTGCACCTGCTAGTATATCATTCATCGTTGAATTAATGCACAATTTGCAGAACCTTCGCCAAATTCAAGTTCAAAATTAAGCTTAAACTCACTTGTTAAGTAAAATAAATTAATTTAATCAAGCATTTAGCCTTTGTTTGATTTGAAATAAAGCATGGAAAGAAAATGGGTTTAATAAATATAGTCAATGTAAAAAAAGTTTAATATGATTTTTTATGATAGTTATTATCAAAATTAACAAATTTATTATACATAATTATTTATTAGATGATAATATAAAAATTAATTCATATATTATTTTCTATAAAAAAAAATGTTAGTTTCTGCTCTTTTGTTAACAAGAGAGAATTCAGTGTAGGAAGTAGGAACGTGTTGTTTCTTTTAAAAAAAATAAAAATGCCCCTTAAATAGATAAAAACTGAAACACCACAACAATTCAATGAAAAAACTATTTTTGGTTATATATGGAGCCATCGCCCTATTCAACAAAAGTTTCTCCCTTGTTATTCAACAAGAACCACAAGTTATTTCTAGCATCTTAGGCGAGACCATTACTCAACTTGTACATTTTGAAAACAATGAAGTTCTGAAAGGGATCTAGGTTATGGATTCAATCCTCAGGGAAGTTAATAGTGTTTAAACAACTTTTAGGAGTAGACTTCAATTATATCATTTGATTAGTTAAGTGCATTACATTCATAGCATCCGTTTTTATCTATTGTGAGTTTGACACATGATTAGTTAAACACATTATTCTTAATTTTTTAGTTTTTAACTAATTTTGTTAAATATAATCTTATTATTGATATTAAGTTAAAAAAATAATTTAAAGCAATTTTTAAAATTTTTTTATACAATTAAATTAACAATAATATTAATTAGCTTTTTCTATTCATATTAGAGAGAGAGAGAGAGAGAGAGAGAGAGAGAGAGAGAGAGAGAGAGAGAGAGAGAGAGAGAGAGAGAGAGAGAGAGAGAGAGAGAGAGAGAGAGAGAGAGAGACTCCTAACATTTCATAGACATCTTAGCCAAGTCTTTAGATCGTGTTCTTATTTCTCATTTTTTCTCCAAGCTAAAAAAAATACTTAGATATACATTCTTCAACTTGTAAAGAGATATTAACCTTAAAGTTTAATGATTATGCATTAATAATATAAAACAATTTTATATTATCATTCAATCATAAATTACCGTTTGAATTATTTTTAAAATCAACAAACTAATCACACATAATGAATTATGATGAGATGATTATATAAATTTCTGTACACTTTCAATGCATGATTTCTTTTTCATTTTATAAATTTTAATTTAGAATTCAATAGTCCAAATAATTTATATCATAATATAAGCTTTTGAAAGAATGCTATAGGTAAAATGCTAATAGTTAGTTTAGAAAAACTAAATAGTCAGTAAAAAAAATATTTTTTTTTTTATCAAAATATGTTCTTACACAAAGTCATAGACTAATTTATTAAAGTATCAAGATTTATTTAAGATAGTGAACTTTTCTAAATACATGTTTTTTACACACAAATTGAAAGATCTAATTTTTAGACTATTATGTTACACAAAATTAGTTAAAAGTTGTAAAATTAATTGGTAGCTAAAAAATTAGAAGTATGTAGTAGAACTAATTATTGAAGTAACTTAAAAATACAAAATGGAAAAAATTATAAATCATGATTTGTTTAAAAAATGTAACAAGAAAAAATGAATAAATATATTAAGGATAAAAATAAAAAATATAAAAAATTGAAAGCTATCATTTAAAAAAATAATAAAAGCTATTAAATTTTTTTATTTATTTAACAGTCAAATAAATTTTTCAATTAATAAAAAAAGTTAAAAATAAACAAAAATATGTTGGCAAATGTAAAGTTAATCACGTATTTACATAACATAGCTGTTTGTTAACTAGTATATCATACCACTTTTTTTTTTACAATAAATACTCAATGAACTACTCATGTTGACATTTTCTTTCCACATCTCAACAAATAAGGTGAGAAAAATTTAAAAATGCTACAAGGCATGAATGCGAATTGTCAGCACCACATTGGCCATCATCACCAACATGATTTACTCGTGAGTGATAATATTGATAATAAATTTTCATACCACATTTTACAACTTACTGTTAAATTTACATGTATATTTCTCCTTTACCTGTCTTATTTTATTTACTAATACTCTATTTATTTCCTTTTTCTATCTTTCCTAAGTTATAAAATTGATTTACTGCAGCATTATCCTTCACATATTAGTGACACCTTGGTTAATTTGATTTGAATCTTTGAACTTGATAAAGCAGCTCAGGGCCCACTGTTACCAACCCAAGTGGCAAGGTCTCAATATTAGCCGAAACAGCTGGTCCTATAATTCAAACCATCCTCTCTTAGCATTTGGCAAGATCTGATTTCCCTCTTCACAAGGAGAGAAATAGAAAGGCATATGATCTTCTTCAAGTTGCAATCTTTTTAGAGAGAGAGGGTTAGAAGAACAACATACTTGAGATCTGTCACTTTGTTTGAGTTCAGGTACCTCTCTCATCTTACTTCTTCATTGGGCTCTAAATTTTTTTAACCTCATCTTTGCTCTGTTTGTTATATGATATCCCATCTCCCACTTTCACTCATTCTCTCTATTCTCTGGAATTTCCTCTCTTATTCTCTTGAGTTACCTCTTCAATTTCTTATCTTTTTTTTTTCATTTGGTGAAAACCTTCTAACTTCAACTTTGGCTAAAAGACCTGTTCCAGCTGATTAAACCACTTGAATATGAATTCTCGTGTGTCAATTCTATGTGCAAATGCAAAGGGGAGAAATTATTTGACTACTTTTCTTTTTTGTTTTTGACTTTCGGTGCACTAGGTCTAGAAAATATAGATGTGGTGTTTGTTTTTCCAAAAGCGTGATTTACGTCCATTTATGTGGTACCCAGATAGAATTAATGTAGAATTGATATACAACTAGGATTATTAGGAATTTGGATGGATTTTTAGCATAAAGCTTTTTCTTTTTTACCTCTATTTCCCCATTATGTGCACGATATGTCTTGGAGAAGCTTACTGTTCTTTTCCATCTTATGTTTTTTAGAAGGAAGAAATAATTATGTTGTATTACAGAATTATTGAGACTCTTTGCTTTTGCCTGTCAAGTTTGGTAGTGCTAATTATGACATTTAATAAATCATCAAAAATAAAATGATGACATTTAATAATATCATAGGATGCCATTGGATTTCTGGTGGAAAATTAAATTGTTTTGCTCTGTGAGGTTTTAGATCTTCAAAGTTTCCTTCCTTGTTCTTTTGGTGCAAAGGATCAAATTAAGGAATGCCAAATGGGGAGGAAGGGGAATTGGTTTTCCAGTGTGATGAAAGCTCTCAGTCCTGACTCAAAGGAGAAGAAAGAACAGGTTTGGGTGAAATTTAATTCAACTTATCTCAATTTTCTGGGTTGTTTCTTATAGTTTTATCAATTATTTTTGCAGAAATCAAGTAAATCTAAGAAGAAATGGTTTGGGAAGCAAAAATCGGAGACTTCAGTCTCATACTCAGAAGCTCATAAAGCACCACCACCACCGCGACCTATTCCTCCACCAGAAGCGATTAAATTAACTGATATTGAAAATGAAATCAGTCATGATCACGACTATGTTGTTGAAGTTGCAACTGCCATGGATGCCGAGGAACCTGTTCCTTCTGTTCAGATAGAACCTGTTAGGGTTGAAGCTGCCCCAATTGCTCATTATGCTGGTAAACCAAAGGATGAAGTGGCAGCTATCAAAATTCAAACAGCTTTTCGTGGATACTTGGTACGGGTTGCAATTTTGATTCAAAGCAATATAAATTAATTAATTATCCCCCCCTTCCTTTTTTCACAATTCATTTTTTTTGGTTAGTTTTCACAATTCATTTAACTCAACATTCAATGAGAGTCATTTTACTTTTTTTAAAAAATCCTACACAAAACTCCCTTGTATTTATTAGAGATGATACAATTAACTCTAGAATGCCAATTATCAAGCAGAAAAGAGTTGTTAAAGGACAAAACTTAGATATTGTTCCATAAGTGCTTTTGGTGTCGTTCTTCAATCAGAATTGGAATTTTGCCTTGGTAATCTATGTTGACCTTTGATGCAAACCTTTATTATGAGCACCCCAAAAAGTATGTAAGAAAATGCGTCTAAGTTTTTTTCCTTTTTGAAATTGGGCCATTAACTCATTGTTTTGTAATCAAATGCCATTCATATTCTTATGGAGCCTTAAAAAAGAACATATTTGTTTAGTGCAACTCCACCTTTAATTGATTTAAAGTTTTACTGTAACAGTAGATTAAATTTTAACTCTTTAAAGTTATCAAAACAAAAAAATTAACTTTTTAAATTTGAATCCATACAATATCTTTGTTAAATGTACTCTTTATACACAGTTATTATGCTATCTATCAATAATTGCCACAAAAGGAATTGTTATTTGAATTTCAACCTACACTTTCTTTTGCAATCTTTTAGGCAAGAAGAGCATTGCGGGCTTTAAGGGGGCTGGTCAGGTTGAAATTATTGATGGAAGGGCCAGTTGTTAAACGCCAAGCCACAAGTACCCTCCACTCTATGCAGACATTATCTCGCTTGCAGTCTCAGATTCGTTCAAGGAGGATCAGAATGTTAGAGGAGAATCAGGCTCTGCAGAGACAGCTCTTACAGAAGCATGCAAGAGAGCTTGAGAGCTTGCGGGTCTGGGTTTCATTTCCTAATTTATTTTGAAATTTTAATCTCATTTGACTTTTTAACATATGGTGTTTGGAATGCTTTTAACTTGCTACAAATTATGATAATAGATGGGAGAGGAATGGGATGACAGCCTACAATCAAAAGAACAAATCGAAGCCAAGTTACTTAGCAAGTATGAAGCTACTACGAGAAGAGAAAGAGCGCTGGCTTATGCATTCACTCATCAGGTTTTTCTATTTTTCTCAACAATTTATACATGCGAGGAAATGAATGAAAAATTTAATATGAACCGGAAAATCTTTTAAAAAAATATCATATTATAAACTCTAAAATGAGAAGTCAAGCATCCTTATTATACTACATACTCTTCATTGTTTCTTTATCTCTTGAATCTGTTACACTTTTCCATCTGAGACTTAGTCCTGATAAGTGCATGAGTCCTTCTCTATCTTGTCACTATCTTCAGAGCCATATCCTCTGCACTCTCCTTTTTCAATGATCTTTTGCATAATCCAATGATATGCTAATGCTTTGTTAAGTTGCAGCATAAGTTCTTCCTCAATTTTGTCAATGGCAGTATTAGTTACTGAAATAAAGTGGCATGCTATATTATGTGCCTAACATATTTTGAATGAATAGCATTCTGCCTATGATATAATTTTCAACCATAAGTGTAAGTTCCTTGATGCTTTGAACAAAATCAGTGTTTGACATTTGGCAGCAAAATTGGAAGAACTCATCTAGATCTGTAAATCCAATGTTCATGGATCCAACCAATCCAAGCTGGGGTTGGAGCTGGTTGGAACGATGGATGGCAGCCCGACCTTGGGAGAGCCGTAGCCATATGGATAAAGAGTTGAATGACCACTCATCCGTAAGAAGCTCAAGCCGCAGTATTACCGGTGGAGAAATCAGCAAGTCATTTGCTCGTTTCCAGCTCAATTTGGAAAAGCACTCTCCAACAGCCTGCCAGAATCCTGGCTCACCTAGCTTTCAGTCCACTCCTTCCAAGCCAGCTTCAATATCTGCTAAGAAACCAAAGAAGGTAAGTCCAAGCCCAAGGGGCAGCTGGGTTACAGACGAGGACTCCAAAAGCTTGGTCAGTGTACAGTCAGACCGGTTCCGGAGGCACTCCATTGCCGGTTCATTGGTGAGAGATGATGAGAGCCTTGCTAGCTCTCCAGCAGTTCCAAGCTACATGGTGCCAACTCAATCTGCAAAAGCCAAGTCCAGGACACAAAGTCCATTAGCCCCAGAAAATGGAAAAGCAGAGAAAGGTTCCTTTGGGAGTGCGAAGAAGCGGCTTTCTTTCCCAGCTTCACCTGCCAGGCCAAGGCGCCATTCAGGTCCACCAAAGGTAGAAAGCAGCAGCTTAAATGCAGAGTTAGCTGTGGACAAGGGTGTGGACAGTTGATCATACAAGTAAAAGGATGGAAAAACATTAAAGTAGGATTGAAAATATATCACTGAAGAAATAAAACAAAAAGAGTTTATTTAAATTGAGTGTTCCATTTATTTATTTTATTTTTATGTGTATCCTAACGTTTCTTGGAGGCTTTTGATTTGGGGTGAAAATTGTTTTACTTACTTTTTTTTATCAATTTGTATTTTCGTTTACTTTCTCACTAGTTGCCCCGAGGGGAAGACATGCGATTCATGAATCATGTTGGTCAAATGATAGTACAAATGAACTGTCCGAATCCTTTCTGTGCTTCCCCAATCAAGGACAAGTATCATTCTGGTCAAAGTTCCTCATTCTTGATTCTTAGTTGTGATATAAATGTAAATTTGATTTCATTGTCTCATTTCTTTGATGCTACTATGTTTTGCTTTGAAAATTGTAATCAAGGAACTGATCAAATATAAAACAAGAACCTTAAATGAATAATACCCTTGTAAACGTGATTAGCATCACGGAATGGTCTGTACCAACATGCACTTTTATTTTATTTATTGCTAATTTTTCGACCTTTTTTTTTTCTTTTTGGGGTGGGGATACATATTTCATTAATCGGTGGTTAAATATTAGTACTCTGCTAGAAGCTCCCAACTCATATTAGTACTAGACTAGGCCTAATCTCTCCCTATCACAATACTTTTTTATGTTAACTGCCTCATTTTTTGCCAACTAAATTTGAAATTTTCAGTTTGTTTTAGAATATGTTAGAGGATAAAGTACACTGTCTGTTTTTCAGATACGGAATTTCAACTTAAAGTTGTAATAACAGAACAAAACAATCAAGCATACTTTTTATTTCTTTAAACAGTAGTGCATTAATTATTTCCTACTTTTTAAATTAATTCAAACACTAAATCTACTCATTTATACTATATTTATTTATCTTAATTTCACATAAAAACAATTAATTATCTACTATATTTATGTGTATTCTTCATAGTTATGAATGGTAATTTTGAATAATAACATAAAAATCCAATTAAAAAATGCCGTAATTGATCATATACAATTAAAATTTAAGATTATCACCATATAACAAATCCACACAAGAGACCCCATCACTCTGTTTTAACTGCTGAGCAGCTACCTAAGTTATAATGGAATCATATAACAAAAGCTGCACGTCCAGAGGTATGTTCAACTTGATGAGACCTTCTGGGGAAGGTTTCCAGACTATAAAGGTTTCATATCTACACTAGTTAATTATTAGAGAACTCTAACACCTTTGTAGCACCTCGGATAACTTTACCTATTGCTAGGAATCTGGTAAAATAAACCATGGTGTAGTGTTTGGATAAGTATAAACATGCTTTCCATAAGTCATCACAGAGCAAGGGTCCCATTCCCAACGGAAATGGAACCATAAACATGCTTCATCACATATCTTGTCTGGTGGGATAAGTATTTGTAAAATTTATTTTGAAATGAAATGATTTATGTTTGAATATTTTTTTTAAAAAAATAATAAAACTCAAGTATAATTTTTTTATCCAACACAAAAATTATCTGAACTTATTGTAATTAAACGTGTGAATATTTACCAAAAAATATAATCATGTTAGCTTTTATATAATCCAACTCTGAACCATAAACTACCTATGCTTTTTAGCTAACAAATTTTATCCCATGCAACTAAGCGACATTTAATTTCCTCTTGTCTGTGACAGATCTCCAAATAAAATTAGCATTATCATGGTATATGGAAATATTAATTTAATGGTATCATTACAAAATTATATATCATTTGATACGATTACAATATTTTCTATTCAAGTCTACTTACAAGGCTAGTAACCTTGATGGTAACAAGTACGTGATTGGCATGACTATAGTTTTCCTACATGGTAGTATACTAGTATGTCTAATGCCTAATGGAATTTCAGTGATATTTGAATTATTCTGAGTCAAGTTCTTAACAAATTATTTTGCTAAATTGTTTGCACGTGTTTCTCCAATAAATGTTTCTCTTGCCAATTTGTAAATCATCCCGATGCAGGTGGTACCATAACCTTGCATCCAAAATTAAAGAAGCAAAAGATAAAAGATAGTGTTACTTGAATACTTGGAAAGACCAAACAGCATTTTGAAGCTGGTTTAATCCTTTCTTCTGCGATCATATATCAATACCAATTTCAATAATTCAATTTTAAGGGTCTTAGGCCAGTATTTTTTCGTAGACTCGATTGCACACTACACAGTGAGAAAATTTAACATGCATGCAATGATGCAAATAAATACATTCATTGAGATGGGGAAGCTCTGTTATAACTTGACTATAGTCCTTTGATAGTTAAAAAGGCTTAAAACCAAAGCATTTTACTTTCATCATTACTATCACTTCCTCGTTCATTTCTTTCCTTATTATTTTGTTTCTCTCCTCTTTTGGTCCTCTAGTATTTACTTTGGTCTTTACATCTAGGAAGCATATTAACCGATTCTTTTTTAATTTTGTTTCTCTTTCCTTTACTTTTTAAAAAGCCATGATCCAGCTGAATAAAGAAAAAGTTCTTCCTCCGTGAGGACAGAAGAATTTTTCAGTTGACATGATGTTGGTATTTTGATACGCGTAAGGAATACGCCACATACCTTTTGTTTTCCCCACTTCAGGTACATTGGTACATATACCGTGTTATTTAGACGCAGAAAATAAAACAAAATGTTCCTTAAACTATAAAAATGGGACAACCAAAATTGTCTCATTTGATTTTAAAGCGTATTTTCCTCGAATGCAGTTTCCTCTTGTCGTTCAACGGGACCTTGTGGGATTCCAAAAAGAGTGGAAAAAATCTTCCTATGGCACACATCACAGAAATAGAAATAGGAGAAGTGGCCCTCGCTCGTTTAGAAGGCAATACCCGTGATATGTATTCCGTCATTCAGGGTGGGACCACTCTATTGTCCAATCCCTGTTTTTATTTATAATTGAAAATGCAAACGTAAGATTCACACAAGTAAATAAAATAAAATAAAAGCTAGTTACAATAGAAAGAACAAAAAGCATAATTTTATGATTCTGCTTTTTTTCTTTTCTTTCTCGAGATACATAATAAATTTGAAATATGTATTTAACACATAAGATTTAGATCGAATCAATTTAGAGGAATCATTAATGTTTGTGTGTGTGTGTCTATAATTAGTGAACATCATCACACTCAAACTTGAAGATGGGCTTGTCAGCTTGTGTCAATTGAGCTACGAGTTGATGGAATCTCTACAAAAACTCCTTCCTATTAAAAGATACCACTGACATGCAATTAAGTATGCTATTTATTTACTGATAAAAATAAAGTATGCTATTTATTTTAATGCATTCTTAATAACTTCCAAAATCTACAATTTAGCCTGCAAAAATGTCAGAAATGAATAGAGGAATGCACCATAAAGGGGTCATGTTATGTATCTCATAAGTAGTATCTGGCAACTAATAATAGAATATATTGTAGAAATAATGATAGAAAACACAGAACATAATAACAGCAATACACAAAGAAGATCGTATTCAAACCTGCCATATGTGTATATGACCAAGAAATCCTGCTAATTCACATTCTGCCTGACTGTACGTGGACTTCAACAATAGAAGTATGCCTCTTGTTTGACACTTCCTCTGCAAGTGAAGTTCTTCAATGTCAAAACCCCATTTTTATATTCAAAATTCAGCTTTACTCATACTTCAAATGACAGTTACACCAAGAGAGACAAAGGAAAGAGGACATGCATTTTAACACAGACTAACATTTATAATTATAACAAAACATTTGCTGTCAGATGTAGGTGAGATGAAGCTATAGCACATTATGGCCTATACAATTTAGAAGAATGATGATTATACAAGATATTCCAGCACACATTAACACGTCTTCTATCATAGTACTACATACTAAGGCCTTGTGGCTTTAGTTTCTTTATTAATAAAAGTAGCTTCAATACGTTGCCGTTGGATAAAGTAAATTTTAAAGAAGATGCATATATTGGATAACTATAGTTTCTTGAGTAACAGACAATTTTCACAATTGAAAGAGCATGGACAGGAAATTTGAACTGAATACCTAGCAACACTTTCCAGCTGACATTAATCCACTTCACTATTGCCAATACAGAAACAAAAGTCAGTGCTAACGAATACATAAAATCTCCTCTTAGTCATGTGCGGTTCATATGGATTAATCATAGGAGCTAACATTGCGGCACCTGCAATTTCAGGTAATCATGAATCACATCAGAATTTATAATGTGTTTCTTCCTCTTCTTCTTCTTTTTTAGGGGGGGGGGGGGGGGGGGGTGTTGTCAGGTAGAAAAGAGAACAAAACATTCACACAAGAGGAAGGCAACCAAAATTTGATGCATTACCACAATCCACATACTTTTTTTTTCAGTTTCTTTCCCAATAAATTTAGTGAATGCAGATAGTCACAATAATAAATTCATTCTTTCTTATTTTAGATTTGTATATTTCACAAAGAGGAGTACTAGCAACTAGCAACACTAAAAGCTTTCAAAAGGGGGAACGACCAGCAATTCTCTCAGGAATATATCTTAGTGAAGCCCAAGAATCCATCGCTGACGAGTTGAAATTCCGGTTGGGATGAGGATCACTCTCCCTAAACCCAGGAATATCATATGTGACCAAGCGACACCATACTCATCAAGCAATGATGTTTTAACTCCAGGTATACCTACCATTAGGGAATTAAAAAAGCAATAGAAAAGTATAAGAACTCAATTTCTAGGTGCATAAGTTCCTGAATAATAAGGATATATAGGATACGCTGCAATTCTAAGTAAGGCCAGTTTTTTCTGATTATCAAAACTTCTAGCTCTGTCAGCGGGAACACCTTGATCAGGATAAGCCATGTATCTACCATCTGGAAGTAATACGCGGCTAGCACTAGGAGGATGCATGCGCACCTTCACCACTTCAGTTAACCTGTCATGATTGGGATTTATACTTATAGCTGCAAATAAACTTATTTAAGGTCAGTAAATCTTGTGTCAGATTGGTATCAACAAGGAAGATATCATTTGTAAGAAATTAAACAATTTATTCCAAAATCCAAAGAATATAAATACATTTGAAGTGACTGAATTGGTTGGAATAGAGATAGAAAATCAATAAGAGAAAACATAGAAGTTCATTTGTGCTGCAAGGAAATGGGCTGAGAATCTTTTACTTGCATTATAGAAATTCAGTTATTATCTAATCTAGTATTGTTGTTCATTGACAATTGCAATCCTAAGTTAATACATTCATGCGCACGTACATTGTAGTCTCTTCATCAAGTTATCAACATATACAAACTGGAGAGACGAACAACAGAGGACACACTAATAAGACAAATTAGTGAACAAGGTGAAATAAATCATCCTTTCCAAAAGCATTCAATAATCAACTATGTATCCCGTGCAAATAGGTTCAGATAATAAGACAAGGAAATTGAAATATAACAACATTAAAAATGAAGAGTAATTAATTTATTTTATTGCAAGGGGTGGAACCGAGAAATGAAAGTTGTATGGTGAAGAGTACTAGCCAAAAAAAAAAATTCAATTATCAATTTGATCCTCAAATTATTTTAAATAGTTCAACTTGGTTTTTAAATTTAATTTTTTTTAATTTAATTCTCAAATTGTTAAAAATAAATTAATTTGATTCTCAAATTTAAAAAAAATTTAATTAAATTCTTAAATTCTTAGAAATAAATCAATTTAATTCTCAATTTTTTAATAACTTCAAAATCAAATTCAAGTATTTAAAATAATTTAGAAATCAAAGAGCCTTGGAGTGGAAAGAAGCGCGTGGAAGCCAAAGAGCGTAGTCATTAATGATCTATTGGCTTGAAACGTATTTTTGGTGTTGGCTCCTACTTTCGCCTCTGACACAGAAAATACAATGACACAAACTCGGGAACTGAGCAACATCACATAAACCAAACTCAACTCAACTCAACAACCTCTCACTCACCTTCTATTCTTATGCCTTCCCTTCCCTTCTCTTCCCTCCCACACTAGGGTTTACCTCTCTTCACACTTCACACTTCACCCTTCACACTTCACACATTGCCATTTGAACACTATTTGGGTGAGACTCCTCATAACTCATTACTATACTCTCTTTCGTCAACTCTTACTGCTGCTCCACATTGCTTCTTCTTTTCCTTCGTTCCACTCTCAATATGCAGTAATTTTTTCAAACAACATTTTATTTTTTTTCTCAAGGGTAATTTAGTTTAGCGTTCCTCGGTTTGCTGGTTGACGGGTTGGTTTGTGTTTGTTTTATTTCTCATTGTTTTGCTTCTCTAACTTTCTCCTAAGAAGAACATTTCACACTTCACTCTTACAAGTTTTTTTTTTTTTTGGTCTTTTGAATGTCCCATTCTCAAGTTGTGATTTTTTTTCTGGCAATTTGCTGGGGGCACTGGTTTTGAGATGAAAATTTTTGTTTTTTTTGTTGCTAAAAGATTATTGGTTGCAACACAACATGTACCTTGTTTTTACTGAGGTAGGTGCAGGGTCTCTGTTCCTGCTGTCTTCGTGTTTATGTTACTATGCCTTCGGATTAGTTAATAGTTATTTGGTTTTACCGTTTTAGAGTGCATGTTATGTAGATCTGGGTTTCTGAGGTCAAAGATTCTTGTGCTGTCATTGGACTATTCAACTTTGTGTCTTGTTCCAAACTGGAGTTTCACTCAACTAAAAAGTAAAAGAAAAGGGGATCAGAAAATGAAAAACTGTTCCTACTTTTCTCAGCTTCATCTGTCTTCTTTTGTTTTGAAAAGTTTGGCAAGGAATCTGGAAATTCACTGATAGCAACAAGGCTTCTAAGTTACATTGCAGAAGAGGAGCTGAAAAAAATGAAGAACTATTTCTGAAATGCTGAAACTTGAAAGTGTTTTGAAGCTTTGGCTGTCTGTGTGAACTTTGCCTAATAATTTATTATTACGGAATTTAATGTTAGTGCAGCATTATGTGTTTGTGGTATGCTGACGGTCACTGGAGTGGAGTTAATGATAGTAGTTGTTTAAGGATTTTGGTGCAAGATTTTATTTATTTTGCTTTTTTTTGGTATTTTTGATTTGGTAGGTGGTAGTGGAGTTAGTTTACTTGGAGTTTCTTTTAAGGGATTATATGCTGTTTGTTTGTTATGGGTTTTCACTTTTTTTTTGTTGTTGTTAAATGCTGATCCGTGGTGGGCATCTGCTGAGAACTATTTCTTTTTTGTCATGTTATAAATCAAATTCCTTTTCGTCTTTAATTCTTACACAGTTTCCTATTGCAGGAATAGTGGGTCAGGGAGTTTAAAGGAGTGGTCTTTTCGTTTTCCTTTGTATCCTTTACGACTTGGGAGATTATAATATGCAGACACCAAAAGCAAGGTAATATTGGATTATCTAAGATTTCTTGCTTTCTATTTTCTATGCCACCTATATGACTGTATAACTATATCTGGGGTCTAAATGAGGGATGTATTACTCTCTTTTATTAGATTTGGATGTGTAAATAAAGGATTGCTAGTTTGTAAAATGAAACATGAAAAAATAATTATGGAAGCATTTTATTTAATTGTAAAGTTGATTAGTAAACTTCGAAACTACCACATTATGAATGTCGTTTAAAGAAATTTTAAAGTAATTTTTCTGTTGCTGGGTGGAAAAATAATTCCTTTACCGGTTCTTATTGTGCTGGAGGCAATCTTCTATGCTTCTCTACTTCATTGCCTGATCCATTATGCTCATGTAGCCCTAAGTTTTAGTTTAGTTTCACTCAGTTGTTATCAGGATGCCTTTACAGTGAAGGTATTAGTATTAAGATGAATCTGAAGAAAGGTCTTTTTATTTCTTGCTACAAATATATCATTCTTGTGCTTTAGCAATTCTTATCAGGTCATGATCATAAAGTTATTTGGCCTCAACTTTAGCTATATCTGAATTTGTCACTGATCTATCATTGAGAAAGCAACACCTGTTTGAATGGTGATGTTTGAAATTAGCGTTGCATATCTTCATCCAATTAATGGATTCGGATGATTTGACCACTTCAGTGTTTTTTCTCAAGATGCTTTTTGATCCACATTCTAAATTCTTACATTTGTTTGTGCATATTAATTTGCTTATGGCTGACTGTAAGCAGAGTTGGTGCTTCAGAAGTGCCCCAAAAGAAATCTCCTGCAACTCCTCGAACTGCTCGTCAGTTGAAGACACCAAACTCTGATGCATACTCTGTCTCCTCTCCAAATGCTGCAAAAAAGACTCCGAAAGATAGAAGTCCAAAGGTTATTGAATGCAGGTCACCTCATAGTCCAATATCTGAGGTATTTGAAGTTAACTCTTGTTTGGAGCTAAATTACCCTATCTTTAATACAATTATTTAAGCACTTCATAAATCCATTGCCTATATGTATATGTATATGTATAAACTCTGAAACATCATGCTATAATGTTATTGCCAGTTTGTAATTTTTATTATTCACTTTGTGATCTCTCTCTTTATTATCTGCCTCTAGAAGAAACGACCTAGTAAGGTCCAGGAATTGGAATCTCAGATTGCTCGGCTTCAAGAAGATCTGAAGAATGCTAAGGATCAACTTAACTCATCTGAGTCATGGAAGAGAAAAGCTCAACAGGAGGCTGAAGAGGCAAAGAAGCAGCTTGTAGACTTGACGAAAGAGCTGCAGGAATCCCATCAACAGCTTTTGGACTTTTCGGCTTCTGAAGAAGTGAGGCTTCAAGAGCTCCGCAAAATTTCTCAGGATCGAGATCGAGAATGGCAATCTGAACTAGAGGCTGTCCAAAAGCAACAGGCAATGGATTCAGCTGCTTTGGCATCTGCCATGAATGAAATACAGAAATTGAAAATTCAACTTGAAAGAGTATGTGGGTCTGAAGCTACTCAGATCAACAGTTCAGAATCAGCTCATGCTGAAATTCAGGAATTGAAGATGGAGCTTGATAAAACTCTCTCTTTGGTAGAAAAGCTAAAAAATGAGGTAGGTGATTGCAAAGAATCTGAATCCAGGGCTTTGGAAGTAGTTGGTAAAATGCAAATGCAATTGGAAACAGCAAATCAGACTGTTGAAACTCTTAGGTCCGATGGGATGAAAGCAGCAGAAGCTTACAAATCTTTAGCTTTTGAGTTGGAGCAATCAAGAACTCAAGCAAAATCATTGGAAGAACTTGTGAGTAAACTTCAGGCTGATTTGCTTAGCAATGCTAACAAAAGTATGTTAGGTCCAACTCCAACCAATGAAAATGAACCTTCTCAGGAAAATGAGGAAATAAACCAGCTCAAAGCCGAGCTTATCTCTGCAAAAGCTGAAGTGGGGCAGTTGAAGTCCGTATTGGATATTTCGGAGGTAAGATACCAGGAAGAGTATATCCAGAGCACATTACAGATTAGATGTGCTTTTGAACAACTGGAACGCGCAAAGTCAGAATCTAGTCAGAGAGAGGTTGAGTTATATGAGGAATTGAGGAGAGCTAAAGCTGATACTGAGGAGCTAAGGGCAAACCTGATGGACAAGGAATCTCAGTTGCTTAGTTTGTCGGGTGAGAATATGGAGCTCAATTCCAAGATCAATGAAAACCAATCTACTAGAAGGCAATCTGAGCTTGTGATAGAGCTAAAAAAATTGGATGCTGATGTTGAAGAGTTGAAGGAAAATTTATTAGATAGAGAGACAGAACTGCAAAATATAGCAGCTGAAAACAGTATGCTCAAGATGGACATAAAGGAGGAGTTGGAGAAGAATAAAATCACCAATGAAGCCCTTGCTTCAGCTGAAGCAGCAAGGGCGGCAGAGCAAGAGGCTTTGACAAAACTTGGCAGCATAACAGAAGAGGCTGATAAAAGCAACAAAAGAGTGGTTCGGGTGACTGAGCAGTTAGATGCTGCTCAGGCTGCAAATTCAGAGTTGGAAGCCGAACTAAGGAGACTGAAAGTTCAGTCAGATCAGTGGAGAAAGGCGGCCGAAGCAGCCGCCTCTATGCTTTCTGCTGGAAATAATGGGAAATTTGTCGACCGAAACTGCTCACGTGAAAACAGCTTCAATTCTGTTACTGGCAAGATGAATTCACCTTATTTATTAGACACAGATGGAGAGTCACCTAAGAAGAAAAATACAAACATGATGAAGAAGATTGGAGTTTTGTGGAGGAGGAACCATCATTAGATGCGGCACAGGTATTGGTAATCATTGCCTACACTTTGATATCTTGGCTAAAATGGATTTAATTTTATATGGTTGGTTTCATTGTTACGATTTTTCGGTCAAGGTATTTTGTGTTATCAAGTTTCATGAGTCATGAACATTGAAGCAGTTCCTCAGGGAAATTGTGATAAACTCGTGACGGATATTGTGTTGTAGTTAGATATGTTGAACCTACAGTAATGGAGCGGCTTCTTAATGGCGCAGAGAACTAATGTAGACCACTGTATTTGTTTCTAGGAATCAAGTCTGTTTTCTTGTCTCTACATCATTATAGTTTACGAGATTATGGGTGGGAAGGGCAATGTGACCCCAAAAAAAGTGTAGGTTCCCTTGCAATGATGAATTTATTATCCGTCATATTATCATATTCTGCTGCTCAGATTTATCCGTCATATTATTCATTCTAAGTAGGTTCCTATCATCGTTTTCGTCTTTTTTTGGTCCGGGAATTGGCAGCGAAACGGGAGGAATGGTGAATTTTTCATTGAGCAAATATTAACTTTTGAGATTGTTTTTAAAAAAGAGGGCTATCATGTTATCACAATAAAAGGGTTTAAAATTGTGGTGATTCAAAATTGAAAATACTCAATTGCTTCGGAAAGGTAACACTGCAAATTTGAGTAAACATTTAAAATGATTTTTTTTTTAAAAGATGAAGAATCAAAACAAACTTTAATAATAAAAAAAGGGTAAGGAACTAGAAATATATTTTAGTCATTTGAATCATCATGATAGGTTAGGATGCGGATCGGTGAAGCTTCAAGAGCATTACAAATAAAGTCTAGAGCTAACTAAAAATTATGACGCTAAGTTGATTATGCAATCTATGTATTAGCCATAATGTCTGCAACTTGGTTAACTTCTCACAGTCATGAACCCTAGTAATATTCCCCCAATGCTTATGAATCTCATGAATTTCCTTAACCAAGTTGATTATAATAACGATGCCAAAGACAACACCCATTAGTAAAAAGAGTAACAATTCAAATTTGAGTAAACTCTGATCTTAGGTAAACCTCTTCCCCACAACTGGGCAGAAAATACAACTATAAATAAATCCAATAAAATAAAAGGACAAGTTCAACCTTTTATTAAGGTCCCTTACCCTTACCTTAAGGGCACTGACCTGGCAAGTGGGAAGTTGTAGGACAGATCCGTTCTTGAACTCTTCACATCCATTATTCAAGGCATATTACTATATACTATATTGTAAAACTATTGGTCAATGGCGAATCGCGATAACTCTTTGTTTTTAATATAGAGATAACCACGTAAAATATCATCTCGGAAAAACATGCATTAAGTTTCTCATAAGAAGACATGCAGTAGAAATCTTATAAAGGGGTTGGATTTTTTTTCCTCTATAATTATTTAAATGTCTCATTTTTAATAAATAATAATTTTTTAAAAAAATTACTATATTTACACATAAAATTGAAACTAATTTTTATATTTAATGATTATAACCTTAACTATTGTTATAATAACAACAAACTTATAAATAATTTTACACTAGTTATCTCTTTAATCATTGCAATAAAACAACAAACATAATTATTTTTACACAAATTTATACTAATTAATATTAATTATTATTATAATAACAACATACAAAAATAATTTTATACTAATTAACTGTATATAGATAAAAAGTTCGAAGAGAAGGGAGCTCGAATCCATGCTCGCCCCCTCTCGATCACTCCTTGAAGATAGGTAAAAAATTTAATGATTAGAAAAACAATAAAAAAATTATAGAAGAAAACAAAAGTTGAACATTTATGTGAGACAAAATAAAGCACTTGAATTTAAACTTTAACCAATTTCTTAACATTTTGGAAAGTACATTCCGAAAAAATATTTTTTGATAAAAAATTTACTTTTTTAACATTTTGGAAAGTACTTTTTTGGAACACAAAATAATATTTTAGAAAAGTACTTTCTAGAATGTTAAAAATAAATTCTTTAAGAAAATACTTTCGATAATGTTAAAATCGAAATATCGTTCCAGAAAATTACATTTCAGAATAATGATTTTGTATGAATGTTATGGATATAAAAGTTATATGTGATAATAAAAAATAGAAAAAAACTAATTAGGAGTGTGCTTAGAAAAAAGGAAATGGGTATAGCAAAAGTGGAATAGAACCAAAAGTCGTTTACCCAGACCTAATATGGGCACAGCTATGAGTAAGCCTCATACGGATCAAGAGCTGATCTGTGGGCCCAATTTGAAAGTTTTTGTTTTTAATTTTTTTAAAAAAGTATTACGAATTAATTTAAAAATTAATAATTTAAGTAAGAATTTAAACTTATGATCTGTGGGCCCAAGCTTAATTTAAAAATATGTGTTATTAATATCATATTCTAACCAACTAAGTTAATAAATGTTATAAAATAAATAATGTTGTTATACATAATAGTAAACTTTCTAATGTATATTTAATGCACATATAAATTTAAATGATAAATTTTGTGATAATTAATTTTGATATAACTCTTATGAATTATTTAATTCGTATAAGTTAAAAAAACACTTACAAATCACTTAATTCATAAGTGTTTTCTTTTTTTAAAATATATTTTTTAAATTTATTAATATATTAAAATTTTTTAATAGTAAATATTTGTTATTTATAGAAAAGTATATGAGGTGGAGCTTATCCATATCTTTCTACAAGTAGGGGTGGATAAACAGGCCTAGGTCCATAGAATGGTCTGCGGGTCCGCGGTCCGGCGGGTTACGGACCAATTTTTTTAAATGATCCATGATTATGTCATATTTTTGGGTCCGCCCCGTTTAACCCGCGGACTTTGCGGGTTTGACCCGCGGGGTCCGCGGGTTGCCCGCAGCCCGCATTAGATTTGATTTGTGTGACCCTGACCTAATTATATTAGGTTTGATTTTCTCTTTTTCACTTTAAACTTTTCTTTTAAAATAACAGATAAAGAAATATATTAGATACGATAAAAATTTAAAGATAAAAGTAAAAGATTTAAATTAAAAGATGATAAACACAACAAAGATAAGATAACAAAAATAAAATATTAAGATAAAAAAAGATAAGTGATAACATGCTAAAAATCTTCATTTTCATATCTGTAAGCTATAAATAATAAAAATATTAATTCTTATCATTTAAGTTAAAAATAATTGTTAAATAAATATTTTTAAAGATATTTCAATATATTTTTATTATAAAAAATAACTCACATCATATTTAGCCGTTATCATTGTAGCAGACTAAGAATTTTTTTTTTTCTCACGGTTTTTCTCCACCACGTAGTCACGCACGTGCAAAGTCCTACGACTTTTTTCCTTACAAAGAAAACAAAACGCAACTCACATGGAGAAGGCTCAAGCTACTTATGGAATCATTTGTTGTTGGAGATGTTTAAATTTCATATTTTAGATTTATTGCTTGAATTTTCTTTTATTAAGACATTATTTATTTTATTGATGTAATTGACTAATTATTGAGATTTTATTTACATCTGTATTAACTTAATTTGATTATATTGTATTTTTATTAAAATTAAAATTCTTTTAAAACTAGGCCCGTGGACCGACCCGTTTGACCCACAGGGTCCACGGGGGAGGGGAGACGGACCAATTTATTTGGTCCGTGTAAGAAGCGGGGTGGACTGGCCCAATCCGCTGTCAATGCAAACTTATGTGGACCGGCCTTACGCGGGACGGGCCGGCCCGCTTACCCACCCATATATACAAGAGGACAAAATGAAGAATTTACAAAAATATTGACTGAGTGCCCTGACATAATAGCCTTCAATCTTTATATAAACACCACGACACTCCTTTTTTAGGGTTAGGGTATTGCACTGCGGCTGCTACTTCGGCTCCATCTTCTCCGATCTCCTCAAACTCTATCAGCGCAGAACCAAGCCTCTATCACCATGGGGTAATGCAACCTTACGTTTTTGACAATTATTATTATCATTCTCCTTTTTATTTTCCTGAACTAATTCATTATTGCAAAATTCTCCTGGAATTGCTGCTTCTGGTTCAAACCTTTGATGTTTTTGTTCACATTGGAAATTCTTACTACCCTAGATCCTTTTGTTGCTCAATTTTGATTAACATTGGATAATTTGCATTTATGGTCTGTTTTTGTTTCAACAAGTAGCTTGTGCCATGTGCTGTGTGTGGTTTAGTTCTTGAATTTATTGTTGCTTTTGTGTGAATCTATGTCCAGTCCAATCTTCTCATGGCTTTTTCCGACATGAAAAGTTATTTTTTTTCTAGTACAAGACTTGTGTAGGGATTGTGCTGTGTGATTTACGTCCTAATGGTGTTTGTTCTACCACCTATTTTGTGGACGATGTTTTCCGAAGGCATCTTTTGAGCTTTGGTATTGCATTCACTAGAACACTGTAATTGAATTTTGTCTGTTCATTGTTTTAAGATCAACTGCCTAGTGGGATAGGACTATTGCTATGGTGTTTTAATATCAATAGAATGCACGGTTCATTTGTTTCCATTAACAATAGTGATTTATCCTTTTAGAGATGATATTCTTAGAATGTCGAGTGGGATATAGGACTATCGTTGTTAAATGCTATTATTCCTTTATGTTTGCAGATTGCAGACTACCGTTTATTTTTATTTTAAATTTTCATGTGAACACTGGGTTAGAAAATTAAATCTTTCTCGTTTCCAACTTCTACAGGAAGACACATGGAATGGGAGCTGCCCGCAAGCTGAAGTCTCACCGTAGGAGACAAAGGTGGGCTGACAAGTCATACAAAAAGTCTCATCTGGGAAATGAATGGAAGAAGCCTTTTGCTGGTTCATCCCATGCCAAGGGTATTGTTCTTGAAAAGATGTAAGATTAATTTAACTCATACCGTGTTACATTTACTTGCATACTTCCTCAATTAGATAATCTGATGTTAAGAAACTATTATGGTATTCTATGTGCAGTGGTATTGAGGCTAAGCAGCCCAACTCTGCCATTCGAAAATGTGCCAGGGTTCAACTCATCAAAAATGGGAAGAAGATTGCTGCATTTGTGCCAAATGACGGTTGCTTAAATTATATTGAAGAGAATGTAAGTGATTCATCAATCATATTTACTTTATTTTGCTGTTATGTTGGTGCTGATATGCTTATCCTAATGTTATGTGGTTGATGGTTGTAGGATGAAGTCTTGATAGCTGGATTTGGACGAAAAGGTCATGCCGTGGGTGATATTCCTGGAGTCAGGTTCAAGGTCGTGAAGGTTTCTGGTGTGTCTCTCCTGGCCCTTTTCAAGGAGAAGAAGGAGAAGCCTAGGTCTTAAGCTTGTGGGTCGTGTCCTCTCTATAGTCTATCCAAAAAATTATTATGAATTTTGCTTCTTGAGACTGGATGAGTTCTCTGAACAATTTTGTATCTCTCTAATAGTAATTTTTCTGAAACTTAAATTTGGTTCGTATGTCGCACTTCCTCTCCGTTTTTCTTATAGAGAAAGCTTTGTATGAAGTTCGGTCAATTTTACGTCATTTGGTATTGTGAAATATTCACTATGAATATGGTTTTTAAATAATTAAATTTTGATTGAATGAGAAATTTTACAGAAGTAATGTAATATTTCGCACAAATTTAAAATTCTCCAATAAATTTTGTTTGGATATTTTAAGCAACTATTTTGTAAAATACTGAATAACTCGTAACAGGGTATTTGAATTGCCAGATTTAGTGCGCATTTGGATGTAAATAAAAAAATGCAGAGTTGCACTCTTTTTTTTTGTCCCAACCCGAAGGTTTTATATTATTTTATTGTTTCTTTCTTTTTTTTCACCTTTCTCATCAAAAGAATGAGGTGTAATTGATTTGAATGATGAAAATAGATTTTTTTTTTCCTATTTTTATCCTCTTAGTCAAGCACATTTATTAAAAGACGAATGTATTGAACGAGTGTCCAAACAAGCTGGCTTCTAGAAGTATTTGGCCTAATGCATTATGTCCACCACCTTCAATTCTTTGTCGATTAAGTAGGAAGAATATTTTCATATCCAATTGTTTTTCTTTGCTTAGTTATGAAGTTCTTAGATTAATCTTAGGGGATGTTTGATACATGGGAATTTTTTATTTTAATGTTTGCTTTATTTTTAAAAAATAATATTTTTAGAAACAATGTTTAGGGTGATTTTGCTAAACTAGTCATATATTAGTGCATTATATCATAATTTAGCACTTCAAACCCTAACTAATATTAATTAAGCAAAATTATACTTAATTATCTCTCTAGTTAAGATTATGATTAGGTAAAGCAAGTCTAATTAAGCTATTAAAGTTAGTGTCTTTAATTGTAGACTTTTAGCTAATTGTTGTGTGATTAGTAATTCTAAATTTCTCTAAATTAAACTTAGAAATTGAGGTGCTTCCAAAATTAGGAGTTTTCAGTTACTTGTTTGAGGTGTTTCCTTATTGAAAGTTTTGAAATTTTCAATTTCTGTCTGCTAAACTAAATCTAAATGTGTATAAGTTTTTTTTTTTTTTTTGTCAAAGAGCTATATTCATTTCTTTCACCACATTTTAAACTAATGTTTGAATTTCTGAGTCAAAGTATTAACTCACAAAAGTTAAAAATACTAAAGAAGAATTACTTTTTTTTATTAAAAAATGAGATATGTTTTATTTTTAACTTTTTACTCGTTGAAATTTTTTTTGGATAAATAATTTTTCATGCATTAACTTATTTCTCCTTCTGGCTCACCGCAGTAGTAGGGAGGCCAATTCACTTAAATAATAAAAAATAGAAAAAAAAAGAGAGTAGATTAGCTGATTATGTAACTTAATTCAACGAGTTATATATATGTAATCTACATCCTACAGATAGAAATCGATTTCCCAAAAAAAAAAATATGACACCTTTAAAAAGACTTAGTTTAGATTTAGGTTTTTTATTTAGTAAACTTCAACTAAATGAACTAAGACTAAAGCCTTTGATTTGATTTATTTTATCCAAACTAGTCCTCGCCATTTATTATTTGAATGGTTATAATTTTATAATACTTAATTTAATAATTAAACAATATAATAAAATTAATAACATTTATTTTATCTTATACCAACAAGTTTGAATAATACTAGATTGTTCAAAAAAAAAAAACAGCTATACTAAATTTAGTTCCGTTAAGCAACATTTCAATTTCAAGGCTTATGAATAAAAAAAATATAATCAAGAGACAAAATCTCACAAAAAATAATCAACCAGATAAAAAATTAATCATCGATAAAGTCAGTAAATATTTGATACCACATGTTTAAAAAATAACATTTACTTTATGCATAGCTCAACTCAGTAATGTTGTTCAAGGTTGAATAAAAAAAAACTATTTATTTAAGTCACTTCCTTATATAATGTTGGCTTCTACAAAGCCATATAACAATGCTTAATGAAAATGCAAACGAATGCATCTCAGGCATTTAAATTCCCAATGGGAAACAGAACATGAAATCCAAAAGGAAACACAGCAACGAATCCATGAGTAAGAAATCTAGAAGACCCATCAAATTAAAGTATAAATACTAATAGTATAACAAGTATTTCAAAAATGATAAAGACTATCCATTCATGACTTGGACAGAGTACATCAGGATACCTTTTGCACAAAGCAGCAAACTCCACGAACATATAGTTCAACTTAATTACACAATCTCACTCGTTTTCTTTCATAATAATGCTCTCCGGCACAGGCAAGTGGGTCAATTTTGCCTCTGAAACTGTTGATTCTGTAAAGACAACACCATCCATGTTGCAAAAGGAATCTTTGACCGCAAAGGGTGTCCTTGTTGAAGCTGCCACATCAAAGCTGGTTGGGGAGACAGAAAGGTATGTAGTAGATAAACCATTAAATAATTCGTCTTTCTTAGGACAATCAATAAGCTCTTTGTTACTAGATAACTCCAGACCATTCGATTTATCTTGGGAGCTGATATCATTTTTGTTACTAGATAACTCCAGACCATTCGATTTATCTTGGGAGCTGATATCATTATGCAATAAATACAGGGAATCACCATTAAACTTTTCCCCTGTCTCAAAATTTATGTCCATATGTCCAACTTGTTTGCTCAAATGATCAATTTGATCGTCATGATGAGCATTTTCCTGGTTATTGATACCATTAAGTGGTGGCAGATCATGATGAGCTTCCTCCACTACATGGAAGTGTGATGTATTTTCAACAGCGCCCATGGATACGTCAGAAGAGCTTTTGACATTCTGCACACTATTAGATGTCTTAATTGCAACATCTAATGATCCATGAAAAGGATTTGGATGGGGAGCCTCCTGGTTATTGGGATTTGTATTATCAATTGACACGATAGATCTGGATGGTTGCAGCTTCCCGAGTTCTGCTTTGTCTTGGCCTTCTCTTGGACTTTCAGCTCCATGTTTTGGCAAGCCACCAGGTACAATAGACCCACGTGGAGTGCGCACTAAGGGCTTCACCTGCACAACAAATGCAGCGTAGTAGAGAGATCACCAAAGAAAAAGGAAAAGTAAAATATCATAAGTTGCTGAAGCACATATTCCACCTGGAAAACCCACTAAATAGTGTGTGACCAAAGTCATAATGATATGAAATTTGTATACTTTTCCAAGAAACTGGTACTAACCAACCACTAACCCACACGGTTACTAGCTACATCAAATATAAACAAAGCAAAACTCACCCCATCAAAAAAACCAATCTTTGGTGAAGGCAGTCGAAGGCCTGAAGCTTTCTTGGAAGCTGGAGGAAGAACTGCTGCTCCAGGTGCTGTCCTTTCCTTCTGACTAATAATCCCACTATGCCAAGCCTCTTGCCTTTCTAATAAGCTTGAATCACTCAGAGGAGTCTGAGGATGTGTACCTTGATCTGTATCAGTGTTCAATAAAACCTTTCTGCTTGACCCGCTATCAATGCTGGACCTTGAACTATTACACACACGTTTAGCCATAGAAGTTGTTGAGGATGACTCTGATGAAGACCAGTCACTGATAGAGCTAGCAGGTGAAATACTAGAAGAAAGCTTTGTGGCAGACATCAAGCTTGAAAGACTAGAAATCTCAGGTTCAGCTTTATTTCTTGAAGCAATTCTTGAAGGTGTTTTGACAACCGAGCAACACGAGGTTGGCTTATAACTTCTTTTTAAGTAACTAAAAGAAGATTTACCAATATTGTCAGATAAATTGTTACCGGAAGATGTGGAAGTCACTGATCTAGTCCTGGTTGATACTGTTGGACCAACAGGTGATTTGGATGGTAGTGTTGGCTTAGGCACAGAACCTCGAGAACCTCCAAGAACAGATGCTTTTGCCACTGAACTGACTCTATCTGAAGAGGTCAAAGGAAAATAAAAGTTAACTACAATTCAGAAAATGGAAACCATTATGCCAAAATGAGAAGTGGAAAAATGCTAAAGCAAGTTCTAACCACCAACTGTTTGTTTTGCCTTGTCCCTTTCACTTTTGACATGTAGATTGCCAAGTGAATCTCTCTTGGATGGAAGAGTGGAACTTAAACTAGACCTAACTGGTACCTTTGATTGCTTTAAAATAGATGACTCTCTCCCTGTAGCCACAGGCTTTTTCAAAATAAGAAATATAATCAGTTAATCACTCAAAATTTCACTGAACAAGCCTGAGTGCTTTTGCTCTCTGCCAATCATTAGCAAGCAAAATTAGAAAAGCCACTGGTTCTCTTCAGTGGTCTTACTTAGTTGCATACCTGTGGAATTTGTGGGAAAATAGGATTATTCTTCTTTGTCATTTTCCCAAACCCTTGCATGCCAGCAATTGGATTCTTAGAAGCAGGTGGGACCTTCATCTAATGGCAATACAAAGTTATTACAAAGTTTTTTGTTTAATTTGCGCGTGTGTGTGTGGGGAGGGGGTGGGGTTACAAAATGGGGCTATAGGAGGCAAACATTGTGCCCCTATTCACCACCGTGCTCCAGTAGAAATCCTCCTCATTTCTCATAGGAAATGCACATCTCCATTTCTCATAGCAAATTTCCTTTACACAAGAAACCATAGAAATGAAGATGTCCCTTTTCTATGGAAATATGGAGAGGATCTTTACTCACCATGCACATTTCTCTGCGGTACCTATGTCCCAAATTGATAATAGGTGCCTCTGAGATGGGATAACTTCGGGGACACATACTACACCCACAAAGTCTTGGTACAGCTGAACCAAACCCACTTGGGCAGCACCATAAACATTTTTTTTGAAGTATTCTTGAGAATCATTCAGACATACATTAACATTACAAAAACTTTCTAGTCATCACAAATGCTATTTACCTTCTTGCGAGAAACCATGCCAACCTTTTTCGAAGCTGAAAACAAAAACCAGAAATCAACAATTTGGCCAATTGGGTATGAATCAATACACCAAAATAAATTTCAAACACTCGCCAGAAATTCAGAATGCACACAGGCAAGATTATTAATTTTTTTTAAGAAGCATCTGAAATGTTCGTCCACTCATTCCATGCATCTAGAACCATTTTTTAATTACAACTAGAACTAAAATCACTTTCAAATAACGTTTATGAAAAACAAATCCGAAAGACATACAGTCATGAGTTCGGAACAATGGAACCGCGGGGGAAGATGGCACTTTGGTGTTTGAAGCTGCAGGGCAGGACTTTTTGCTAGATTTCTGAATTGAAGCTCTTACATCCTCAAACAAATCACCCTCCATGTCCACACTTTCAAAGGTCAAGCTATCACTCGCTAACGTAGATATAGACTCACACGACTTGTACACATCCTCTTGAATAGCCGGTAATTCGTGCTTTTCATCCTTCTCAACACCTTCAATTATACAAGTCAACTCCTCCGGATCCAAAACCCCTAAAAATCACTCATCAATTAAACGCAAAACTAATCGACATCCAATCAAACAAAACAAATTGAAAGTACAGAAAGGTACCGGCGCTGGTGAAAAAGGCACTGTCCCAGGCTAAACTCTTGCGCAGATTGCATTTGCTGTTTTTCTTAGGTTTTCCGTTTCCGGATGAATCATTGGAGTGAGGATCGTGCTCCCACTGTTGGAGTTTGGTGGCGGCGTCTTCGAACTTCTTCGAGTTCGGAGTGCACAATATATCTGAGTGCTCTTGATTCTCTGAAATGGAAGATCTGAATGAGTTTTCATTTGATCTCGAAGGATGCATATAAAACGGCAAACAATTGAGAAGAAGTAGTAGTGTCTTTGCAGTTAAATGAGAATGAGAAGATAAAGATAACCTGAATGTTGGTGGCTGAGAGGGTTTCCATCGAGAAGCGAATCGTCGGCGGAGGAAACGTCGATGATGCTGAGGCGTCGGTCTTGGACTTCCCTCTTTCTCAGGGAACTCGCCGGTTCGGAAATCATCGGAGGAATTGAGAGAGAGTGGTGAAGAATGAAGAAAGGAAAGGAGGGGGGAGGTTTTGGTTTCGGAAAATTTTGAACTTGAGAGAAGCGGCTAGTGTGTAAAGGGATTACACAACTGAGACTTGTTAGTTTTAAAATATTATAAAATATGGTGCAAAATTAAATTAGTGTTTGGAGACTTTGATAAAATTAATTTTAAATACAATTGATTTTTAAAAGTGATATGACTTATGTGTTTAAATATTTTTATTATAAAATTAAGTTAATAATAAAATTGTATAAAATTTTGAATTTAGCACATAAATTATTTCGTGTATATTTAAATAAACATTGATTTTAAAATTATGTAAGTTATACTTGGATAATTTATTATACGAGTGATATAAAGTACAAAATTTTGGGTCAAATGTATGATATATTCGAAGTTATTTAATTATTAATCAATTCTAAAATATTGTCTAACGTAAAATCAACACATATAAAAAATATATCAAAATTAATTATGGATTCACAATTAATTTTCATATGTCAAACTAAATACACACTCAAAGATATTTCAACCTAAAATTAAATATAAATTATTCTTCTCTAACCTAAAAACAAACATATAAAAATATATTTAAAATCAATTTTAAATTCAAAATTAATTTCTCAACATCAAATCAAATAAGCAAAATGGACAGCGTCAAAACGGGAGCATTTTGTGTAACATCATTTCGTCACCACGTGCGAGTGCCACTGCCATTCGATCAATTTTTGAGTTGGGTTGGATTTGTTTCAACTCTTCATCCAATTCGATCAATTTTTTGAGGTTGGATTTATGTGAATTTTTTATATGCCTGATCGAATTCAACCTGATGAAAAATATGTTGAATTAATTAAGTTTCAATATTTAAAAATTATTTTATATTTTATGAAAATTAATTTTTTTAGAATAATAATTTATTTTTGTTTAAAGTTTTGTAATTATATGATAACTAAATACACTTAAGAGAGGTCAAATTGTAATAATATTTGATTAAAGAATTAATGATTTCAATGTTAATATGATATTTTATTTTATGTAGAAATAATTTTTTGTATTAGCATGTAAAAATATAAATAAAATCAAGATTGAGATAAAAACAACAACTTTAAAAAGAAAAAAAAACATGAGTGATTTAATTTAATAATTTTATAAACTATATGAACTAATAATTAATGTGTTTTATATTTAATAATTAATTTATATATAATAATACATTTAATTATATGATATGAGTTGAGTTGGATTGGATTGGGTTAAAAAAATTTGTTATCCAACCAACATATGATCGAGTCTTAATGAAATTCGATTAGATTGGATCACGGGTTGACCCAAATCCATGAACATATAACAAGTTTTTTGTATTCTTTTTATTTAGTGCTTTAAAGAATAATGATTTTTCAAAAAAAAAATTAGGAAAGAAATTTATTGTAAATTAATTGAATTTAAGTTATTTAAACATGTAATTGATAGTTTTTTTATTATCATATTATTATTATATTAGAAAGTATCTATCGATTTTGTACAATTATTATTGTCGATAATTAATTTATGTCAGAGAATCTGATTTGTCACATTTGATGTGATTATTTTTTTTCAATCATATTTTTTAATCTAAAAAGCTAAAACCCCAAATATTAGTTAAAAAAGCTGATTACAATATCATTCTAAACCAAGATTTGTGAAAATTTTCACAAACTATGTACTTGATAGCTTAAGATTTTATAATAAATATTCTATGAAAAAATTACTAAAAAATCATATAAATACAGACAAAATCATTTGGTGGATATCGAAGACAATTGCCTACACTCCGTTAGAGATCCATTTGTACTCATTATAATTATCAAATATAATGGATGCTTGTCAAATGCTACTAGTATTGAACTATTTGACAAGCATACAATTATTGTAGGACTTAAAGCAAAAAATATAAGCCATCACATTTATATACTAGTAGCATAAGATATGAAGGTAGTAGACTAATGTGTAGCCCCAACAAAAATGACAAAATTTGGATAAACATTGTTATTGTCAATGTAACCTCAATGGTTATCTCATTCAACATTGTTTTAGAATCAGTAAGAAAGTGTCGCAATAAAGCACTAAATAATTGATATGATATATTACATGAAGTGATAAGAAAAAAAAAAGTCTCAGAAATACGACCATAATTTATGTATTCTCCAAGAGAAACAAAGTAACACGTGTGGGATACGTTTGATATGCGCAAAAAATGGTATTGAATAGAACAACTCTAGTTGTTTGATGTTCTCCTTGTGTTGTATTAAACACACCCATAGTTTCCTTCAATGGAAAAAAAGTAAATTTACATTACCTAGAAAGAGAGAGATAGGGCCAGGAGTTATGAAAAGCAGCAGAAGTAATAGTTTGAGCGAACTCCTTAAAGTTGATCATGTCATCGCCGTTAGTGTCGCGGTCGAACATTCGGAACAAGTGCCTAAGCTGCTCCTCTGTGTAAGGCGACTTCGCCGGCAGAAGCTCCGGCGCCACCAATGTGACGAACTCCGGCCACCAACCGATTATTGTTGGTATCCACCCTTTGACTGATCCTGACTCGGCTTCAGACCCAGCGATCGCAGAAGCAAACTCAGCTCCAACAGCGTCAGGCTCCCGTCCTTGTTTCGATCGAATGAGCGAAAGATTTCCCGCTATTCTGCAATTTGCTCCTCGTCCAATTTCACCACCCTCTGCTTTTTGCTCATTTCTTTTATCTTTCTAAAGGAATAATTCTTTTTTTTGCACGTGCACTTTCAAATCACCCTTCTATCTGCACTTTTTGTGTGTATGTGGATGAAGTTAGGCTTTCTTTTTGAGTGTTCCAAGAAAGAATAGTTGAAAGATTGATTTTCCAGAGATAATAATAATATAATTACTTGAGAAATATTTTTTAAAGTAACTTATTTAAAATACTAAATTTAATGTAAGTATTAATATAATATTTAATATTATTATAAGATTTATTGATATAATATTTAGTATCTAACTTTTACTATCATATTTTGATTTAAAAATTTATTAGCTTCAAAAGCCCAGAATTGGCACCGCATTCGTTTACTTTCTCAATTTTCCCGCCAAGAAAACGAAGCTCGCTCGCCAAAACTTGTGCGGAAGAAAAAAAGGGCGGCCAAGAACGTCGTCGGAAACGGGATGCACGGAACACCGGAAGAAGAGACGGAGCATCTGATCGGATCCGTATCCATGGATCCATTCGGGTTAATTGATATACTCGGCACTTACTTTCCTCAGCAACTCTTCACCGTCGATGACACCTGGCTCAATCTCACTTCTGCTCTTCTTTCCTTCTTCTCTTCACCGCCGGGGCAAAACCTTGTTTCTCAGGTATCGCAATGTCTCTTCCCTGTTCAACTCTTTCATTTCTTATCCTCGGCATTATTATTTTGAGATTGATTTGTCGAATCCATTCCCTGAGGCACTTAGGAATTTTAGATTTCAAATGACAGACCTGGATTAGGTTTCTGATTTGTGTTTGCGATATTGCATTCGTTAACTACCGCATTTGTTGTCGGTAACAAGATGTTAATGTGTAACGAACGAATGCAATTCTTAAGAACACAAATAAGCAAGAGGAACCTGTATATTAAAATGAGCATCAGAAGAAGCATCTATATCTACCATATATTAAAATTGTTTCTTAGTATCCTATGGAAAATAGTGAATAAAGTAAGAGAAAAATGTTACCAATACACACTCTTTTGATCACTCCCTCTCCAATTGGTTGTAATTTATTTAATGATTCTCTCGATTTTGTAGTTTATAATAAATTTCAACTAACAATGAAGTGTGCTAAGACTTGAGAGGAATGTGTTAGAGAATATATTGTTACTAGCTAGCACTCCTTGTAAGTAAGAAGAGTGGAATAAGGATTGAGTTTAATTTCTATGTACCACGAGGGTAACTTTTTTCACACTACCATCTACTTAGAAATCATCGTTTTTAAAATAATTATCGTAAAAATGAACAAACATACCATACAATCCATACAATACAGTTTGTGGTTGGATGATAGGGATTATTTTATTGTCTGCATTGTTAGTGTAAAGACTATTTATTCATACGGATTATTTAAATAGTGTATTTTTTTCTCTGTTAAATTAGTGTTTGGTAGCTTTAGTTTGTGAAAACAAAGGAAGGAGAAAAACTGAGAATCTTTACTCTTTTTGATTTTAAAGCTTTCTAATTAAGCTCCCAGGTTTTGGATACAGTGATAAATTTGACTGTGTTATCTTGGGGATGATTTTTGTGTTATGCTGACAGGTGCAAAAACTCGACTTCCTGCAGTTGCAACAAATATGTCATGTTGAGGAATTGTATAAAATGTTAACGGAGAAACCTAAAATCGCTCTCTTATATGAGTGCTGCTGTTCATAAGGTATGCTTGAAGTCCCGCCTGTTGTTGTTGCACAAACAAGTACTTATCTAGTGTTGACCCAGGTTTTATATTATTTAAATAATAAACTGGAAATAGGTTTTTCTTTCCAAATGGGTGAATGGCGATCTAGAGCATGGTGCAAAGGTAGATATTCGTCTTCATAACTGTCCTGAAACTATGATTGCGCTGAAGAACTTAAAAGCAGCTTATATTGGTATATCATATAATCATTGTAGTGATTTTTATAATTTCTTTTTTTTTGGCTTGCTTGCCAAGGTTGAAGCTTTCCCACTGTATAGGAAAGAGAGCCATTTTAATATTTTATCATCTTTCTGTTATTTTACAGACAAGCAAGTCTCAGTTCGTGGTACTGCTGTGAAAGTCAGCACTGTCAGGCCTCTGGTGGTGGAAATGAGTTTTTGAATGCAGTAAATGTAAACAACCAGTTACACGTATATTTCCTGATGGAAAATATTCTCCACCATCTATATGCAATTTGAATGGCTGCAAGAGCAAATTCTTTATTCCGTTGCGATCTACTGCTCAAACTATTGATTTTCAAAAAATAAGGTCAGCCTGGTGCTTGACTCATTATCTCTATTCTCTCACATACGTTGGAGCATCAGTCCATTAAACCCTTTTCTAATGCATGTGCTGCACTAGAGTTCAAGAATTATTAAAGCCTGAAGACCACGAAGAAGGACGGGTGCCTCGAACAGTGGAATGTGAACTTACCCAAGATCTTGTTGATGCATGCATACCTGCAGTGGCATATCATGACCCTAAATCAGTGTGAACAAATTATAAAAAATAAAATTAATGGATTTAATTATATAAATATAAATAAAATAAAATATAAAAATATAAGATTTTATTTATAAATTTGATAAATTTTAAAAAATAAGGAAATATAAGTGCACCTCCTCATTTGAAGGTAGATCCGCCACTGCCTGGAGATGTGGTGACTGTTACTGGAATTATAAGAGGAATTAACACTTACATGGATATTGAAGGAGGTATGCCTGAGCTTGCATGTCTTTGTTATCCAGTACCATATATGGTTCCCTGTTTTAACACTTGCTTGGATGTTGAAGGGAAAGCAAATCCAAGTTTGTTAGTCAAAGATACCTGAACTCTGAAGTTTTACTAGAATATATATCTAACACCATTTTAACACCATATATGGTTCCTGATGTTGACACTTTCATTGAAAATTTAAACAGTGTTGGTTATCTACTCAAAAGGACCAAAGACATACCAGGTATGATGGCATTTTCACTCCCCGGTCTTTTGTGGTTTGTTTGGCTACAATCTCATATCATTGATTCATTTATAATTTTGTATGATGGCTTTACACGTTGTTTGTATGTGTCTTTTTATTTATTGTACTATAAGCCTATGACTTAACGACAAGAATCTTCACCAAAATGCCTTCACACTCCAGCCACCTCTTTAAGTGGACAAAAATTTAGGATTTTGCCTTTTTAATTTAAAAAAAAAAAGTTAAATTAACTATTTAATCTTTTATCTTATTTTTTGATTCATTTTAGTTTTTTATATTTAAAAAAATTCGATTTCATCCTTTATTTTATTTTTAAATTAATTGTTTATCTTAATTTTTTTTCAGTTTGATCCTTTAGTTTAATCAAAATTGATGTTAATAATCATTTAAATATAAATTTTTATTTAATTTAATCCTTTAAAATAATAATAAAAGATCAAAAATAAACATTTGACCTTTAAAAAATACACTAGAACGTAGAATGCAAAGTTGTAATTACTATTAGTTAAACTTAACAAAATATATTTTTTAACAAATTCATAATTTATAATTTTATTATACTGCATTTTATCACAATCTTGATAATTTTTCAATCAATGATTATAAGTTGATACTTACCTCTTTTTGAAAAAGTCAAATCCAATTTTTTTTCTTTTTGTGACGAGCATCTTTTTTAACTTTTGCAGGTATTATCCTCTTCCTACGCACGAAGCCTACCGTTTAGGACAAGGAGCTAAACTGAATTTGAGTGTTCTACATTTTCTCCTTATACTGAAGATCCCCTGCCCAAAAATACTAGGATTACAGTCTACAGTAGTACTGTACTAGCTTTTGTAACGACTTCGTCCTATGATTGTTAATATGCCATGTCATGTACGGGGGCAGGGTAACTAATCCCCCATGGTGTAAGTTCTATCTAACTTAAAGTTTGTAGTAAAAGTATAAGATTGCGTTACAAGGCTACCAATCGTTACTAGGGGAGACAAGAAGAAAAATCCAGTGGCAGTGCACAATTAGGACAGAAGCCGAATCACTTCTCATCTCAGTTTCTTTTGCTGTCAATATAAAATAGCAAAAAAAATATTATTATTAAAACAACATACAATATAAAGGGCCAAGATTTGGGGCCGATGACATAAATTTGCGAATATATCTTAAATTGTATTTTTCTTTTCTGATAAAAATAATCATCAATGATTCACATATTGATGTTGAATTTTTCATAATGAACAGTTGATACCTATCTTACATTTTGTTTTTATGGACTGGGGAGGAAGGAAGTTCAATGGCGAGAGGATTGTAATATGAAAGAAATAAAAAAAATCAACTTTTTTCAAATATACAACATGGGTTCTAGCAATGCAATATGATTGAACTCTCATGTCAATTTAAATGAATCATCATTTCTATGGATGTAAATCTTTGCTTGCTAAGCAAGAGTATAACAAATTACAAATTCTATCTTGATAGGACATGTATTTTTAGTAATGTTCTCGATCATAAATATAATGTTATTAAACTCAAATTGATCATTATATACAAATTTCTTGAAATTACAAATAAACATCCTATTTTATTTACCATTACAACAATCTCCCTTGAAGGGATACATATTGTAATATTTTTCAAACAATTAAGGAGAATTAATGTAATGTTCTTGGAGCAATTAGCTAGTTTAGTTTAGAGCAGGTATAAAAAAGGAGGGATATTATATGTAATTTCAAGAACCTCAGGTGTTATATTACTATAATTTGCTCTAATTATAACAATCATGTTGATGACGTTATCAAGAAATTGCACATGACAAATCCAGCACAATGATAAATACATGCGTTGATTTCAAACCCTTACCTAATAACACCGTCTGATAGAGCCTATCAACATGATGGAATACAATTTTAGCGACTCGTTCTTTGATAAGCATACTACTATATTCATATTTATAGGCCAAATTTAACTAGATTAGTAAAGAATCATGTTGATAGAAAGATAGTGACAAGAGACATTAGAATGGGGTTGAGGAAGCCATGCATATTAGATAAGGCGTTACATATTTCAACTGCTATGCCACTTTCTCTATTTGCCTGCAAAACTATTAATATCATATGATAAAGCAAGTTATTTACTTATTGCCATTTTCGTGATGCACAATTTATATTAGTTACTGTCCAATAGTTAGGGAGTTTAAATTCTAAAACAATGAATAACACTCACTGATATGGAGTATGAAAAAAAGAGGTGGCGTGAATGGTAAAATATGAAGTGCAAATCAGATAGAAATGGTACAATTGACCAAATCATATCCACCAACTTGTGTTGTGTTAGGGAAGTAAAAGGGCCACACTGATACACGGGTGCACCACGCTACAAATATAAAAGAAGCTCGAGCCTTCTTCATACATTATTGTGCAAAGAAATTAGGAAAAGAATATTCGGATTTATGCTTACAATCAGTCCTAAAATCTCGGTCTTTACCAAGCCGCCTGATGGATTCAGACAACAGGGCTCTAGGATTTACAATATAATAATAACTTTCAAATAATAATTCGAATCCAAAGATAATATACAAACCTTAATTTAAAAAAAAAAACGGACACAAGAACCAACATCTCCTGTCAGTATTCACATAACATAAAAAGACATTCAATATGCCGTGAGCACTTGGTAACTGGCGTAGAAAACATACGTTACAACAAGAGGGTCAATAATAAACTTGATACCTACTCCGGGCCTTGCATTGGAACCATCATATGTTGACCCTGAGAAGATTCAAAAGAAGAAAAAAACAATTAACATCACAAACTCATCATCTGTAAGAGTTCTTTTACTTGTGATAACATCAATTCCTAAAATTACGATATAAAATTTGCAAACCACAGCGGAAAAAACATGTGTATCATAGATAACTATGTAATCTGAATCATCAAATCTTATGTTCCTTACTAATGGAGAGGTTCAACGGACACTTAAACCACAAGGTTGTCCACCAATGTGGCATCTTTAGGGATCAGTTGTGCACTTAGGTAGAGTGAGACGATTTGTACTTCCATTGAGTTGGCCAGCGACAAAGGGGCAAGGAAAGGATAATTGCCTTTGAAGGGTCAAAGTGAAATCAATGTTGTTAAATAACTGTTATGGCACCGCCATAACATGGCATTTTTGGACTCTTCTGCCATTTGCCATCTGTTATTTGCCGCTTTTAGTCTATGATTCTGTTGTTTTAATTTATTATGCTATTTTTTGCTGTTTATTTTAGTTTTTATATACACATACACAGGTTTAAATAACCTTTTAGTCCTTAATTTTTTTATTTTAGTCCTTTTAAAATTTTGTTTTGTTTTAGTCCCTAGTCTCAAATAATAACGTTAAATGATGACTCGCAAGTCGCAACCCATTGACTTGCAACGTCATAAAGAATTTGACAGGACAGTCACATGTATGTTTTTTTGGTAAGTTGTCTATCCTCATTTGTTTAAAACACTTGATAACATCAAACTAATTAATGTGCGATTTCAAAAAACATTTTATAAAAAAATAACATGTAATTGGCTTGTCAAACTCTTTGATGATGTGACAAGTTAATGGATTGCCAACACATTGTTACTTAACAACAAATACTAAAAAAAAAACTTATTTTATAGGGACTAAAAGGTTATAGGCTCCCCCCACCACACACATATATATTATCTTTTTTTGTCCACCATGGCTTCCATCAAAGGCCGCCACACCATCCACTATATGTATATGGCAATCCATTCCAAGTGGGCTATATTACTGATACCAACAATCAAAGACATTATATCCCACATTGAGTAAAGACAACAACTTAAGTCATGAGACTCTGCTACCCAATAAACTAGTTTTATGGGATGGGCTCTTATAAGTTATAACATTCATGATAACAACAACCAGACTAATAATATATCACTTATACAAAATGCTGATTGCAAATCATCTTATTACTACTATGAAATAACATCACCATTTTCACCCTTTATTAGTTGGGTAAAAACTAAGTTACTTTTGGATTTTTTTATTCAAGCACTGAAAATTTAGCTTTGATATTAAACAATAACTTTTAAACTTCTGAAGAGCTATGATAAAATGATTCCAGAGTACTTCAGGAAATCCAGTTCTTACATCAGTCACAATTTAAGGATCAGGTACCCTTGTAGCTTAAAATACTTCAATGAATTTGTTTCATTCACTCAGAATTCACTGCCAGAAATATTTTGAATTTAAAATCATGACCACCAGCATTCTTTTGTTACACGTTTGCAAGAAATAAAATACCTATCTTAAAAACAAGGTAAACTTAATGATATTTTAACAAAACCACAAAATAATGTCCCATTTGTTCCTAAAAATAGTCCTGGGAAGTAGGCTCTAAAAAACCTATATATAATACTTCAATAAACAAGAAGGTGGGGAGCAAAGCTTGAGCTATTCAAGCCAGAAATTTCAGCAATCAAGCTTAAGAATAAATCTTAAAGATATATAACTAATAACCCTTATCCATATTCAATAGCATGGACCAATCCATGAGTGATGTACTGATGCCAAAAGCATCATTCACACACACCAATGCAGATTAGCACAAAAAACTATATACATAGGGGTCTGAACTGCTAAGAAACCTCCAGCCAACCACCACCACAGGATCCACAAAACCTCATTCAATCCTAATGCATTATGTAAAAGAATTTTAAAGAAGCCTCGTGCCACAGCAAATTTACATTTATTATTGTGTGTGATTTGTACAATCCATTAAGGAAGAAGAATTTTCAATAACACTCAGTGCCCTAACAAACTGAGAAGGACTGCCCTTCAAAGATGGACCACATATTAAATAACCCCAAATCAACCAAAAAAATGTTAAAGTAAGTGGGAGACACTGAGACAGTATCAAGAGATAAAATCATTGAACCTAAATAAATTAAAAAATCTGCAATTCACACAACTTTTTATATAGGACTTTAATGGGTGAATTGATTGTGCTACCAACCAAAAGTAGCTGACGCATTGACAAGTAACATTAAGCACTAATTCTAAGATGGATCTTTTACATATGCAGTGCAAATATGTTTTCTAAATATCAAATCAAAATGGTATTAGAGCCAGTATCGTGTGGAGTATTTTGACTAAAGTAAGATTAAAAGATTTTCCGAGGAAAAGGGATTAAAGTTAGTTCTGCAAATGGAAGTATCAATGAGTCACATTATTTCTGTCACAAATTCATAAAAATATTTTTACACTTTTACAGTAGTACTCAATGTTGGAAACAGAAAGTTATACAGTACTCACAATTCAGAGTTCAAACAACCACCTTAGAACCTTCATTTAACATTCAACATTGACAGCTCGGAAGTACACAAAGAAAGGAGACATAGCATCAAGCAAAGAGAGCAGAGTTACCTGAGAATTCGGGTAAGTAACATTTTGTGAGAAAGAACCTTGATGAGCAAGCTGCAGATTTCACAACAAAAAGACGCCAAAATCAGATGTTATTGTATTCTGCGCATATTCCCACAAATGCAATCAAGCATGATTCGCGCGAATTCTACCTGAGCATTAGGACTTGGCTGAACATCTCTCTTAGCAGATGAGTCTCCACCCTTGGCAGAGCCCTTCGTATCACCCTGAAATACCACATTGAAAAAACAGTAACATAGAGGTGTGCACAATGAGATTCAACAAAAAAAAAAAATTACAAAGCAGAGTAGTTATTCAATCATTAGAATAAAGATATTAAAAATTACCTCCATCTGTAACATTTCCAATCCGCCCACAACAAAGCCATAATCAAAAATAAAAAATTACCAATCAGTAAAATCCAGAATCCAACAGCAGAAACCCGTAAAAAATGTTAGAAAATAAATCACACACCGTAGACAATATTGTTTCCGGGGGCCAGAAAAGCTTTTGAAATTAAAAAAAGAAAGAAAGAAAGTGAAATTGTGTAAATTAAAATTACCTCTCGGTATCTAGTGAGGTAAATTTTAAGAGGATCCATATAATCCTCGAAACCGAGAGTGGCCATCGCCCAGAGCAAATCATCGCCGTTAATAGTCTTTCTCTTTTCTCTCTGACACTTATCAGAGGCCCTACAGAATTCAAGGAATTATAAATTAAAAGCAGGCGATGATAAATAAGAAAAACGGAGGAGAAAAGAATCAGAAGAAAAAAAAAACACACTAACTCGCTGGTGATGAAGCTGATGAACTCGGAGACGCATTCCTGAACGGTCTCTTTGGCGTCCTTTGCGATTTTACCGTTGGCAGGAAGTGCCTTCTTCATGATGCGGCTTATGTTAGCGATAGGGAGGTACCTGTCCTGCTCGCGCACGTTAGAGCGAGGGCTGTGGTCGCCGCTCTCGTGGCTGCCGCCGCCTGGGCTAGCCGGACCGTCGGCCATGCTCGCCGGAACCCTAATTTGAGAAAGGAAAACATGGTGAAAATGAAACCCTAGCTAGAGAAGAGGGAGGGGTGTGTTGGGGAAGGGAAATGTTAAGAAGGATACCTGGGTTGGGTTGACACGAATTTGTATTTGGCGCGAGATCGGTGAGAGAATCGGACGCTGGAGAAGAAAGCAAGGTGGAGACGATTGAGATCTAGACTGAAGCCTATCACCACCGTTCGTTTTCTTTTATTAAGCAACACTGCCCTCACTCGCTTTTCGCTTCTTCCTCCACCTTTTTACTTCTCTCTCCTCTCTCTGGATTATTTTATTCGTTGACCCCTCAGGCTCAGCCCTCAATGTGCTTATAAACATATTTATATATTATCTATTACATCATGCCAAAAATTAAACCCATCTTCTTATTCTTATTCTCCTGTCATATAAATTATGATTTTCTTTTATCAAGTTAACCAACCTTTTTTTTTTTTTTTTAATTTCTGGATTCAGCTCCCCTTTTAAAAGGGACGACTAACGACATTATTTATTTTAGAATCTTATTAATAAGTGTTTTTTCTTATGTTACTGAGAAATTAAAAAATATATTTATTATGTAACATAAAGAAATTAAAATAAACATAATTTTATGTATTTTAATAAAATATTATCTTTTAATTTTTAATTAATATTGTAAAAACACTTGTTAATATTTGTTGATTTATTTTAAAAGGTATTACTGAGATGATTTATTTTAGAGATTACATTTATTTACTTATTGATTATTGAAAGGTAAAAGCCTCTCATCCAAACACAGTTGAAATTATTAGTTAGATAAGGATACTCTTGTGCTAATTAGTGTAGTGCTGTGATAAAGATAATGAGATAAATAAAAATTAGCTTATTTTTCGAACGTAAAATATAATATATTTTTTTTAAAAAAAAAGTATGATTAAAAGATGTTTCTGGTGGTTCCTTGGTGAATGTCATAAATGATTCTGACAAGGTGCATGATTCGACCACGTGTTGGGACTGTGTAATGTACTCGGAGTCCCTCCTTTCTTTGCCTTTTCCTGTTTGTGCGGTTCCTTCTTTAATGCTTTCCTAATTGCTATCAGAACTCGTTTCCTCCTTTATATTTACTGGGAAACTACTCAAACTGGACTTTTGAAAAACGCTTATTTATTATAAATAATATTGTTGCGAATTTTGTTAATACAAAACTCATATACGAATGACATGGGATGATTAATTTCTCTAATTTAACCTATCTACGAACCCTTAAATGATTATCCAATCAAAAGTAAACAAATAAATTCGTGCAAGTATTTAGGAAAAGTTTTCCTAACAAAAAAGTAATGTTGTTCTACCTCAATCACGATTAATCAGCCTGCTATGGAACAAAGAATCAATATTTTTTCAAAATTGACATCCTGCTATGGCAATTCAATGTATACAATGCCATCAGTGCTTGCAAAGGCAGAAGACATTAACTCCAAATACATACATATAGACTGTTCATTTGTTTAGGAGGTGGCACCAATCATTAAATCGCATATTAACAAGGCCTCCACATACAAAGAAGTAATGAAAGAAAAAATAAAATCCGAAGAAGGAAAATTTGCTTTTGTTTACAAGAGAGATCTATCTTGCTGTGGGCTGTGCAATTGATTCATCAATTGACAGGTAACTCTCAGCTCCACCTAGATCCATTGACCCCATGTTCATGGAAGAATGAAAAGAATGTTTTGACATGTCATCTGAATTGCCTTCTCTTAATGCTTCTGCCTGTCTCTCAATAGATATTGCATCTTGGATCTCCTTTATAACTTCTGAAATCGTTGGCCGCATATGTCCGTGGGGCTGAACACACATCAATGCTTTCTCTGCTATTTTCCACATCGATTGAAGGTCATAGTCATTCCGCAGCAAGGGGTCGATAATACCCTGTATATCTCCACTCTCAATGTGTAATTTTGCCTGTGAAAACATTGATGCAGGCAACCAAATTTAGTTGATGTAAATGTAATTTAACATAATGTGGCTGGTCTTCATGTCTTTATAGTTCATTCAGTGGTACCTGTTGCACTATTACCTCTAGTCTGAAAATATTGCTAGGTTAATTTTAGGGGAAAACTTACTTTTGTTTTAGTAACAAGCATACACAGAGATCCAAAAGAATCATATAGCTTGCCAACTTGATAAATTTACACGTGCAATCTTATGCATGTTAAATGTTAATATGACTTTTTTCAGCATGCCAAATTAAATACAAATCATTTCATTCATTGGAGGGGAAAAAAACTTTGAAGACTTCCTTGTCACCAAGCTTACCCATTGGACTATGTTTCGGCAATTTACACCAAAGCTTTCATTCGATATTGCTTCTTGACCAGATATGAGTTCAAGAAGAATTACACCAAAACTATAAACATCACTCTTGTCAGTCAGCTGCTGGGAAATATAGTACCTGTCAAGAACAGGTTTCAAGGACAAGTTTGAGATTACTTGGAGCAAAGGGAATTTGAGTTTAGTCATCCAACCAAGATCAAGGCATAATAAACTTTGTGCTTGAACACACAAATTCACTGAAAATAGATAAGGCCTTACTCAGGATCCAAATATCCTACTGTCCCCCGAACTATGCTTGAAACATGGGAAACTCCATCAACAGCAAGTTTTGAAAGACCAAAATCTGAAACCTTGGCTCTCATGTGCTTGTCGAGAAGAATATTGCTGCTTTTTAAGTCTCTATGGATAACGACAGGAATGCAACCTGTATGAAGATATTCAATTCCTGAACAAGCATGAGAATATATTATAATGTGATTGATCATAAGAGGCGGAACATTCAATCAGAAAATTAGAGGAAAAATAATTATATATTCTTAAATGCATTAGCTTAATAATTCAAAAATCATAAACCTTTGGCAGCATCTTCTGCAATCTCTAGGCGCTTAATCCAATTGATACTCCGTCCATGCACTAATGGGCCTACAAGAAGTTTGGCATAATTACTGAACATATGGATTTCTGCTCCATGATTTAAATCATGCGGGCTTACCATAAAGATGTTCCTTGAGAGTGCCATTATGCATGAACTCATAAACAAGCATACTACTCTCTTCATCTCGGCAATACCCAAGCAGCTGTACCAAATTTCTGTGATGTATTCTTGAAAGAAGGGTAACCTGGATCAAAGAAAAACATCAATTCAATTACAATAGAATGGAAAATGGAAAACAACATCTGCAGAGTAAAACCATAGAAGAGTTGATTTCAATTACAATTACAATAGAATGGAAGACATGCATTATTTTAAAGTTCTCTGCACAATTTCAGTCAATATAAATTTACTCATGCAACTTTGTAAAACCAAGTTGCCACTTTGGGACAACAGTTGGCCTCAGATGATAAATACCAAAAAAAGATGTTGCAATTTTCTGCAAGGACAACCTTCTGTCCTGTTCAAGAACATGGTTTTACACAAGGTTTTTATTTATTTTTAAATAAGCTGTTTTAAGATGATTAGTGTATGAATATTAGCCAGTATATGCATTCACTTGTTCTTTTAAATTAAATTAAAAACATTTATGCCAATTAGCCACAACAAACTTTTATTTCTCAAGGGATCGCTGCAACAACTTTCTGTTGGTCCATGCATTATTTCCATTATTGACAAATCTGTTTTACATCCATGAAACAAAGAAAAATCTCAAAGAACATAAAAAGAAAATGCCACAAGCAAAATAATAAGGGACAGTGCTATGCTGGAATACTTAGAGAGGTTTATTAAATGCAGGTTACCTCGTTGGAGAACTCTCGCTTGCCTTGATAGGAATTACTGGTTAAAACTTTAACTGCTATCTCTTTTCCATCTTTTAGCTTGCCATAGTATACAATTCCAAAACCACCAGAACCAATTTTTGTCTCAAAGTTATTTGTAGCATTTTCAATTTCCGGAAAACTGAAGCAGTGAGCAGCTTCTGCAGGATCATCGCTCTTCCAAGAAGCCAGCCTTTGAGTAGGGAGAGAATCAATGCGATCTATAAAAGTGTAAGCATATAAAGCATGTTTTATCATCTCAAATATCAAACAGACACGATAAATAACTGTTTAGAATTCTACCTTGCTCATGATATCTTCTCTTCCCTTTACGCATATACAAGCAAGATATAATAGTAGCCAAAAGTAGAACAGAAGCTCCAACTGATGAACCAATAATAACATACATGTGTCCCTTTATTCTGCTTTCTCTGTGAAGATTAATGTTTCCAGAGTAGCTGTTCAGGAAAAAAGAGTAGTGATTATCACATAAATATGGTGAAGAGATAATTAGAAAATTTGCAACAAAAGAATAAACAGTGATTTACAGGAAATATATTATTAACTAGATTTAAAGCAATTACATTCTGAGAGAAAAAAATTATGCATACTAAAGTAGAATATTACTAAGAAGATTAGCTCATAGATACTAAATATTTATCTAAGCAATCAAAGAAATATGACATTCAGCTGAAAGTCCAAAAGAAAGAGATAAGGATAAATATACAACAACAACAACAACAACAACGCCTTATCCCACTAGGTGGGGTCGGCTACATGGATCAACTTCCGCCATAATGTTCTATCAAGTACCATACTTCTATCCAAATCATTAAGTTCGAGATCCTTCTTGATAACCTCTCTTATAGTCTTTTTGGGTCTTCCTCTGTCTCGAATTGTTTGCCTTCTCTCCATCTGGTCTACTCTCCTCACTACAGAGTCTACCGGTCTTCTCTCTACATGCCCAAACCACCTAAGTCTATTTTCCACCATCTTCTCTACGATAGGCGCTACTCCAACCCTCTCTCTAATAGCTCCGTTTCTAATTTTATCCTGTCGAGTCTTACCACACATCCACCGCAACATCCTCATCTCCGCTACACCTACTTTAGTCTCATGTTGGCTCTTGACCGCCCAACATTCTGTTCCGTACAAAATACAAGTAGGGTAGGGGAAGAAAGTGTGATTGGATATTTAGCCCATTGACATGAAACTTAAACATTCTTAAAAAAACACACTCTAGGCCTTTCTCCTAAATAATCTTCACCTTAATGGATCAAACGTGGCTTGTTACTTTTTCTAGTTACATAGCAGCCAAATTTGTTTCATGTTGTTACAGATATCAACACTTTACATGAACCAGGAAAATATTATAACATCTAGAAGAAAATAGTTAACAAGATAGAAATGTTTATCAATTATCGTATAAGACGAAACCTGCCAATACTTTCCTCCATTTTCTTATATAGTAATGTTGCATGGTCCCAACTTATGTTTAAGATAGAAAGTTAAAACTGTACTCACTTCAAAACCAAATCTTTGCTTAGAAGTTCTGATGGTATTGTTCCTGATAACATATTATTTTGCACATACCTGCAAATATCATAAGCATTACATAATTATCTCAAAATAAAACAAAAGCACAAACCATAACAACTTAAGTATTATTTTAAACATGACTACCGTCACCAGGGTCATCAACAGAAATACAGATTTTAGGATTTTGGTAGAGGTATATATTGTATTTAAGATCATAACTGAACGTATCAGAAGTATAAATGTTTCCAATTTGATAAAACAATTGATATATAAGTTTTAGAAATCTTACAGTTCTCTCAAGCTAGGAAGGTTTGTCAAAGAGGTTGGGAGCACGCCTGTCAATTGATTGTTTTCAAGATGACTGCAAAGGAAAAAATTGCACTTAGGTAACTATTACATAACTCCATAACACGACAAGCGGAAGAAGTTATCAGGGATTACATGATCTTTAAGTCCATGCATCCAGTAAAATCTGGAAATGGACCAGTCAACATATTTCCATCAAGCCATCTGCATTAAAGGATTAAATCATATAATGGATCAAACATGAGGCATTGACAGCTCAGTACCAAAATATTATAAATTAAGATGATGAAACTTACAGTTCAACCAAACCAACCAACTTGGTGATATCCATAGGAATATTTCCAGTCAAGTTTTTATTGGATAACAATCTGTCACCGCCAGGAAAACAAATTAACTATATATAAGATTCCTTGCACTTCTCTTTCAAGTTTTAAAACATATATAAACTGAACTTTTCCTTTCTCTTTTCCTTTTTGGGCTAGAGAAGGAAACCATACTTAAGCAAAACTAAAACCTAAAAAAAATTAACCTTTACATTGAAACTATTCTTGGTTGTGGATCAGAGTTACATCGAACCCATGACCATGGAACAGGCAAACATGGATCACCACCTTCTTGGGCCCAGTCTTCTGCAGAGTAGTGTGAAAGTATATTGGAAATAGTTGCTCCTACAAAACATCCCATCCACATAGTGCATAAATTAATCCACACGGTACAACAAATTTTCTAAATAGTTATTATACACTGTTGCAAGTTAGTTAAAAAGGAAAAAAAAAAAACAAAACACATGTAATTTCTTATTAAAGAACTAACCATCTAGAGAACCATCATTTTTCTCCAAATACATGTTTATCTCCATGGCATTAAGGAGAGGTCCCCTAGAAGAATCATATGTCTTGCCAAATCTAAAAGAAAGCACAAAGGGTAAAGATATATTGGTAAATCCTGGTTCATAAAGACGATATTTCCCTTGAGCATTTTCTTCAATATTTACAACAGCCTTGCTAATATCTGGCTGACCCGGAAGTACTAGCCTGAATTTTCTAGATTCATTGGGATCCAAATCTTCAATCTCTGCAAAATAGGTGAATGCCCAACCAGTACCCGGAAAACCATCCAAGTTCAACCGGTAAGTTAGAGATCCATTAGTACCCACTACAGCTGTTTGCATCACTTTTACCGGAGGCATTTCATCTCTGTTGACATCGATTGGTACTGTTGTAGAAATTTTCTCAGTTCCAGCAGCAACATCAACAAGATAATTAGCTTTCTTCACAGAATCTGACTCCCAAATTCTATCAAAAGGGTCATCAGGATACCTGAAATTACAGAATTGTGAACTTCTTAAACGAAATGAAATAGTTATATGATTTTACCTAGTCTGCTAGTCAAGATGGATATCAATATGTAAGGGACGTGTACATGTTGAACAATATGGTTCATTGACCACGTAATACTCTTACATACTCAACCCATCAAAATTAATCCATATCCACACACTTACAAAAAATTCTTTCAAATGTTAATGTGTAGGAGAACAGACTATGAAGCAACATATAGAATGACTTAAGTACCTAATTGGAGCATCACTCTCTGCACCAAAATTTATCCTTGCAGAGACACTAAGATAAAAGTGTTCCTCAAATTGTGTATAGTAAACTGAACCGTTGAATTGCCGAAGTTCTAGCGTAGATATGAATGGTTGTCCTGTTGTTGCATTCGATAAGCATACACTTACTGTAGGACTTGAAGCCAAAAATATAAGCTCTCGCATTTCTATGCTATTAGCATCAGATATAACAATAGTAGACCAATGCGTAGGCCCAATAGAAATGTCAAATTTTGGATAAACATTGTTATCGTCAAAGTTCCCGTATAAGAAGCTGGCCCTCAATAGGTATCTCGTCCTGCTAACAACTTCAAGAGTATAACAGTATTTCCTGGAATCAGCGGGAAAGTGTCGAAGTGTTGTATATTGCTTCCTTGTCTCATTTACAACTGATATAGTGCTTATTTGTCCATAAGTAAGTTTATCATCAGGAGTCCAATGAAGACCAATTTCATCAGCAAATTTTTCTGTACCTCCACAGTCCAAACTTACAAAACCTGCTAAAAAAAGACATTTTGTAATTCGTAACAGCCTAAATAAATGGAATTAATTCCTAACTCTAACAAGTCAAATGAAAAATATTACATAGAAAGTCCAAGAGATTAACCATCATAAAAGATTTCTAAACAACAATAAATAAAGCTTCATATAAAGATTCATTCTTTAATCATCATAAAACTCGATCTTAGCCGATCTCATATCCAACTGAACCAGTATGAATCAATTTATCAACTGTCATCGAGGCTTAGATCTTAGTCTTTTTTTTCCTATCCTGTTTATCGTTAATGCGTGCACTGTGCAAAAGCGTCAATAATCACCTCTATCTATCTAAAACAGGATGGCAAATAAATTTATTTTGCTCCATAGGATTCATAGCATAAACCAAAAAGACATGAAATTTTTTAAAAGCAATGAAGAAGAAAATAAAAAGCAGAAATGTTAACAAACCAAAAAAAGCAGTGGCAGAGAACAGAGAACTACAGCAACTGCTAAAACAAGGCGTCCTTTGCAGTGTAAATAAAAGTGGTAGAGCTGAAAAGGTTTGGTGTTGAGAAAAGACAATCAGAGAATTAAATGAAGAAGAAAGAAAGGTACCTTGCATGATCTGAGCAGAGGAAAAAGGTGAGTGGAGTATGAGTGAGAGCGAGAGTGCGAACTTGAATGATGAGAAGAAGAGTAAGATACTCTCCATTTTTGCCTAAGGTGTGTGGCTTTGATAAGATGAAACCATGAAAGTGGCAGAACCCAATACAGAAAGTGAACTACTCTCTCAGTTTGTTTCTAGGCAGAAGAAGAAGAAGAGCATACCAGTATAGAAGTTGGTATCGCTTTTCGCTGTTAGTCGCATTCTAATACACTAAATAATAATAGATGTTGATACTTCCTAGTATATAGATAAAAATAAAGTAAAAGATATTTTTTAAAAATTATTGTGTCATGCATTTAAAGACTAAAATATCAATAGCTATAACTTACAACTCGACAGAAAAACTTGTGTTTATTTTTTTATTTTAAAGGTTTGGATAAAAAAAATTGTTCAGAATCTCGTATTAATTTTAATATGATTATCATAATGTTTTTAGAACGGTAACTTTAGAGAAGTTTTATTTAGTTAATGTCCTCGATCTGTGGATTAATAATTTAATATCACAGATTTTTTGTCATAGAAAAAAAATATTAAAAAAAATTAACTTTCAAATTTTATAACTTATAGCGATATTATTTAATCTATTATTGTATTATTTTCCATGCACAATAAATTATTGAAAAATTCATTATTACTATTTTATTGTAAATAAATTTTAATTTGGAATCTTTGTTAATGTTTTGTTTGTGAAAGTTCATTATTATTTATTAAATAGTTAATGGTTTCAATTTTTATAAGAAATGAAATTAAATGTTATTAATATTTTCATTTTCATAAGAAAATGTATTATTTATTTTGGTCAACCAAAAACTATATATTTGTTTTATTTTTTAAGTATAAATAAAGTACATTACACGAGTATTCTAAATTTCTAGTGTAATAATGATTTAAAAAAGAGAATTAGGGAATTGGGATAGTGGTAGCGTTAGCACGGATAACAGAGGCTATACAGCCTACAGGCTTCACTTTTCAGTGTCGTATCTGTGCTTAGTGGTGCGTGGGTCCCACAGCTTCATATGAGGACCCATGTCATATGATCGCGTGAGTCGTGACACTATGTCACATGATCCTGTTATTTGCTCCAATTTTTTTTATTTAAAACATGGACTTTTTTTTTTCTGGATTCTTTAATGGGGATTTTTTTGGCACTATTTTGACGGTAATATATCTTCCTTAAAGAGGAGTTAAAATAATTTATCCTAATGTTTGTTTTGGTAAAAAATAAAATAAAATGAATGGAGAGAAGATATAAAAAATTCTTCATTTTATCTTTCATTTAGTTTAAGTGTATGATTATCGTGAATTAACTGAAGTATAGTTATTTTAATTTAATTTGAGAATTCAATTTTGAGTCTTAGATATGGAATTGGTAAATATTTAAAGGAATTTTTTTTATCATTTATAATGATCATATTTGACTCAAACAAGATAAATTATTTAATGAAGAATAAATATGATTTAGACAAAATCAAGCAATATTTGAATGACATATAAATACTTATGTATGCACACTCAAGTAAGCTCTCATTGTAATCAATTACGTGATCTCACACAATAATACGTTTATTTATGCCTTATGGTCTCACAGAAAGGACCATTATGCAAATTGTTTTATCCGTTGACTTGATGATAAAAGTCAACGGGTCAGGTGAGTGAACTGTGGGTTGAGGTAGTGCAGGTAGAAAGCTTTTTAAGCTGAGTTTTGTTGGGTAGAGATCGCTCAGCATCATTTGGGCAGACCATTGATTAGACTTTTTTATGGTTGTCATTTTCTGGGTGAATTCTTTTTAGGTGTCCAAAGCTTTCACTTCAGACCTTAACTTAAAAGAGGACAATTAGTCCATGACCACATATGTATGTATACTCAAATAAGATCTCATTACAATCACTTTAATAATGAAATAAATAATTTTAGTTATCGATAACAACGTCAATAATTAATATTATAATATTTCTATAATTAAGTATATATACACACATAATATTAATATAAATTAGTCACTTTTATAGTATCCGGATGTCAAATTGTGAATCCCACATTAACAAAGTGCATTGAAGTATTGATTGCAAATCATAATGTTACCGATACGGGCATTAGGAATAGTGGAAGAAATTGGGTTACTTTGACCCTACTTTTGATAGAGAGGAAAGAAAATGAGAATATTTTTTAAAAAAAAAATTAAATTGAAGAGATAATGAAAGATAAGAAAAATTAAAAAAAAATATTTTCTGAAGTCAATTATTTTTCTTTCACTTTCTATTTAATCAAACAAAAGAAAATACATTATAATTCATTTTTTTTCTATTTGTTCCTTTTACTTTCTTCTCTTCCACACAGACTCTAAATGGGGAGTTTTACCCAATGGGAGCATTTTTTTTCAATTTTTTCATATGGAATTATTTTCAAATTATTTCTAAAAATTTTAAATAATTTTATTTAATTAGTTATTAAATAAATATTTTTAATTTTACTTGCTGTTAGTTTTATTTAATATCTTGTATATTTTTTATGGTTTTGTTTAATATGTTATATATTTTTTTAATATTGTTTTATTTAAAATATTTTATATACTTTTTTAATATTGTTTTATTTAAAATATTTTACATACTTTTTAATATTTTTTTATTTAATATATTTTGTATATTAAAAATTTAGATAATCTTTTAATAATGTTATTGAATTTGAATTTATAAAAAATGAAATAAAAAATTAACTTAATGATATTTAATATATATTTTTAATATTTGTTTTATTTACAATACTTAAATTTTATAAACTAAAATTTTAAATCAAATATTTGTTACTAATATTAACTTATAATTTATGAAATAATATTATTTATTTTATGTAAAAGAATTTACTATTAATAACATCTAATCATGTACTAATAATTTATGTCAACAAAGTTTTCAACTATTAAGATTCTCATGATACATGTCTCTATACTTGTTTCAAATTCATTCTACCTTGAATGTTTTTATGAGTCTCACAAAGGTTTAACACCGCTTTCAACACTATGTCATCTACATATCATCTACTACCATCAAACTCTTGTTATCGTCCATCATTATCTATTCAAATGTGTAACATGAGTCATGAACAAAAAGAGGAAGATGATGATAATGACAACGATGGTTATCATGTTCCTCGACAATATCAAATCAAACAATTATACATGATAATCCTATAACAAGATGAGGTAGAGGTCATAAAAAGATAACAATCACTTACAAATTCAATGTAACAAGATGAGAGATCCTCGACGTATATATAGAAGAACTCACATATCTCATTATTAATTTTTTTGTTAAAAAAACACATAATTTTCATTTAAATTTCTTGAATTTTTAAATTAAATGTTTAAAATTTTTAGTATCTTATTTTAATTTTAGTATCTCTTTTTGGTAAAAGATTATCTAAATTTTAAAATACAAAATATATTAAATATAATAATATTTAAAAAATAAAATATTTTAAATAAAATAATGTTAAAAATACATAACATATTAAATAAAACCATAAAAAATATACTAAGATATTAAGTAAAACCAATAACAAGTAAAATTAAAAATATTTATTTAATAATTAAATAAATAAAATTATTTACAATTTTTAAAAAATAAAAAACAAAAGAAAATAAAATTCAAGTAATTAAAGTGTAAAACACCAAAAAAAACATTACAACTTCAAAGTCTTAAAATAAATAAAAAAACTTATAACTTCAAAGTCATATAATAAAAAAATACTAACTACTTTAAAATCAAAAATAAAAAAAATTATAAATTAAAATTATAAATAATTTTACGAATTCAATTAAAAAAAATCATAACAAACATTATGACTTATAACTCAAGAATATGTTAGACTTATCTCGTTTTAAATAATATTTAAAAACAAATCTCATATAAAAAAATAAAAAAAAAACCCATTTCCTAAGACTCTCCCATAAATGCTCTCACCTGAAGGACACGCTTTGTCAGAATCCAGAACTATTTTTCCTAGGTACAAGTAAATTGGACAAGTTTGATCCACAATACAAGACCACAATTACTTAAAAATATTTTTACTTTCCTCTATTAAATGTGAAAAACTTTTTTCTCATGTCACTTTCTCATAAAAATATTTTTACTTTCCTCTATTAAATATGAAAAACTTTTTTCTCATGTCACTTTCTCATAATTGTTTTTTATGCTTTATATGCCGCCTGCCACTAAGTTTTTTTTTTTTACGTAACCACCTAATTTAAGCTTAATGTATAACACAACCCATACAACTTATTTCCATATATGTTAACATCAATACACCAAACATGCTTTGGAAATAAACTTAACCCTTAAGTTACAGAAAGCCGAAGTGGACAATAATTTTGAAACATAACTAAAAGTATTTGACTTCCATTGCAGTATTATACTTTTCATTGTCAAAATGAATCAACAAACATATTTTCATAGTTGTATAAACAAACAGCATACGTAATATAATATTGTATGTTTCTTAATTTACACGCTGAAATTATAATAAAGAAAAGATTCAATGGCAAATGGATGGTTGCACACTTGCATCTTGCAAGTTTCCGTAACGAACAGAAGGAAGATGCGGGGAATGAAACAAAATGGTCACTAAAATTTAAAGATCCCCACATGCCTTTCTATCGTGTTTAGTCACTTTGGTGACTTTCTGAAAAGCACAATCGATCCATTTTCTTCTTTTATTGACAAAACTAAGAACAATTCAATTTTATGAGATATATATGAGCACGGTCTTTAGCTTTCAAAAAGATGACATAATTGTATTGGTTTTCAGTGGCCTTCACCTTTTCCACTTTTGCTTTTGGACTTTCGATGGAATCAAAAACATTAGAGGCACGCATTTTTTATTTCTAAAATACTAGCTGACTGCCCACTTTAATTTGGCTTTGCCTTTTGGTTTAGGATTTCAAATGGTAGTTCCAACGATGACTATTATATACTTTGGTAAAATGTGATTTTGGTTCTGATAAATGTGATTGAACATTCCTTTTATTCTTTGAATTTTTTTTATTGATCTTGTTTCTGTTATAAAATTAAAAATTTAATAAATGAATTTTACATTTTTAATTTTTACCATTACTTACTAATGATGTAAAATGCATTTTAGACATATTACATTATACGTTATATCTGAATAGTTACTAATATGGTATCTACATCACTATTAAGTGGAGACATGTTTTTTCTTAAATTAAAAAAACAATAATAAATAAAATTAAATGACTAAAAATAAATTCAATCATATTTACAACAATTAATAATATATTTAAATTTTGACAAGAATTAAAAAATATATTTAAATTGATATCTTTAATAATAATTGAATTTCCTTAAAGTTAAGTAAGTATAGGGAGAAACCTTTTTAATTTTTATTTTTAAACGTTTTTACTGACTATTTTCCTTAAGACAATTGTCAAAGAATAAATAAAATAATTGTTACCAACCAATTAAATTCTACCAGTTTAGTTCCACCCAATCTTTAACCAACACAGAGTAACTAACACCTTAAAGCATTTCAACTGGTGTGCTAGTCGCTGCCATAGGATTCTTATGATAAAAGTCAGGGGCCTTAACCAATTAGGTCAAACAATTATGTTCCCTTTTTAAATTTATAAAATCTGATTCATATATTGTATCAGTTTACTTCCACGTAACTTTTAACCAACACAAAAAAGTAACAGCTTGAAGCGTTTCAATTGGTCCTTCATTAATCAATTCCCCACTGCCATTGGATTCTTATGAAAAAAGTCAGGGGCTTTAACCAATTTTTTTGGTCAAACAAATCTATTCCCTTTTTAGTTTTATAAAATCTTATTTATGTTCTTATCTCCTTATTTTCTTTTCTCATTTATCATATAAGTTCTTTCCCCCCTATTTTTCTGTGTTTCATTTTTTTCAAGGATATTTCACATATGCACGTACATACGAGTAGAAAAAAATTCATAGCACAAGGAGTTGAAATTGTCTTTATATATAAAAAAAAGGGAGTTGAAATTGTATTGTAACCAATAAGATCAATAGTCCAGTAAGTGTCATCTGCTCAGCATTTTTATTCCGGCCCAATACCACTCTATTTATTTTTTTTATCATTTATTTGTTTTTGTGACGAAAGCTTTCAGAGCATCTTGCCACTGCCCACTTGCATGTTCCTAATGGGCAATTGCTTAGCCGCTCCAAATTTGCTTACTGTCCTTAATTTCTAACCTTTCGGAGAGCCTAATTCGAAATATAAATTACATTCAGAATTAACATGCAGGAAGTAACTGCCTTCCTAAAGTTAGTGACAAACTCCTAACAATACTTTTTACATGCATGCTAGAGTTTTGGGTTTTTTTGAGAGTGCATATGCTCTGCATTAGATTGGAGCAGTAAAATCTTTATTGGTCAATCTTAGACTTAAATTATAGACCTCTTCACACCAGATCCATTAAAATAGAATTGGCTGTTTCATTTTCAAAAAAGTTTGATCTACTAAAATATTTATAAAGTAGTCATTTTTCATTCAATTTTCATTAATAAATACTAATAGTAATATTTTAAGCATGTAAGATTTTTTACACCCGTGTAACATGGGTCAGTATACTACTGGTTTGGATGAGAAAAGGGGTAGAGTCCAACAAATTAATATTGCACAAGTGCTGCAAATATTTTGCATTGGTGTTCAGGGAATGTTATGCCTCGCCCATAAGATGATCCTAGAAATATGTTGTCAGCCTCCGAACTAGTTTAAAGAATTTCTTTAGATGCATGTTCAATTTAAAATTTCTTTGGCAAACTCGTTCGTTACAAGGTTATGTGTTCTTGCAGTTTTCTGATTTGTTCACTAGATATATGTATCTTGTTAGTTAGTAGTATAAGGCAGTGAGCTAACATATTTATTAACCTCAAAGTGTTTTTTTATCGAGACAGAAAATTGAGTTCCAGATGAAGGGATCTTGTTTAGGTAATTGGGTTGTGAGTTCTAAAGTAACTCCTGAAGTGACCTACTGGTAATTAATTTATGGTGGTGATCCAGCACTAATTTTTGTGTTGTGTACTTGTGTGACTTTCTGAATGATGAAACATTAGGTATTCTGTAATAGGGTTATGCATGTGTACACTTCCTCCAGAAACAAGTCCATCATGTTCTGGTTATTTGGCTAATAGTAAAATTGTTTATATAATGTTCCACAGGTCCTTGTGCTTGTTCTTGATATGAGAAGATCAAGGGAAGCTGGAAATAGTTTAATTCTGAAATGAATTTTGGTGGTGATTTTGTACCTCCAAAGTTAAATAAGCCTTCAATTGATGGAAATTCTCAAATATTGGACTCAAATGTTGCCGAAGCTGTTGTGGAGAAACTTCCTTCCACTGCATTGTCTAACTGTGAAACTTCTCTAGCAGTTTTTGTCGGCAATAAGCAAGATATGCAGCACCTATTGTGAGCACTAGCTTACCAAAACTCTCCAAGCCACACTGATTTCAATATTAACAAAACGGTTGGACCTTGTTCAAATTGGGATGTTCTAGACTAATTTTCACAGTTATCATCTATTAGCAGGTGTGATCTTGAAGGTTCTTTCCATAATATTTTTTGTCCAGTGAAACATTTGCAATTAGCCGGAAAATATTGGCAGGATAATAGATGCTCAATTTAATGATCCCGCAACTAACATAGGAAAATATTGGAAGTTGGTAAGTGGATGCTGGTAGATACTAGATAGGCTAGATAATGATTTTTTGACATGGGATGAACTTTACTTCCTCAACTAACGTTGTATTTTTCTCATAATATTGTTTTTCCTCAGTGAAACATTTGCAACGATGGGACGATAGTAGATGTTCAATTTAATGATCTTGCAATTATGGAAGTTAGTGAGTGGATGCTGCCATGCATGCTGGTATATAGAAAGACTAATGCTTCTTTTGACATGGGACGAACTTTCCTTCCTCAATTTAGTCCTGGCGAAGATGATGCTATAGATAAGCATAATCTGTTAATGCAATAATCCATAACTTAGGTTTGTTGATCAATTTCAACCTAAAAATCCATCAATTTACGAACAATTGCATTCCCCACAGTTCAGTCGTAATGTTTTAACATTAAATAGTCAGTGGGGTGGTTGGCATGATGCCAAGAACTAAAGTGGCCGGCCTAGGTGCCAAATATTATTGAATAATGAGAGAAAGGAATATAGCAATTTCATGTAATAGTTATGAGAAGAGAAATATTATTTGTATGATAAATTTTACAATTAAGAGAGAGAAGTTTGAGATGTAATGAATGATGGAATAGCGAAAGATAACTAAAAAATAATAATAATTTTGTATAAATTGTTGTAGGAGTTATTACGTGGATATCACAACTAAAAAGAGAAGAAGATTGAAGTTTTGAGCACCCGCGGTCACTGACAAATTCATTGAAGAATATTGTGCATTCAACTGAACTGTAATGAATTATTGGGGCTTTAGATCATATCCTTTAATGCGAGTTGCACCCGTTTCTTAAATGTCATGTGATTCCTTGATTGTTTTATTATGGTGGCGGGGTTAAGGCAATTTGAGAGTTGTTTATGAGAATTTGCTTAATCGGTTTTGAATTGAGGAACAAGGGTACCTTTAAAGGTGTGGGAAGTAGTTGTTGGTCTTGATGCATTTAACATATATAGCAGAGTGAGGCAGGAACAATCGTAAGGCCCAAACTCATGTATTCATATTTTTCGGTTTCCCTTTTGAATTCCTGGTACACACGAAGTTCAGTCGTTGAGTTTAAAAAATTATGATAGATTTGTGGAAAATAAATAGCCTTAGCGGACGGGTCCATTAGCGTTTGTGTTATGCCAATTTATTGTTTATGGCTTTCTCATTTTTATTTTTCATTCAATTACTGTTATACCTGTGAGGTTGTTTAGGTACTAAATTCGTATCACTCTACTTAAATAATGTAACTTCTACCGTTTATTTAATAAGTCTTATTTATAATTTAGTGAATTTTCATTTTTGGAAACTTATATTATTATTGCAAAGTATTTAATGACTTTTTTTTTTTTTAAGAAAATGACTTTGTTAATCAAGGGCGGATTCACTTACAGAATTATGGGAATAATTATTCCCATAAGATAATTTTTTTTACTAGAATATAATTAATAATTCTTATTTTTGTTCCCATAAAAAAATTGTGCATTTTTTATAATTTTTTAAAATGATTTAATGTAAAAAAAATGCAAAAAAAAATAATATTAATTTTACAATTTTACATTTCTTATTTTTTTTCTAATATTAATACTAAAAAAATCATACAACATTTTTAACATATGAAAATACATTGAGGATAATTATAATTTATGGAAGACTAAGAGGTAAAACACTTTTGTTCCATTTTAGTGCTATGTCTTTTATTGTTTGACTTACGTCTCAACCAAATAAATTATAAGAAATTTGAATTCAATTTCACTCTAATCAATAAAATATTAGTTAATGAATTTTTATTTTAATCAATAATAAAGATAAAAAAATATGTTGAAAAATATATTATAAAGACTTAGTTATATAATTTATTTTATTTATTAATTTGGCGTATAATATTCAATGAAAATGCTGACATGTAAAAGAAAGTGTCATTTTAATATGAATTTGCTAATGCATCTAACATTACAATAAAGTGCCATATCACCATTTATATTAAATTTGGATGTCAAATTAACAGATAAAACAAAACTATACTAAATTAAAATAATAAGAATCAAATTTTCGCAAAAGGAAACAAAACTAAAATCAAATTTCGAAAATAATAAATGATAAAATATAGAATTAATCCTATTATATATTCACATTCCTAATATTTGGTTTAGATGATCCTCCACTTCGTTTAAGTGGGATATTTGTTTACTGTATTGTTAAAACCAAAATTAGTAAAGTAGTGTTGAAAACAGTAAAAAGTACCAGCAACTCTTATTTAGATTTTCATCATAATTTCCCAGAAAATTTTTTTATATAAAATATTTTTAAGAATTTTTATTTTAAACGTGGGCTCATTTTCTACTGTCGTTACCCAATTCCCTAGGCCTAGTATTCTTTATCTGTTAGCCCCTAATTTTATGGTAGTATGAGCTTGTAGTGTAACTAATAGAGAAGGGTTCAAAACTTGAAATTAATTACACCGACAAAAGAAAAAGACAGAGAAGGGTTGAAAAACGTTCGAGAATAACGAATGCATGTTTATAATTTTATAAAATTTTTTTAGTAATATTAAGATCTGCTGACAATTTTTAAAAATTTATTTAACATTAAATAAATAATCAATAATGATTGAGAAAGACAAAAACTTAATTCTAAAATAATAAAAAAAAATTCTATATATATGTGAATTGTGATAGTTATTTTTTATGAGAATAAAATCTTATATGTAGTATGTTTTATCAGTTATATAAATATGATACTCTATAAAGCTGGCTTTGGTGATCATCTTGGATCGGGACTCTACTAGGGCATGCATTTGCGGTTTTCATGGAAATATTGGAGTAAATGATAACATTTGTATGCAGAGGAGCTCCTTGCTATGCATTTTGGCTACTAAGGGTGCATCGAATTTTCACAGATATAGCGTTGTCTGTATGGTTTGATTGCTCATAATTGAACTGTTTCTATAGAGCACACTTTACGTGAGGGGAACTATTGTGTTGATTTTTTTGGAAAGGTTAGGTGTTGCTACCAGTGAGAGAGGGATATACAAGGTGCTTCACTCTCCTCCCCAGTCTTATTAGTCATTGGTTAATGGCTGATGCTATATATGACTGTATAGCTCATTAAATTACATACGTAAGTAGTAGTTTGTTTTATTTAAATAATAGTACTGTGTTTAGAGTAGTTTATTTTATATTCAAAATGTCTATATATAATTAAAATTTTATAGAGAAAACCTTTGAAAAAAATAAAATTAATTAATCTCATTATTTTCAAAATAAAATTAATTTTATAGAGAAAACCTTTCAAAATGTCCATATTGAAAAATATATATGGGAAAAAATCATCCTATTATAGTTTTACCCCTAATGTTTGGATAAGAGTGGAAATATTCGATGCTAGCTTTGCATTATTAGATTTTTTTTTTGCCAATTTATTTGGCAAAAATACATTTTTGGTTTGATCTACTAATTAATCTTTACTAATTATATACAAAATTATTTGATTTTGAAAATCTTATATTTGAAACGTGTTTAACATTTAAACTTTTTATACGCAAGATTTAGTTATATATTTATCATTTAAATATTCTTAGGGTGCTCATATTTTTTTGGTGATTTATGGTAATCATATTGAAGTGCATTTTACACCAAAGTAATCATAGATAGATAGATAGATAGATATGTGTATATTAAAAAGGAAATTATATAGAAATCTGTTCAAAAAATTTATGAAAATAGCTTTAGATAATTATTTTAGAATTACATTTGTTAGATTGTATTTTAAATTCAAAAGATATATTTTCGAAAAGAAAGTATTTAAAAAATAAAAATAAATATTGTTTACATATTAGCAAATTTAGTTGTTGTATATATAATATAAATTACTTAAAAGTGTAAAAGTTATTCTAATTAAATTAGTATAGTTATAGTGAAAAATCCTATATAGTAGTTTGGTGAGAAGATAGTACGGTTAACGGTACGTCCTGCGTAACTCACACCATTTCCGAACACATTTTGCTTTTGATAGCAAAACACGATGAAAAATAGCTAAAACCTAAACCATGTAAAACAATGTACTATGAAATTGCGTGGTGCGAAAACAACGTCCTTATGCTGTGCGATATATATGACAGCAGACAAAACCTGCTTCCTGAAGACACACTTGTGTACTGAACAAGGTTGAACGTAATGGTTTGGTTGACTGGTTGTGCCCCCGAAATTAAATAAAATTAATAAATACCACTTGCACGTATATATTGTTTAACTTCAAGAAGGGAATCGTGCTAGTTAATTACTTCAACATTATCATGCTACGGAATTCTAATTTTCCTCGAAATTGTTTGGAAAACGATAGATATGGACACCCCCCCGTCCATTTTAGTAGATATTTTAGACATGGAAATAAATTAAAGAGATAAAGTGAAATAGTGATAAATAGTATAATGTATCAAAAAGAGACATAAAAAAATTGAATATTTGTGTATTGTTAGAAATGAGAATGTACGTCCAAAAAATATTACCAAATTCTTGTGTCAAGCTTCTTCTTAACTTCCACACTGGCTTATTAAGTTAAAACAATAAAAGAGAAAAAAAAGTAACTTTTTTATGCTTCAATGTTAGCTAGGACATGATTAATATTTAAAATTTACGGTGTGTTTAACAGTCTACAGAGATCTAATTTTTAAGGTAATTAAAAGTGAAAAGATTATGTTACGGATAAATGTTAGCAATACTTTATGTAGCATACTCTTTTGATCAGTTTTTTATTGGTTAATTTTTTTAAAATTATAAAACTTTATAGTTCCCACTTTTTATTTAATAAATTTACTTTACAATAAATTTGACCAATAATAAAATATACGTGTTAGAGAATGTTATAGACACTTCTCTTGTATATTTCCAATATATATTTATTATATTTTAATAAATATTTTAATGTAATAATTTTTTTTGAAAGGATAATGATATTTCTTTAATAGTAAAACTTTTCTATTTTAATTGTTTAAATTCGGTGTTAAGAGCTACTATTGTTTAACAAAATCCTCAAAACTATACTACAATGTAAAAGCCCAATGGTTAAACGTAGGAATCACTTTATAGCTCGAATAATGAAGACAAACTAAAGATGCTTCTAAGTTCTAACAACTCTCTCACGGTAGAACAATATGCCTAAGTTGAAACGTGGAAGATAAGTTGATGGATATTGCAGTAGCTAGCTAGGCATGGTGGTAGCATGCACCAATATTGGTGATTGAATTTTGACAATTCAACGGCCATGTTTGGCTTGAAAGGGAGGGAGAGAGAGACGAGAGGAGATGCTCGCTGAGAAAATGAGAAATAGTAGAGGGCAAAAAGAGGACATGTTTCCACGTGACTTGACATACACATGCAAGGTGTGTCCTACTACATCCAATGACAACGCATTTCGACACGACAAGGGAACCCCCCTCTTCCACACCCCAACCTTAACCCCTTCAATGTCTTTCCTAGCTATGTGTATTCTACCATAAGGCTGCATGCAAAAGAATTGAGGGCTAGCTCTTGTTTTGGAAAAGGACCACTTTGGTCTTTGTAAATTGAATTGAATTTTGAAGCTTTCGTTTTACCTATGGTACGGTGGTTTGGTTGGACATTTGAATGTTCACCGCATCTGCATGCTTTGCTGTGTTTGGAATAGTTGTTGTTTGTAGCATATCCTGATTCAGTCTTCTGTGAATACTGAATACAACCTGAGCAGCAAGGTGCGGTACTAATCATATACAAGTTTTAGATTTGTTTCCTTGTGATGCTTCAGTTACTAGCAATGGACTTGGAATCTAGTACTTTATTTGTGTGAAGACACCATCATATTTGTTTCATTAACATTAGGTTAAATTATTCACTCAGTTTTATAGTATTGAAAATAATCTAAATTTTACATCGGTTAAAAATAATCCACATTAGAATATATAAGTGAGGAACAACCCTCACCTTTTACGCTAATTTTTAGGTTTTAATATGAAAAAGTTGTAAATTTTATTGACAAGTTAATCCAATTGATAAGGATTAGACTTATATTTGTCTATAAAAAGATGATCGAGTTCAAATTCTGCATGCCCTAATCTAAATTTTCTGTAAAAAAATATAAATTTATTCTCTACTCGTGTATAAAAATTAAAATTTGATCCTTATGGTTAATACTGGATTTTTTTTTTTGCAGTATAAAACCATTACAAAAAAACTTTCTAATGGCAATAAAATGCTACAAAAATTTATGGACTAAATTTAGAGTTTTCTCATGCATGATAAAAAAAACTTCTTAAAATTTAATTGAGGACAATAATTAGAAACCAAACGAATAGTTTAACCTGTTGAAATATGTTTCCCCTAGGCCCTAGCTAAATCCAACGTCCAAAATGGTGAAGAAATTTGAGCCTCCATTTTTCAACAATCACAGGATTTGGGAGTTCTTTTGTGCCCTCCCGAAATTGAGAAAGGATCAAGATCACGTTGAAATTTTACATAGAATTAGTTATGCTAAATTTTTTGTATATAATATATTTCTATTTTTTTGTTACAATATAATATCTTTCTAGATGAACGATTTTGGTAAAATCTGAAGAGCAATGGACACAAAATTAATAAGGTCGAATTTGGTAAAATCTGAATATGAAAAACTAGAGAAATATTAAACCATTCATGAGATTGCATGTTACCTATGCCGTCTTCAAATAAGAAAAAATTTACAATTTTTCATATTTTGTGGTAGTAAAATGTACGTGGTTCAATCATAATAAAGGAGAGAACGATTTTATTTATTTTTATTAAGAGAAAGAATTACAAAATTCATTTTTTGAGATGGGTTGGTGTAACTACTTACTATTCGTGTAATGTAACTATCAGAACAGGTCGCTTTCAATGCATGTTAAGGATAGGTTGTCTCCCAATTCTAATGTAATAATGAAGGCCAATAATTCCCAACTAATTTTAAGCGTAGTTAGTCTGGAGAGTTTACTACGAGGACCACATTTAGTAATTATGGAGAATCCACGTCACCTACAATTACATGAATATATATAATATATTCAGGATATATCTGTATAAAAATTATTTTTTATATAAAAGTTAAAGATAATTTTTTATTATATATAATTATATAAATATTACTTTTTAAAGTTATATATAGAAATTTTTTTAAATAGTTGAAACTGCAAAAAAATAAATATATATAATGATAATGTATAAAAATTAAATTATATTTATATGTGCGTCTGAGAGATGGAAAGCATAAACATATATAGTAAATTACATTTACTGTAATTAGTAACTTTATATAACCATTAAATTATAGTTATATATATTATTTTAATTATTCATGTCAAATTTTATAAAAATAAAAAAGTTATTAAAAGTGTATAAATAAGTATAACTCGTATTCCTCTAAAAAAAAAAAGTACAGCTCATATTAACAAAGATCGAGTGTAATGAAAGGGACTAGAAAAAAATAAGGACTAATGACGCCTATAATTAATGAAATGAATCAATGTTTAAATTTTGAGTAGAAGAAGAGATATCTATATTTAATTCCAATAGTATTTTGAACATAATTATCTTTAAAAGAAAATATTATCAGAAACTAAAATAAGAAATATAACTCATCCATTTATAATATTTTCCTATATATATGCCTATGGGAATATGAGATGTCTTGTCAATGTAACTGAATTAAGATCGCTTCATTAATGTGTATTAGGAGTGTGAAGCATATATAAAGCGTCGCAATAGTAAAACTTACGAGTATCTAGGATCAAAATCACCTAGTAGGTGCCAACTTTAGATGAGGTATAATAACCTAGTTTTTGAGCTCATTAGCAACTGTTGAATACATTAAAACCTCACATTTCTTCTGTTTTATTGAATAGACAAAACACAATAATCATAAGCTTAGTGAATTGACTTTTCATAGTCTCGCGAGATATAGCTATAGGAAACAAATTTTAAAGGGCACACTCCATTCTCCTTAGGTTTATGATTTATTTATTTATTTTAATTCAAATCGTAAAGGCAGGTGTCCTCTGAAACAACTGTTAGGTCCACCGCGCGTGCCCTAATTAAACAACCATCCTTGGATCCGACCCTCTCTTGCATTAACAAGACCCAAGTTGTAGATTATGAATAAATATTGGTCGATATTCATAATTCATACCATATATTAAATTTAACCTGGGATATTTTTTTTCTATTAAATTGTTTTATACTCTACCTCACCGAAATCTCTTTTACCAAAAATGCTGCCCTTCTCCAACATTTTGTCAAAAGGAGCCGTGCACTGAGATGGTTGTCCATAAAAGTTAAACCTTTGACTATATCACTTAGCTTCATTACCTGATAGGAAAGTGTTACGAGCGTAAACATTAAAAAAAAAAAGACAATAAAAATTGTTGTCCGTTTTTTTTAAAAGCACCTGCATGTAACAAGGGAAATGCTACTCGTCCATCTCATTAATTTTGGGTGGACAGAGAGAAAAGGAAAAGGTTGAAAAAATATATGATATATAATGTGAAAAAAAAGTAGAGCGAGATAGAGAAAAAATAAGTTATAAAAGACTGAGTGAGATGAATATTATTACTGGTATAATAATTGCCTATTTCAATTAAATAATTGGTACGAACTATTACATTTTCCATATACGTGGATTAAAATCTAATGGCATCGCTGAGAAGAAAAAAATCTAATGACATTTTTGTTATTTGATGGACAATTTTTCTCAACATTTTTTAACATATAAGATCTAGTTAAGTATTTGTAATTGAGTAAAATTGCTTTCAGGTCACCGAAATAGTCTTTCTTAACGGTTACGCGGTCATGGATGTCTTAGTCAATAGTATTAAAAGTGTCTCTTCATTTATCACTTTAATTAAAAAAAGGCATGTGTACATAAAATAAGAATTTAATTAGAATACAATAACAACATATATAATAAGATAGTTGATTTTTGTGATAATTATTATTTTAAAAATTATATTTTAGATAATTGAATTAACAACGTAATTTTTTGAGTTTAAAAGACATGCATTTCCAGCATAATTTATTATCAACATAATTAAAATTTATTTTTCATGCAAGTTTTAAGACAACTATTATAAAGATTTTAAGTAATTATTAACCAAAGCAACACAAAGAGTCAGAGTTAATCCAAATATAAACACTACAACTTTCAGTTGGAACCAATGTAATAGTCATGAACTGTAGACTGCAAATCTGGAGGTCATTGATTGTGGGCAGAGGCGGTAAATTTTGTTGTTTCTATGTGTTTAGGTTAAAAAGAAGAAGAAGAAGAAGAAGATTAAGAAAAAACACAGGGCAATAGAGGAAGATTTGTAATTATGGGCAGGGATAATGATGTCGGCAGTTGCGATCGTCACTGACCGATGTGAATGAACAAATTGATGAGTGCAGGTTCAAGTGGTGTAGATAGGAAAATAGGTTGGCAGTGAATAGATTATAGAATAGCATAGAGCCCAACAAACAAAGGGAAAAACCAAAGTTACAGTGTGAGATTAGCCCATTCATTGGCAACCTTGAAGTTTGGAAAGAAAGGACAGAGAGAGGGCAATTTTAAAAGTGACAGAGAGATAGGGTCAGTAACTTGGTACGGATTTGATAGGTCACCTACTTTTGAGGGCAAAGTGTGGCCCCTGCCAGAATAATCAACTTTTTACTATTCACATATAGAAACTAATATATACAAAGTACAGTACAGTGAGAGAGAGAGAGAGGCCACAGGCTTTTCATGCTGCTCATGATACATATACATACAGCTAGCTGCATGAATGATGCCATTCATTGCAATATTGCATTGCTTTGCTATGCCCCCACACCCTCACCTCTTGTTAAACTATATTTATTTATTTTTGGACATCCCATGTAAGAAAAGAAAACTCTTGTCTTACAAACTGATTTGATAAGGATTTGTATTAAATTATATTATAGTGATTATTGTTGGACTTATTATATATCCACATGATATTTTTATTCTTGTAAATTTTATGTTTGATATGTTTAATTCTCACCATAAAAAAATGTTAGATATTCATGTCAATTAATAATATGATAAAAATCATGATATATAAATAGAAATAATATTTATCTTACAAGTATAGTCTGTAAAATTAAATTAGACAGACGTTGAGTAAAAGATATAAAATTGATTGGTGACCAAAAAAGTAAAAAAAAAAATTACAAATTAATTTTCTCTTTATTACTTTTTTATTCATAAAAAAAACTGATGTTCACAATTCAAGGTTTATTAAGGGCATTAATTTTGATTTATTTATTACACATGCATTAGGTTTGGTTTGGGGTTTCTTTTCTCTTGTTTGCAGATAGATGTAGGAGTGAGTTCACTGAGTCCTAATCCTAAGGTTCTGGCAAAAGCCGGCGAATGCGGAATTGCTTTAATCCAAGGAAAGGGACGGGACATAGCGAGCCCCTATTTCTACACGTGGCCGCAAATTATCATGCCATGCGACAAAACGCCCCAAACAAATCATTTTCAATCTCGTACCTCTTGTCCTTTTGGCATCTGCCATCCTATGCCATGCCTTTCTTTACCATGTCAATTCCAATTCTTTTTCTCCATTTTAATTCTATTTTTACCTTCTATATAATTCTTTGTCTGCATAACTTCTCCAACTTTAATCAATTCAAATTTAAAGATTTTCTATTCAAACTTCGAATATGCTGCGCATTATGGAATTAAAATTATATCTAGTTTAAATTATAATTTTTATATTTAAATTTTACAAAGCATTAAAGTAGAAAATCATTATTTTTATTAAATTTCAATTTCTAGAATAACCATGAGTAAATTTGCATCATATTTGATAAAAAAAAATGATTTATAAGTGACAATGGCACTAGCTATAAAAATAGAATTGATAATGGAGGCTGTAGCAGTGATTATGGGATAAGGAGGTGGTGGGTTGGGTGAGAGGGAATTAGTCGTAGTAGCAACAATTATGAAAACAAGGGATATAGGCAACAATAATTGTGATAGAAGTACAAGAGATAGAAATAACAAATATAAGGAAAGTAGCTATATGTAGGGTGAAGTTAAGAATTATAATTCAAAGGAAAATGTTACGGGTTGGGAATTAATGTTAATTGCATTAAATTACAGGGAATCGGATTTTTTTTATTGTAACTTCAATTTTAAGAAGATTTCCAAACAAGTACTAATGAAATTTTTGTTATTTCTTTTCTCTCGGTACAAAGATATCAATTTTTTTACTGTTTAAGGTGTTTTAAAGATAAAAAAATAAAATAAATACATTTTACAAAAAGATTAAAACGAACAAAATAACAACAACAAAAATGCTAAATTACTGGAAAAAAAATATTTAAACCTTTTAATTTATAGCAGCCAAATAACATTTATTTTGTGAAATGTCAAATTTGAAACATAAGTTTCCCGACATAAATTGTACTATTCTAGACTCAATTTTAATCAAAATTAACTAATTAAGTTTATAAATCAAATTGATTCACAATTTCAAATTTACAAACTCTAATCTTAGAACTATGTAGTTCCTATAATCAACACTTGTTCGGTCTAATTTAAAACTTACACAAGTCCACTTTGAAACTAAATCTACCTCATTTTAACATTTTTCTACGAAAAATTGTCACTTAAAAACCTTCTACAATATTAATTTTGCATTCAAAATCTCCGACCATACATTACATTCTCTCCTACCTATTGTGCAATGAGAATTTTTATTCTCGAATCTGATTTATTAAGTAACCACACATTGACCTAAAAAAAAAGAAGTCTGTACATATAAAGATGCATCAGCAATAGAGATTAAAAATATAGGAAATCGTGTTTGTCTGGTTTGCGTAATATTATAAAGCTTGTAAAGCGTCGGCAATGATGCATCAGCAGTTTGGTTATAACTTCTTTCATTATCTTCTCGGACAGTGTTTCCGAACTCTCTGACAATGATGCTTATTACGCACTACTATAGATCTTTGTTTGTGGGAAGTAAAAATTAAAAAAATGTGAAAGAAGCATGGAATGTTAACAATGTACATAGGAATGGGACATAAAGTGATTTGGACGTCCTACCGTGCGCAGAAAATCAATATATAAACTTCGACCTAGGATAGGGGAGGAATCATAACAAAGACCATAAGACAGCTTTGCTGTTCCTTAAATATAAGAATAACCATGTGAAGCGATTCAAGCCAAAATTTGTGAATAGTGTTATGTCGGCAATAATAAACATTGGCTACTGGCGACTAAGGACTAACTAACGGAAGCAAAGAAAAATCACAACTATGACCCACAAAGCCGGATTGAACTTAGCATGCTTTCAAATCTACAAATTCCGTCTCTTCAAAGATCAAACTCATCTTTTCAAGTATTTTCTAGATAGAAAAGCACCGAGGCTGAATGTTGGATACCAAAGTAAATGCTTAGTCTCAAATCAGTAAAAAGCAGAGTTCAACATGTCATCGCGGCATGGCATTTCTTTACATTGAAGAAAATTAGTAGAGTGGCAAATAGTAAAAGCTCTGGAACCAAGCAATTCAATTACTACTTGTAGCTATAGTCCTACTAGTTTGTCAACCATATGGTGAAATCAAGAAGATTTGCAGTTGATTTGGTCTACCTAGCAATGCAATGCGATGCATTCAGCTACCGCAGAAGAAAGGGGATATGGTGCCGGAGTTAGTGATTGATGGTGGAAAATGTGAGTGGAGGAATGTCATGTTTGGAAAACGAATTTGAGTATCCGCAGCTGATGGTAATATTGTTGAAGGGAATCCTGATGATGCTGCAGTAGAGAGGGGTGGAGTAAGAGTTGCCCCGCCATAAGGACCTTTGACTTGCCATGCCCAATTTGGCACTGGAGCAGCTTCCATCCTCTTCTCTATTGCTGTTTCCTGTAAATACAAAACGAAAATGAATGATCAGTGAGCACTAAAATAAGTAATACTAAGGCAAACATTGGGTAAAAGAAATTGCTGTGAAAATATATGGCAATCACCTCGTAGATAGGAAAGAAATTGCTACCATTCCAGACGGAAGGATGTTGCCCAGATGCTACGGAGAAGCCATGATGAGATGGCTGAACGGTCAGTGATCTTGATGCAGAGTGCTCAAACTATTAAGCAAAGTGAAAAATATATCATGAAAGCTATCAATACAAAGTGCTAGCTAATTCAGAAACAAATGAAAATTGCAGACTCAAAGGAATCCAATCATACGGCCATACAACACTCCTCAACCTTACCATTACTCTCTTGTCGAGAGGGATATTATCCCAGCTGTGCGGAGTTATCATACCACTCCCATTGCTGGGTGTGTTCTTGATTTGACCATCAGAGTAAGAAGGGGGAGCTAATCCCAAGTTCAGATCAAGACTTTGCTTGTTATCTGAATAATATCAGAATGAAGGTGTTGTTAAATGTTAATCCACAAGTTTATAGATCAATCAATAAGCAGATCATGAAACAATGGAAATAAATAAATAAAAGAAGATCCTCAACAGTAAACAAGTAGTACCTTCATTATCAGACTGGGAAATTACCTCCCCTTCATAGAAGCTGGGCTCGAAGTTTGTAACTGCTTCCCTTCCATTGCATTTTATAGCAGCCTTATCATACGCTCTGGAATTAATATACAGCAAGTCAATAATAACATACCAAGTGTGTGTCTGTATATATGTATATATACGGAATCCAAAATGTTAAGGAATTTAGTCTTGAGATATTAGATGGGTAAAACCTTGCAGCCTCTAATTCACTGTCGAATAGCCCAAGATATATATACCTATAAGCAAGCAATAAACCCTGGTCAACTTAAATTCTGATTTATCAAGAACAAAAGAATCAACATAAATAATCTCACATATTAACGCACATGGAAATTAAAAAAAATGACAAAATTAAAACGCAAGGTGATCAAAGCATATCAAGTTCATCCCTCTCTGAATTCAACCAAATAGTTCTGTTTTCTCACTTTTTACCAAGAAACTGCCCCATACGAGCCTCCCATCGCCCGCACTTGTGCAGAGTAACTCCCCTGTATTTGGAGCTTCCCCTTGAAAAACCAGTGCTCTGTCGCCGCAAAATATGCACAAACTCCTCCTTCGTGAAGTTACTCATCTGCACATAAAATCCACAAACTACAAATTCAATTCAAGTTTCTAAAAAAAATAGCAACAAATTAAAAACATCACTTCACAGTTAACAACCTGCTTTATATCTTCATCGTAATCGCTAACGTTGAAATTGATATCCGCATCAACGCCACGGAACTTGATCGCAGCTCGATCATAAGCCCTGAAACAAAAAAAAATAATAAAAAAAAAGTACGAAATATTTCTTATGCTTAAACAAAACCAAAAACACCTAATCACGAAATTCAAATTACCTTGCCGCAGCATGCGCTGTGTCAAATCCACCTAAAAGAAAATAAAGAAAAAGAAAGCGATATTAAAGAAAACTGAAGCAGTTAACATAAAACGAATCTTCTACTTGCGTTGCGTCCTCACCCAAGTACACTTGTTTCCCACAGTCCCTGCACATAAACAAAAAAACCACACAGTGGATTCAGCAACGGTAGCGTGTTACTACAAAAATTACTAAGCATCACCGATTATTACTAAGTGCTAACCAAATGTGCGATTCCCATCTTCCGGTTCTGCGATAGAATGTAACGCCGCGATATTGCGAGCTTCGCGACCGCGGTCCTCTCCGGCTCTTCTTCACCGGCGGTTGCCGGGGAGAGATCCTCTGCTCCTGCGGAGCACCGTTCTGATCCACCTTCGACGAAAAATCCAGCCACGCCGGCGAGGCTCCCGATTCGACCGCCGGAAAGAGCTGGATGGTGCGAACGGAGGATTCTCCGGCGGCGGCCAGGGGAGGTCCGTCGGAGGTGGCGGTGGTGGTGGTGTTGAGGATGGCGAAGTTGTAGGCGACGGCGTCGCCGTAGGAGCAGGAGTCGTCGGTGTCGGCGGCATTGACGACGGAGGAATTGAAGCTGCCGGAGCTCTCCATTTGCGCGTCGGAGGCAGAATCGGCGTTGAGGTTGAGATCCAACATCGCGGCGAGAGTTTGTTAGAAGCCGTTTGGAAGGAAAAGTAAAGTTAGTTACAACGGAAGAAGTGAGTGTGTGAGGCTACGGCAACAAGAAGGGATTCACATCATTTGTTGAATGTGTAACAATATAGGACGGAATTTCATGCAGCGAGAGCAGTGAAGAGTGAGATTAAAAAAGAAGAAGAGAGTGCGTGGGTTTTGTTCTTGTATGAAACAATGCTGGGCCTCCTTTTCTTTTTCCTCTTAAAGTCTTGCCACACATTTATTTGTAATTTCTCTTCCCCACCCTTTTCAGTTTCTATATTTCTTTATCCGGGACAAACAATTTCTCCTGCCATTTTTTCTTATTTATTTATCAGAATGAGAAATATAATTAGCCCCTAGTAGAACCAAGTAAAATACTTGCATAAGACTGACGCATGCATCTCATTAATAAAAAACAATACATTGTGATATTAGTAATTAATTAAGAGATAGTGTGTCTAAAATTAAAATAAAATTTGGGATCCAATTTCATTCTGCTGAGGACTCACGATATCATTCAATCAGTGAACTGGCATCCCTTTCAGTTTTTTCCACAGTTTCTTTCTTTTTACAGTACTCTGTGAGAAAAACGGGATTAGGTAAAGACTTAAATACATTTATTTATTGATAAAATAGATTATATAGTGATACATAAAATAATTTTATTGATTATCTAATCCTAAACAATTGTATAAAGTAAGTTTGTTAATTTCTTTATAATAATTATATTAAAAATCATATTAACAATAATTACTTATTGATCGATGATATAAAAGCTTTATCATCTTTATAACTAATGTATAATAAAATGAATAACTAAAATCGTTTATGAAAAATTAAAGAGCAAACAAAATATATATTTGTATTTGTATTGCAATAGAATATTTGAAAAGACAAAATGATGATCAAGAAGAAAATACCTATAAAATTATTATTATAATCAAATAACTGTAATAAAAATTACTTGACGATTGAAACTATTATATTAATGTGGTAATATACTAATATATAGAAAGATGATTATAAATTATTGTACTTGTTTTAAATTGTGCATGAAATTATTCAAAGTTTATATCACATAAGAGCTCAGAGGAGCATAAAAATATAATAAAATCTAAAGAGTGTAAATTAAAATTTATTGCTCTAATGTGAATGACTTTAATTTTTTTTAATGTCTGTAGTAATTTGTAGTTATTATTCGCCAACCTAAAGTAATAAAAATGTTTACCAAAACAAAGTAATAAAATTGAAACCCAAGTACATGTATCTATCGGTATTCTTGTGCAAGTTAACCAGCAAAGTTTCCTTCTCATCCATGATCCATGCGCATTACCGCCCATATTATTGTAGTTTTAATGCATGCCTAGAGTTTACGTTTATTAGTAGGAAAAAAAATACAAAATATCTTTTTTTTTTACCGTATTTGGATTATGTATATTTATGTTTATTTTAAGATCCACATTGTTTGTGAACACGACCTAAACCAAAAATTTGATTTTGACTTCTCTAAATAAAAGATTTATACTACTTTACATGATAAAATATTATAGTTATTCATTATAAAATTAATAGTTAAAATTGTAATAAAATGTAACTACATATGTCAAAATAATATTGTTTAACTATGCATCTTTTATTAATTTTTAATCAACAACTCTAATTAATTTTTTTCTTTTAAGGTACATATTTCTAATTAAATTTAAGGGTACTGGTTAAGGAATTCAAAATATAAACTTTTAAATCAAAGCTACCTCCAATACATTAAAAAACACAATAAAAATGTATTAATATCATTTTAACGAAATTTTTTTATTTTAAAACATATAATTAATTTGTCATCCTCCATTAACATGGAAGCCACAAGATAGTGAGTTTAGCAAGACTAGAAGTCACAAATTTATACGTTGGCGAGTAATACATTGAAGTTGATATTCAAAACATTGGGGTTGAAATATAACAAACACGAGATAAATAAAATCCCAGTACGATGCCCGTGCTTTTTGTGGACATACAATAATAGTAAGCAGCTAGTCGAAATATCATATTTATTGACATCTCGTACGAATAAAGAAGAAACTAGAAATGGAGAATCGAAACATTGTAATTGCTGAGTTTGATAGGGCTATTTATGGGTGCACTGCAATTTGTACAAATGAATGCAATAAAACATCATAGTATAAAGAAATTGATATAAATAATTAGACTACTAGATATTTGGTGTGCATATAAGTAAGATGCATCGATAGTTATAAGACTACACCCTTGTACCCAATTTGCCACGACCCACAGTCTCTCGCCATTCAAATTGGCCATGTCTCCAACCAATCAAACAGTTTCCGTAGCTAGGGTTTGGTGATATAGAATTAAAGAACCTAAATTTGACGATACAAATTGTAGTGCCAAGCATTTTGGCTGTGGCAAAACAAATCTCAGTGTTGTTGGAAAATACCAACAATAAATTTCTCTCTCTATATGATTAAGATGGATAATAAAAAAAATTAAGAGAGTAAGAGAAGAAAAACAACACCAATAAATTATTATCTCAATCTCACCCAATAAGATGATTTACAATATTCCTCAAATACACACCAAGTATGATAAAAATATATAACTCTCTTTTCTTGAAGAGAATTACAAAAACTCTTTCATTTTATGAGGGATTTTACTTGCTTGTTTGCCACAATTCCTCGCAAGTCCCCATTTATATAGTATAGGGATATGGCTTCTCCCAAGAGTAATAAGTGGATGTTAATTAATTTTCATATTTCCAGTAACCCTTGAAAATGTAATCTCCATTTTACTAAGATGAATGTGATATCATTAAGAGTCAAAAATGAAATTTCAAAACCTTGGAATTTCCATCTTTTATTTTTCACTGCATTTGATGTTATCAAGATTTGTTGAATGTGGTGTTCCATAATTATGGAGGGATTTGTAACAAATCTCCCCCTTCCCAACTTAATTAGGGGGCACCACCACACCAGCACCTTGATAACAATTTTCAAACTTCTTAGTTGGTATCACCTTGATTATCATGTTAGATCAGTTTTCATTGGTGTGAACCTTCTTAAGCTGTAAAAAATTTTCTTCTAAGATATCTCGTATCCGATGATAAGGGACATCTATGTTCTTTGAATGATAATGAAATGTTGAATTTTTAGCTAGGCGTATGACACTTTGATTATCACAGTGCACCACCTAATTTTGTTGTTCATGGCACAACTGATGAAGAAAAATCTCCATTCACAACATCTTTTTGCACGCTTCAGTAGCTGCAATATATTCAGCCTTGGTAATTGATAGAGGCACACACTTTTGAAGTTTGACTTGCCATGACATAGCTCCCCCTGCAAAAGTAGTTAGATATCCTAATGTCGATTTTCTAGAATCAACATCTCCAATCATTCCACATTTGTGTATCCTTCTAACACGGACTTTCCTTTACCAAAGCACAAATACCTTTTGGTTGTGTTGAGAAGATATCTAAATATTCATTTTATAGCAACCCAAGGTTCCTTCCAGGGATTAGACAAGAATCGACTCACAACACTGACTGCATAAGCAATATTAGATCTTGTACATATCATAGCATACATGAGACTACCAACAACATATGAATAAGGAACATTTTTCATTTCTTCTTTGTCTCCCTCACTTGTTGGACTTTGTTTTTTGCTCAACTTAAATTGTCCGACAAGTGGAATGCTAACTGGCTTGGCCTTGTACATATTAAATCTATCAAGAACTTTCTCAATGTATTCTTCCCGAGATAGCCACAATAATCTCTTAGATTGATCTCGAGTGATCTTCATCGCAAGGATTTTCTTTGTTGGTCCCAAGTATTTCATAGCGAAGGATTTACTCAACTCCAATTTAAGGGCAACTATTTTCTTTTTATCATGCCCAACGATTAGCATATCATCAACATTAAGCATAAGTATGACAAAATCACCACTAACATACCTCTTTATAAAAACACAGTGGTCGGTGTGAGTCTTCTTGAAATTGTGTTGAGCCATTAAAGAGTCAAACTTCTCATACCATTGCCTTGATGTTTGTTTTAGACCATAAAGACTCTTCTTTAGTTGACACACTAAGTTTTCTTTACCCAAAACTTCAAATCCCTTAGGTTGCTCCATATAAAACTTTTCTTCTAAATCTCCATATAAGAAGGTTGTCTTGACGTCAAGTTGTTTGATCTCATAGTCTAGGCTAGCAGCTATACGCAAGACAACTATAATGGATGACATCTTCACCACAAGAGAAAATATTTCTTCAAAATCAATGCCCTTTTTCTGATTGCATCCTTTGACGTCAATTCGAGCCTTATACCTTGGTCTCGAGCTATTCTCCTCAATTTTGAGCCTATACACTAGTTTATTTTTCAAGGCTCGTCTTTCTTTTAGCAACTCCACTAGGTCATATGAGTGGTTATCATACAAGGATCACATTTCTTATTCATGGCTTTAACCCATTCTTCTTTATCATTGTTGGCCATAGCTTCTTCATAACTTTAAGGCTCTCCTTCATTTGTAAGTGTCATGTACTCATTTGAGGAATATCTTTTATAGGGACATTTATCTCTGGTGGAACATCACAATTGAGGTTGTTCAACAACTTTTGCCTTAATAGGTTCTGTATTATTTGTCTCTGTTGATTGCTCCATAGAGGTCTCGTTGTGTTCGAACCCATAATCAACTTCATTTTGATTTGTCTCTACAACTTGTTCCCTTAAAACATCGTGTGCCGTGGGGAATGAGTCATGATCAGAGTTAACCCTACATTTAGGTTTCTTTGACTGCTTCAAATCTTCAATGCTCTAGTCCTTGAAGAACACAACATCTTTGCTTCTAACAATTTTCTTGTTCACAGGATCCCATAATCAATAGCTATACTCTTCTTTTGGTGAACCAAGATAGATATACTGCTTTGTTTTTGAGTCAAGCTTTCCTTGTTTGTCCTTAGGAATGTGGATGAATTCTCGACATCCAAACACCTTCAAGTAGTTGTATGACACCCTCTTTCCTGACCAAATTTCCTCTAGGATATCTCCATCCAAAGGACTTGCCAATGATAGATTGATAACATCCACAACGGTCTTCACAGCTTCTCCCCAAAATGACTTAGGGAGTTTGGCATGAGATAACATACACTAAACTCTCTCCTCAATAGTTAAGTTCATTCTTTCAGCCACACCATTTAATTGTTGTGTCTTTGGCGACGTCTTCTCAAGTTTAATTCCATATGTCTTGCAATATGCTTCAAAAGGGCCACAATACTCTCCACCATTATCAACTCGCACACATTTCAATTTTCTCTCGGTCTCACGTTCCTTGAATGCTTTAATTACTTGATCTTTTGTTTTTAACAAGTATATCCATACTCTTCTCAAGTGATCATCAATGAAAGTGACAAAATAATACGCACCTCTAAGGCATTTTTCAGACATTGAGCAAACGTCTGAATGCACTAAGTTAAAAACATGTTTTCTCATCTTGGGTTTGTCTGATTTCTGAAATGATACTCAACATGTTTTCCAACCAAACAATTTGTGCAGGATTCAAGTAGTTGACCTTTTCCATTAGGAAGATGGTTTTTCCTAGCAAGGATCTGTAATCCCTTCTTGCTCATATGGCCAAGTCGTTTATGCCACAACTTCATGGTTGAGTCACCATGGGCAACATTGGCTTCTCTCTAGCATATTCTTCCTTACATGACATATAAGGTATCTTCTTTACAATCATACTGCCTTTTGTGAGTTTCCATTTGCAATCACCAAAGTGATTGACCAACCCAACATCATCAAGTTTCCCGATTGAGATAAGGTTGAGACGTATGTCAGATACGTGTCTCACCTCCTTCAACACGAGCTCATGCCATGTGTCGATCATTAAAGTGATGTCACCAATGCTTACTATTTTGCATGTGACACAATTTCCCATTTTTACCGTACCAAAGTCACCACTTTGATAGGTTGAGAAAAATCCTCCATGTAGGCTAACGTGGAAAGACGCACTCGAGTCAACAATCCATGAACAATCATCACAAGCAACATTAAGATAGTTATCTTCTCCAATGAGGAATACATCGTCATCTTGATCTGTTGCCATGGTTGTAATGCTCTTATCCTCCTTTTTCTTCAGATCAATTTGGTCTGGCTTAACAGTGCCAATTTTTTTATCTCGCTTGAGATATCGACATTTAGATTTCTTGTGACCTGGTTTGCCACAGTAGTGACAGGTAATCGTAGAAAAGCAAGATTTAGATCATCGTCGAGATTTATCACGACTTGTACTTGCACTTCTTCCGCTATTCTCACTTTTTCTGTGGTTTTCTACAATGTTAGCTTCAGATTGGACAACCATACCTCATTCCTTCCTCCTAGCTTCTTTATTCAACAAGCTATCAATGACGATATCCATGGTGAGCTTCCCTTTAGGGGTTGAGTTACTTAGAGTAACTACTAATGTGTCCCAACTCTCCGGTAGGGAACTAAGAAGTAGAAGAGCTTGCAATTCATCATCAATCTTCATGTCAATCTTCGTCAATTGATTCACAAGCCCCTTGAAAATGTTTAAGTGCTCAATCATGCTATGGCCATCTTTGTACTCCAACTTTACCAACCTTCTCACAAGATGGGCTTTGTTTCAAGGTGTTTTCTTTTGAATCATAGACTCAGGTTTTGCCCACAGTTCGTATGCATTATTATAAGTTGACACATGCTCGAACAAGCTTCGGTCAATGTATTTTCAAATCATAGCTATTGGAGCTCCCACTCTTTGTCAGTGATCTTCCCCTTTGGCTCATCCTTTTGGGTTATTGGCTCATGCAAATCTTTGCAATATAAATGGTCTTCCATCATCGGCTTCCAATAGGAGTTATTTTCAATAGTTAGCTTAAACATATCTCCATCATGAGTGACAACACCTTCCATCTTGAATCACACAAGATGATAGCTCCTTCAATCAACCTAGCCCTAATACCACTATTGGAAATACCTAGAATAAATTTCCCTCTTTATGTGATTAAGATGGGCAATTAAAAAAATAAATTAAGAGAGCAAGAGAAGAAGAACAACACCAAGAAATTATGATCTCAATATCATCCAATAGAATGGTTTATAATATTTCTCAAACATTCATCAGGTATGATAAAAATATATAACTCTCTTTTCTTGAAGAGGATTACAAAAACTCTCTCACTCTATCACTTTTGAGGGATCTCACTTGCTTGTTTGTCACAAGTCCTCATAAGTTCCCATTTATATAGTGAAGGGATATGACTTCTCTCTAGAATAATAAATGGATATTAGTTAATTTTCATATTTCAAAGAACCCTTGAAAATATAATTTTCATTTTTCTAAGATGAATGTCATATTATCAAGAGTCAAAGAAAAAATTCCAACACCTTTAAATCAAGGGATTTCCAACACACAATGTGTAAAACGTGCAAGTGCTCTTTTATCTATCACCTACCGCTCGTGTTACCAACTTAATTACCGTGTAGCCCTAAACTGGCTGGTGAATTGTGACCAAGAGCGAAACACAGTGGTCAAAAGTTTGTGCATGATTTGGCTTATTATATACTAACATATATGGACCTTGATTTATTTGATTAGAAATGAACCTTTGGAAATGATTTTGAAATTAATTGTGTTTTGGTGGTACTTAAACTTGAAATTGCTAGGTTCTAGGTAGGTTCAAAGGTGATCGAGTGTTAGTACAAACAACAGTAGTTTAGCAGCACAACAAATGCGGTCCAAGCGGTGGCTGCAATGGCACACAGGAGAGGCTTCAAATAAGTGATAGGGTCGGATTAAAACTGGAAATAGCTATGCATGACCTTGTATTTATTACAGTTTAGGGTTTGGATTATTTGATCTTATTAGTTAATTTGACTTTTTGTTTTAAAAAATAAAGTATTCTTTTTATTAGAGTTTAATTATTTGAAGTTGTGTAAGAGTTTGAGGCTCTCTTTGGATACTGGTTATCATAAGTAGTACTCATAGAAAAAGAAAAAGAAAAGATAAAACTTAAAAATGGAATAAGTGATCTCTATAAACTAAAGGAGACTTGTGCATAAATTAATTAACTTCTCCAAAAACTGATTTTAATTCATGTATAAGTTATTTTCAACTTAGGAGAGAAATTAATTTGTTTTATTTTCTTTTTCTTTTTTTGTAAGTATTTAATTATTTATAGAGAAACTTATCCAAATAGGATTTAAAGCACAAGACATCTTTTAACGGTGTTTTTTCCTTTTCAATATACATAAATCTTGAAATTCAATGAAGCATCACAGGTTTAAGAAGTCTTTAACATGTTCGCGCTAGTGGTGCTGTTGGATTTTTATTTTTTTCTAGCAAGTAGCAAGATCTAAATTAAAACAAGCTTGGTCTCATTTTGCACTTTCTTCTCCTTTCTTTCCTAGTGGGGTATTTCAAACGCTACTTTTGTTGAGCTTTCAAAGTTAATAACCGATAGGTTTGCCAAGAGTAAGAAAGGGTGTGACAAGTAGATGGGACTTGAACCAAAACCATGTTGAGCTATTATATATAGGTTCTTAATTAGTTGTAATTAGTATGGTTATTTTTTTCGTAGACTTCTATTCTGTAAAGTGATGAATAATGGAAAATATAGTAATAATGGATTTTGATATTTAAAAAAAATATCAACGGAGTATATGCTAATACACTTATAATTTATTATACATATACTATTAATAGTTAATTTTTATTCATAACTATAATTAGTCAATTACTTACATTTACCTTGTAAAATAAGTTATTAGAATAAGATCTATTATCATTTATCTCTTTTGTGCAAAGCAGTACACAAACAATGTTTTATTTGGTAAGGAACGTTTCTCAAAGATCAACCTCCTAAATGATGATAATGTGTTTCTGTATCCACATTAAATTCCAAAACAACCCTAAAATGAGATACCTCCAATGAATTAACTTCCGTTAACAGAAACTTAACAATGTTTGTTTTACATGAAACTTAACAGTGCTGAGTTAGCAAGAGTTTGTCAATTACAGAATTTTAAAACTATAAAATTCAAAATTACACAGACTTAATAATTTTTTTAATAAAATATAAATTTATATATCAATCTAATCTTATTAAGTTTTTATATATTTTTCTGAAAATTAGATAAGACGATTTGACTCGAAAAATCGGTAAACCGGTTAAGTGTTTGGTCTAAATAAATAGAGAAAAATCAATCAAAGAACTGAAACTATTAATCAAAAATCGGTTCACGACAAGTCTTTGAAAAATGTTTAATATAATGCTGTTGTGATTTAAAAAACAATTAAAAAATCAACTTGAAGTAATTGTATATTTTTATCTTGTATATAAAAATGTTATTGTTGATGGATATTGTTGTGTATTATTATTTTTCTAAAAGGAATATGTGTTATTGAAACTTAAAACACATATAATTATGATAAATTTGATCTAAAATTTTGTGTCAACTTTTAATGTTAAGAGCCTATAAATTCTATTTTAGTTTTTAATGCTATAATTATCAAAAGAATCAATCACTCGATTTTTAATCAGTATTTTCATCGGTTAGATATAATAAATCTAATTTTATTTACCGTTGTAGATATTTGTTTCGCTACAAAAATATAAATAACTACCCAGAATGCATGCATAATTATTTTGCCTCCACCACACCGTCATTAACACCCTCATCTTTTAGATGCAATCTGAAAGGCCCTCCCAAATGTGTAGTCTAATTTAATTTGTCTCAGATTTGCTGTGCTTCTGAGATACCATATCCATATAGAGGTGTAGTATAATTCATCTTCAATTTGGTTCGTCTCTAGTTTTTTTTTTTATACATAAATCGTCTCTAGTTTGTACGTTGATACTTTAATCATAATACAAAAATATACCAAACTTTAACCCTACCAATAGCTAGAATATCCTTTAGAGGGGCATAATGATAAATGAAGTTTGTTGAATAACAATAATAACTGCATATGAATGTGAATGGAATATCTCACAAAACCAACGGCGGTTTCAAGTACGGAATCAAATATTTTGCGGTACTTGTGGTTTTAGTTACCGCTTTTTGCCTTCTCAATTTACCAATTTGCCCCTCACCACAGCGTCCAAAACATCAAATAGATAAATTAGGGTATTTCTTATTTGATATTTAAATTTTATTTTAAAAATATGAAAATGATAAAAACAAGATCTTTTAAACAGTATACTATACTGAAAAAAAAAATCAAATTAATAATATTTTTGTTATGTGAGTGTTCTTTTGGGTCTAAATCATATATATATTTTTTATTACTACTTATGACTCGAACCCAATAAAATTAAGCGTGGTGCGTGTGATATTTTTAAATATGTGAAATATATTGCATATCAGGGGGGGTAAAAAGGACTATGATAAAGTTGTTCAAGTGGGATACTCCAAACAATTGGACAATGTCCATATGTTAAGATCCCACTAATATTTAATATTTAATATTTGAATACATAAAGTCAAAGGTACTGTATAGTTTGGGATGGGATTAAGACGCAACACAACAACATATTATGCATTGAATCTATATGTACATCAAGAACCACTTTGGCTTACTTTATTAAATAATGCCAATTAAGAGCGCCTTAGCTATGAATAAGGTGGTGTTACCTTACCGACACGAAGTGGAGGTCTCTTAATTTCGTTCTCAAATTAATTCGCTGACGTAATTCGAACTATAATAATAATAATAATAATAATTTCCGTAGCATTATTCAGTGTTAGTGAAGTTTCTTTGGAGGGTACATTTATTAGTGCAAGTTGCTATTTATTTGTTGATGTGGTCCATTTTTTCACCTTTTGGTTTTCGAGAATTTATAGGTTCGCACAAGGGTTTCCCTTTATGGACGAAAACCAAGTTATTAGAATAAAGCCCAATTTGCGTTCCACGTAATGGAAGCAGGTCAGCCCAACAGATGAAAGCGAACCTCACTTTGCAATTTGCGATACCATGGTTGAAAAGCAACTTGGTTTAGTGACGAACTAATTCTAGGTTAGTGGTTCAGTGACCAATCATACTTGCATATCTCTTTGGAGTCATATACCATGCTCTGTGATGTTTTTCATTTTGTCTCTATATCTATATTGAGTTACTCTGCCTATATATTAAAATAGATCACATTATAATTTTTTTATTAAGCATGTACTTTCAATGAAAACTTTTTACAGTATTAATAAATTAGAAATCATTTTATGTACATCTTTTAAAATAATTGTTATACAAACTTATTATATATATATATATATATATATATATATATATATATATATATATGATTTATAATTATATAAAATTATAGAAAAAATTACACTATCAGTACATCTATTATTTATTTTAATAAAAATAGTACAACTTGTAGAAACGTACGGCTGTCATTGCCTTAACTTATAAGGCTTACATGAAACAACTATGCATTCTTAATGAAACATAAATTTTGTCTCCATTTCATCTTGTTGGCCCGAAATAGGAAAATGTATACTCGTATAAAACTGTATGTACTATTTGGTAAAGTTTTTTTCCCCCTAAGAGTATTATTTGGTAAAGTTAGACTTGTCTGTATTTTTTTTTTTTACATTTATTATGATTCATGCGTGATTTTGATCTGTTAATAATCTTATATTTTACTCAAATTTAGTCATTTAATTTGTAATTGTTATAATCAAGTATTATTTTTTTATTTTTGTATTACTATAATCAAATCCATAAACATTTTTTATCTACATAAAACACTTAAATTATATTTTCCCCCTCAAAATCTCCATAAGCTAAACTTATTAAACCTTCTTCTACATAAATTTCATCATTCAAGACGTGTTATATTTAACTCTAGAATTTAGACTAAAAATCCAAATTTAACCTTTTTCTAAATCTTTATCTCTCTGCCTTTCTCACCTTACAAAATCCTTCATATTTTAAAATTTTGTCAATTTTTTTTAATCTCAAATCATCACAAATCTCTTATATTTGAGTAAATCTAAAAGTATACATTATCTTAAGAGACAATAAAACGCATGTTTCAACGTCAATGGATTTCAACTTCAAGTAATCTTATCTTATCTAGGGCACAATTATTGTTAGTAGTTAGTAAGTGGTAGAATCTGGACAGTCCTCTTTTGACGATCGAGGGGGATTTGATTTGAATCAAAACTGAACGTTGTTTTATTGTGATATGTATTTAATCCGTATATACACATCAACATGACAACATGGAAGCGATGTACGATGTCTTTTCGCGACGTATCGATCTATTGTTTTCGAATGATAGCTATGTATAATTACATCTGGGTATATTTGTTGGGGCATGTGATTAGTCTGTTTAACTTATAGCTTGCACGGATGTGAAAACGGTAATATCTAACTAATTTAAATGCGAACGTATACAGACGAATTCGTTTAAATTATGAGCTAAACGGGTTTAATTTGTGGGTTTACGGATAAACTAATTTAATCCGAATAGATACCTTTTTTTATTAATCTTAAAAGAATAAAATAATTATGAAAATTGAAAAATAAAAAAGGACTTAATGTGTTTAAGGTGTTTGAGTGTTAAATATTTGATGTTTGGTTATGGAAATTGTTTTAATATTTATTATTGATTGATGTAGAAGATATTGAATTTTTGACATTTTACTGGATATTTAGATGATGGAAAAGTTTTGTTTAAAGATATTTCCACTACTTAATACTGTAAAATGTCATTTTTAGTTTTTTTAAATAATCTTTTAGTTCTTTTAATTTTTTTCATTTTTTTGTATATTTATTTTTTAAAAAAAATATTTAGGTCCGTGAGCTAGTTTGGCAATAAAAATATTTCCCAGCCATCTAAAAACTACTTCTTCTTTAGACTGAAAAAAAAAAACTACTTTAATGGTTGTTGGTCACGACTCCAGTGAGTAACATCATCCATTCTAATTTATATATTTTATAAAACAACTAATAAAAACAATATTTAATTTTGGTTCTTCAAAAAAATTAGATTGCCTTATAAATATATTTTTATTATATTTTCTTGGATAGATTAAAAACACAAAATATATAAAATTTGATAGTTATACATTTTGCTTAAATGAATTTTAATTTCGATAATCGGTAATCGGCTCTTCCCATCATTCATGTCTAGGTCCGTCTCTCGGTGTTTTGTTTGAGATAAAAAAAAAGAAGTAAATAAAAATAAGTGAAAATATATTAAAAATAACTAGTGAGATCCACATCTTTAAATTCTGCTACTGTATTATTTCCCCGCATATTTTTCCTTTACCAAAGGATAAATGTAAATGGATTTCATTTTCCAAACCCAGTTTGGCAGTTTAGTCTTGCATTTAGACCAAATATAAGTTACGAAAACATCAATTTTGAAAGAAGCAAAATATATCACCATACTAAATACATGTTTGGTCTCCGTTCAAATTGTTATTACATGAATTTCAAGATAAATCTAACAGTTTAATGCAAAATAAGCACAAAAGAAAAGATCCTGACTCCTTGGCAAAACGTTTGACCTCACACCAACGTTTAGGCAAACTTGAGTTAGAAAATATCGAAGTCGATTCACTTGATTGGACCTTTGGGACCGGACTCACTGTATACCCTCATCTCTGCTTGTGTCAGTATTTGTCTATTTGATCTCCTAGTGGGGACTATAGTTTAAACACATCTTTCAGAAATTACAAAGGCTGGCAAAAACTTGGATTCTTTCATGTCAGTCAAATTTTTCCAATTCATTCATACTCCATGAAAAGTATATTTGTTAACTTTTTACCATTATACTCAATTGGTTTTTTACGCAGAGGTATGTAACGACAGGGAGCGCGCTTAATTCATAGGAAATTAAGAGCCTTTCAATATCATTTAAAAAAGGATTAGGACTTCAATCCAAATATGACGTTCAAATTATATGCGGAGTAAGAACATACAAAAATGAACAAAGAATGCAACTTTGAAAACTGCAAAGAAAAGTAACAAAACAAAATTTTACTAATGCGGACTTGGGTCTCAATTTTTTTACTGGGAAACACCCAGCCACTTAGAAAAGTTGTCAAATTCTGCATAATCAGAGTCGGACACCATAGTTTGATACCATGATTTTCCAGCAGCTTTGATAGCAGAAGCCTCCTCCTGACAACAATGGTATAGGACCCCACCAATGTCAGTTCAAACCAACATCAACAAACAAATTGATTAAGTAAATCCAAACTCACACAGCACAACACGTGAATCCATTTCTAAAACCTATTCTATTATCCTTCCACATAACAGTTAACTAACCACCACAATGCACTCAATGAACATTTAGTTTATCAAAATCAACAATAATTTATAATCAAGATAATTGGTTAAAGGAAAAAAGTTACTAACCTTGGAGACAATGTTGCGCTTCTTATGAAGCTTCTCCTTCTTAGCCACAATGCGCTGCTTCTCAGCGAGAAGAGCCATTCTCTTAGCGGTCTTAGCATAGGGATTGAGCTTCAACATCGCATTGAGGTTCGTGAGAGGGTTCTTCTTGAGAGGTGCTCTCTTAACATCTTTCTTAATGGGCCTGACCACGGACTGGACCTCGTCGGAGTTAATGATACGGGCCAAGTCAGAGTTGATCATCTTGGGCCTGGGAAGCAAGTAGCCCTTTTTCTTCTCGGAGGTCTTATCGAAGGATCCATAGATAGAGTCCAATTTCTCAAATGCGGACTTGGTCCAAATAATGAACCTTCCAAGGTGGCCACCGGGTGCCAGCTTCAGAAGGTTGAGCCTATCAACGTTTGCCACCTCTACACCGGGAATGTTCCTGAAGGCTTTAATGGCCTTAGCACCTTCTGTTCCGTACACTATGAGAGGACCCTTGCCAGAGATATACCTGCGGTTCCTCATTTTTCCCTTCCCGGGACGAATTCCGTGACTGAGTTTAGCTTTCTCCGCGTCTGTGAATGCGCCGATTTTCTGGAGAATTTTGACGGCTTCTTTGGATTTCTCGACGCTTTCGACGGTGTCGCTGACGACGAGGGGGAGTTCCGGGACGGACTCGATGCGGTGGCCGCGAGCCTGGACGAGCGAGGGGATTGCGGAGGCGGCGATGGCGGAGACGACGGCGTGGCGCTTCTGTTGAACGTTGATCTTGCGGTGCCAGCGGCGCCAGATCTTGGTGGGAGCGAACATGCGGCCGCCACGGCACATGTTTCCGAAGGCGCCCTGGCCGGCGCGGTGGGTACCACCGCCGGGGACTCGCGGGATACGCGAGACGGCGCGGCCGGTGCCCCAGGACTCGGCGGAGGTTTGGTGGCCGGCGCGCTTGCTGACGGCGTAGGGTTGGCGGCTGTTGCGAGAAATGTTGGAGTGGACGAAATTGACGATGTCAGGCCGAATGGAGGCTTTCATGACGTCGGGAAGAGGAACGGTGGGGGTTGCATCGCCCTCTAGGGTTTGGACGGAGACGATAGGGCGAGCTGCTGCTACTGCCATGGGTGAAGTGTGCTACTGACAAAACTAGGGTTTGGGGTTTGGCAGAACAGCAGCAAAGGTTTTATACGTTGAATATAAATATATTTAAAGAGTCCTTCTAAGTGGGCTTCTTTTTTTGCTTCCGACTTGTCTAGGCCCCGTCCACGTTTGGGCTAATACTTTCAATGAAGGGCCCATTAATAAACTTAATTACTATAAAATTTATTGAAATAAGTTAAGAAAATATATTAAAAAAAAAAAGCGTTGCGCTGACACTCTTTGTTTTATATTTAGAGTTAATAATGTAGATAGTGCTAATTGGATTTGTCTATATTACTTATATTGACAAGATTCTTCTTATGTCTACAACTCAATTTCTATATCTTGATGAGTAGAGGAATTAGTTAAATAACCTCTATGACAAATTAATTGATGGTGGCTGTTCTAAGAATGATGTTAGGCACACACATCCCTTCATAGTTCCACGCTTATCACCATCTTATTATAATTCTGCATAATTGTACTTTTTTTTTTTCGTCCGTGCATTACTGTACTTGCATTTTGCCATCTTCGGATGATGGTTTCCCAAGTGATGTGCGAAGCAAGCATTTTATTGTTAATTTGTTATAGGTAATGCTTAACTGCTTAAGTCAAGATCTGTCTAAGGAGGATTCTCTCTTTATGGTTCTTCTTTTCTTCTTTTTTTACAAATCTCTCTTTACGGTTCTTCAGTGGTATTCTGTCTACTGCAAGAAATTCTTTTTAGTAGTACAAAAAAACTTGTTAGTCAAATTCTTTCTAGTAAGAAAAAACTGATGAAAGTAGACAAAATAACGGTTACGCAGTCATTTACTTTTCATCTCTTCCCTCATGTATTATTGTCATGCAATAAACGGTTTGTTAAATTTCAAACTTGCTGGTTTTTGCACAATAAAATTCGTACTAACCCGAAAAGCTTACCGTTCTACGTTCTACGTTCTACTGCATAGTTTAACAGGTACTTCATTCTCATGTCAAATAATTGGACCTACAACCTTTATCTAAAAGACTAAAACACGCCTATTATGTCTCTTTAGTAAATTTAATTTTAAATCGTTAAATATAACTGAACGTGTCTAATTTCATATTTTATATTGAAGTATCTGTATCCTGTAGGAAATTGATTTTTGATGTAAAACATAGGGGCCATATATTGAACTGCTTTCTTGTTAACTTCACACTTGCATTCCAATTATTGATGCTTAAAAAAGTAAATAGAATTAGAAATTGGGACCACTTCCTGTTATGATGCTCTTTATCATATACATTGAAAGTTAGACCACATTGATATTATAAGCTACTATCACTAGCCCCCCACCCTTCCCCCACTCACCATCTCCACCACCACCACCATTTAATACACCTGAATCATCAAACTTATCTTACTATTAGGCCCATGTGTCTACTTGAAAACCACATCCTATTAACACGTACTATAATCACTGCAATACTACAAAACCTTGTGCACCTTAGAATTTACCTGATGAATATCTTTTTGGCTTTGGTATCCTGGTTGAGGTTACATAGGCTGATGCTTTGGTTGCATTTACAAAGCTTCACAACGAGTGAATGCATTGCGTGCTAATGCTGCTGGTTGTGCAAAACCTCAGTCTTCCATCCAAATTTGATAACTGTAATTAATAGGAAACGTTACAATGCAAACGGATATGGAAAACAAAAGAAAGGTACAAAACATGAGAGGAAAAACACTTACTAAGTTCAATTAATGGTTGTCAAGCTGTTTGACATGATAGATCATTTGTCTGCTTCTTGACGTCGATTCCTGCGGTAACTCCTACTGTATTTGTATTGACATCGTATGATGACATGGCCTTCCTCTATACAAAACAAATAAAGATGAACTGTTACAATCTCACATTCAACTTTTAAAGACAAAGTTTTCATCCAAGTTAAAAACAACTTCATGAGCATGCCTTACTTTCTACAAAAATGAAGCAGATTACATTAGCATTCAATAGTCATCACAACTATTCACAAGGAATTTTATCTCGAAGTATTACTTTTAATTATGTTATAAATGATACAGGGCAAGGACATCAGTATCTTCTAGCAGGTACAGATTTTATTTTTTTTGTTTACCAAAACAAGGATCATGTCATAAGTTCATATTCTATTTTCAACAAATAATATAATATGAAATGAAAAGGGCCGCATGGGGCACAGATAGCAAAGTCAGATTTGGAAGATATGTTGTTGATTTGGAGAAATTATCATGGTCCCAATCAATTTCTATGCGACATGTACTCAATTTACCAGAAAAGATTAATAACACTCAATTACATGTCATATATTGATTAATGAGGATAATGATGGTCTCTGACCATCTAATAATTTATCGTGGATTTGGTATTTCACCTTTATGAATCCAGTCAATCCTCATAAAAGGCTGTTCACCAATCATGCTTAATTTATCGGAGTGCAAATAGTGCAGATCTCTATACGTATTGCATATAATCATGATTGAGATTTACTTTGAAACTTACAACTGGCTCAAAGTCAGGACTAGACAAATTGACAGTGAGGTTTTTCATTAACAACAAAACCTGCAGAACACCAAATATATGTAAGTCAATTTTTAGTCAACAGATAATCAAAAGTTTATAATTAGTTTACTCATTAGTCCCTTTTTAGCCTCTTTTAGTTTTTGCAGTACATTCAAACATGGGGGAGGAGAGGGGGTATGAGTTGGGGAACAGGAGGACCGATTTATTATGAAAGAAATTGGAACCAATTGAAGCCAGATCCAGAAATGGAAGGGTGTTTCGTACTTTTGACGTTGAAATGTTCAGAGAGAACAAGAACAATGGTCTACTAGTTCGCAACTAAAACAGATCATAAAAAGAAACCACTGCATTATTTATCCCTGTGAATGTGATTTGGAAGATTATACTAAATGTGAACAAGAACCTGCCTGGTTCATGCAAAGCTCAAGGCCTTTCTCATTTCGAACTTAGTTGTGACAACCACTCAAAAATCTTACCAAAAGAACTTTTATTTTTTTCAATGGTTTCTTGGAAAACGGAACCAAAAGGAGCCACGCCCTTTCCTTGAAATAAAAATTAAGCACAAAGGCTGTAGCTTTTTATGGTACCTCAAATGCATATAATGATTATCTTCCATAGAATGACCTTTGTTTTATTGAACTCACAGTGATAAGTTTTATTAAATAAAATGCATATTGATAAGTTCTATTAAACTTACAGTTTCAAAATTTATAGGATCCATTTCCTTCAGCTTCTGGACATGACCTTTTGTGTCTGGATCAAAAACACTTCCAATGAAGCTGTAAACTTCAGCAAAATCTGGCAAACCTGTGAAATTTGGTCAAGATGAGACAATCACCACCAGTTACTAATAATTTTACTATGAAAACAAATGAAAAAAAAATGCATGTAAGATCATTACCATGAATCACCTGAGCCTGTTTCCCTTGTTTTGCCATCTCAGTAGCAGGCAGATTTCTAGTAGAGTTCCCAACACCACTAGGACTGCTGTGACCAATTCGTGTTATCCCCTTTGATCCAATATCAGCTGAATCAGTAACGTCATATAACATAAATAAGTGGTGGACAAGTTCCATTTAGTACAGCCATTGCAGAATCATATCAAACAAGCAATTGAACCAGTAAATATAAGAACTAAAAGAAGCATGCATGCCTTCATTTCCAAGAAGATAGGCGAGCTCATCATTACAAGGCACTGATTTGTTGGATCCAGAATTCATGAGCAAGGAATTTTCATCCCATGTGACATACCCAGGTGGAAGGGTACTAGTGGAAGAAACATAAGCCATGGAAGCTGGCAATGGCAACAAAACTGCCAAACCATAAAAACATCATGTCAAGAATGTGCATTCAGTGATTTTAAGGAACAGAACATCATTGTGTTGAATAGAATCAAACCATTTTTGGATGCCTTTTGTGGATAAGGATGAGAAGCTTTACGCTTAGGCCGAGGAGGAGGCACGTGTGCTACTGCCCCGTTCTTTTGAACTTTCAAGAAGTACTTCTGGGCATGACTTCTGATCTGAAGACAACTTAATAGTGAGACTGTGAGAGATACAACATAATGGCATAACAGAAGATAGAAATTAGAACACCTAGCTGAAGAGCTGTTTCCTAACCTGAATAACTGTTTTTGAACCAACAAAATCTTCAATTTTCTTCCAATCTCTGTCAAATCTGAATAGCAAAAAATATAAGAAGCCAGTAATTCAATAGCAGAATGTCTTTATACTTCTCTCAAACATTCATAGCAAAGAGGAAACATACATACATACATATATATATACATACATACATACATACATACATATATATATATATATATTAGACCAAAAAAGCTAGATGACCAACGAATTTGTTAAGTTGTGCACCTTTTTCTATCCAAAAGTCGAAAAGAATCAACATTAGAGAATGAAACTCAATATAGAATAAGCAACAATGAATATTTTGTGAAGTAAAGCAGCATTATGGTTATGAATATGAACTCACAGTTGAAGAGCTTCGAGAAACTTGTCGTGTTCTTCCTCGGACCAGCTCTCCCTTGACTTGGTAATAGTATAAGGCTTTCTAACCTTCTTTCCAGACCCACTATTGGAAGTTGAAGGCGCCATTGCCATTGATTGACAACTTCAAGTGTTGCTATGGTTCATATGAAAAAATAAATATAATAAAAACAATATATGGTATCATATCCTATCTTATAGTATTTATGTTGGACCTATCGGATCACCCATTATCAAGCCGTTAGCAGATCATGAAAAATGTCTAATCCTATAAATCTCACACTCAAGAGGATGTGTTGGAGTTGAATAGTGATATAATCAAAATAGTGTATATAAATGATGACAATGATCTGCATTAGTTTTTGAAGTTAAGTTAAATCTAAATTTAATGAGAAAGAAAAGAAAAGAAAAAAAAAAAAAAGGAGGAATGGCGGTCTGGATTGTGTGGTTATATGAGGTGTACAGTTGTTAATTAGGTCAGTGCCACAAAACCAAACTCCCACCACGTCCATTTCATCCTCTCATATCATTGGCACATCCGAAAAGCACTATGATCACTTTAATCGTTCCACTTGTGTAAATATAAATTTCTCCCACCATGGAATCAACAAATTTCAATACATTTTAAGAACTTATTATAAAGCAAAGCACACTTTCTATTTTCTAATATAAGATAAAACATCTTAAATACACATTTTTTTCAAGTGTGTCACACAAGTCTGAAACCCAAAAATAAGGATTTGACAATATGGTTATATGGTGTCCAATAGTTTGGCGGCGTAAATAGATGAACGACGAGGATTAAAGAGAGAAGGTGGTATAGGGAAAAGAAGGGGCATGGGGGTGTTGAGAGGGGGGCAATGTTTTGTGAACATAAGGAAATGATAGTGAAAGAAAACAAAGTAGTGGGTCACACCGTGACCATGAAAATTGAAAGATTGGTATGTGGGTTCTGTGAAGACTTGGAACCACAAGACCTGTTAAGAAGTCATGTGCTATTGCTGCTGCTATTGTCTTTCTAGTTCGGTAGAAGGCGCGGCAAAACCTATTGATTTTATTTGGTCCAGGCCTAAAGTATAAAAGTGGACATTTATTATTATTAGCTGAATTGTATTAATAATTATATACTCCCTTCGTTTTTATTTATAACACTCAAATTTGAAATCATGTTTGTTCTTTTTTTTAAGACATAATTTTTATTTTTTCATTAATTATTTTTAGATTAAAAATATTTCTCGTTAAAAGAAGAAAAAGAATATATTGTTAAACCAATAAAAGAAAGAGAAATATTAATGACAAAGATAATTTTAAAAAAATTATAAATTTAAGAAAATTTTATTATTATTAACTAAATTAACTACTTTTCTTAATTTTAATTAATTAATAAGATAATTAGCTCTTATACACATAAACAGTAAAAATAAGTTTTATTCCTTATTAATATATCACTAGCAAATTACTACATTGTTGGTCTGAAGTTATTGAATTTAAATTTCTTATATAAGGTCTCAACTTGGATAAGAAGAAACTAAAGATGGACAAGCAATTTTTTTTATAAAAATTAATCATCTATAAAGTTGGTGATACTTTGCATCATTATTGTGATGACAAAAAAACATTGGTAACGTATAGTTTAAACTAAATTAAACATAATTAAAATGTAATTTATGTTAAATTATATAGATAAAAATTTATAGAGAAGATATTTGTACAAAAATATAATAAAACATAAGATAAAAACATATTTGTAATGAAAAAAATATTTATTTATAAATTGATATTAATTGTTAAGGTAGACCATGAGAGTATTGATAGTTATAACAAAAGTAATATTTCTTCAAAAAAAGTAATAAAAAATTATATTAATTGGTAGCTTTGTAATATGAAAGTTTTTATAACAATTTTTAATTCTTGTCATAAATAAAATTCAAGCAATTTTTACTTCTATCGTAAACAACATTTATTTTAAAAATATGTGCATTAGGTATATAGATTAAGGAAATAAAAATAAAAATTTATTCAAAAAATGTTAATTATATTTAAATACAAAATTTGTTAAACACTTTACACTTTTTAAGCAGTTAAAGTATTTAAAAGTTTCTATTAAACACCTTTTAACTTATACATCAAATACATGCATAACATAAAAAGTGTGTACTTAATTAGCTAGGTTGTTTTGATTTTATCCATTTTTACGTATTTGATTATTAATAATGTTTAAAAACATATACTGATTTTGCTATGCATAATTGTCACTGTTCTAAAATTGTATATATAAAAAATTGAATGTGAATTCTCCGCTAGTAAGACCTTACATTCTTTCTCAATTATAAAATTAATTTGATATTCTTTTTAAGTGTCAAAGTATTTTTTTTTCTGATGTAAAGATCAAAATTCTAATGTCATAATCAATGCCACCAAACTAGTCATATAAGAGAATGGATTCACTTACCCCTAATAAGTTTTGTATGCTTACTTCTTTTAATAAATTCCATAATACAAAATTTATAAATATGATTCTTAAATCGTGTGATACAATGCTGTAAAAAAATGTGTCATATCATCATATTAATAATTATATATTTCCCCTTAAAAATATATATGTCAATTTTAAATAATGATGTATGTTAAATTTTAGATAAACTAAACATTTATAAGTATATAATTTTACAACTAAAATTTATTTATATTTTGAAAAGTATATTATTCGTTCAAATAAAATTGATTAATGAAGTATCAAATCATTTCTAAATTATATAAATATAGGTTAGATTAAAATTTTAGTACTTATATTTGATATATTCTCAATAGATGGATGCCCTTAAAAAATTAAAAGATACTGATCATTGTGCTTTAAGTTAAATTAAAAATAACAAGTATGATTGTGTTTTGCGTGGATTTATAAATATGTGTAAAATATTAAAAAAATAATAAAGTAAAGATATTTTACTGTATAAATTAAAATATAAAAGTGTATACATTTGAAATTTTGAAAATAATAAAATTAAATTTAACTAATAAAATATTAACCTTTAGATTTTTTATGTTTAATATTATTAAAAATTAGATATTAATTAAAATAACAATAATTTAATTTAATATAAAATCATAAAATATGTGACAGAATTATAAAAAAAAACTATATAATTTTTATAAGAGTGCAAATTTATAACATAAAAATAATAAAGTTGTCGTTGGGGGTTAAAATTACATTTTTTTTTAAAGGAGGTTTAAATTACATATTAACGTAAAAAAAAAATTTACAGATTAAAGTGATCGTAAGGTGGAACTTGTGGTTGTGGAAACGGAAGGAAAGACACGTGTGAAGAGTTGGTAAATTTTGAGATCGAAATAAGAGGCAACAAAGGATAAGAAACAAGTGATGATGATCCTTTTCCTGAGTTCCGGCAAATTAAAAACAAGCTTCAAATTCAATTGCTTTGCTTTGCATGCAAATGGATATTGTTTATACACCATCTTTCATATCGCATCGCTTCTCTTCTTCACGACACCAATGCCCATCACTTTCTTCTTCTTATTCTCCTTTCAAGCTTTTCTGTTCCAACAGAGACTTCAAGGAATCTCAACGAAACGACGATAACAATAACAAGGGTATTTTTTTTCTTCTTCCATATTTCTGTTATTATTATTGTATATATTATCATCATGATAGGCTTTGTCTTCTTATGAATTTATTTTATGTTCATTTTGGAGCTCTTTCCCATTTCTGATTTCGGATTACCTTGCTCTTGGTAATGGGATGTGTTTTCTAATTAACAGATATTGCTGAAATCACCATACATTTGAATGCGTTTATTATCACTCTTATTTAATTTTTTTTTCCATCTAAAATATCTTTCTTCTATTTTAGTGATCAAATTAACAGTAAGAATATTTTAGTCTTTAGATAAAAAAAAATACTAACATAAATGTGGCCTAAACACATGAAAGTGAGATAGATATTTTGATGTATAGTTGTTTATCATGATCATATACCATGTCTAGACACCTCATCGAAATTAATACAGAAACTTTCTTACTGTTAAAAAAAATATAAAATCAATAACCTTTTTTTTTTATTATTTTGTTTAAGATCGAAACATTATCGTTAGTTGGGTCCTCAAGCTAGGATCAAGTTCGGTAACTTACACGTTAAAAATCAATGCCAAAGGTTGGAAAAATTGTCGAATAATTAAAACTCCAAAGTTGATTTTAAAAAAAAATAGCACCATGAAAAACTTAAAGAATATCTAGCTTACGTTTTCGTGTCATTTTTTGTATAAACAAAGTGATCTAGAGTTCGATCATTGTCGTCTCCATTTCTCTAAGATTTAAAACAAAGTGAATTTTTCTATTAAAAAAAATACAAAGTGAATTTGTGCATTACGTTTCAAGCCTAAAAGGCTCTTGCACGAGGGTGCATGTTTAGAAGTTAAGATCAAGGATTGTTTATAAATATCATCTCCTCTCACCCCCACTAAAGTCTCTTTTACAAGGACAAAATGCTAATCTTGAAATATATCATTTGGTGTAAGGAACTGAAAATGTATAGACAACTACCAAATTTTTCACCCATGCCTGATTATCCTTTTATTATCATTGAAAATAACTGTGTTTCTCTCCATATTTGCTAATTATTTTTCCTCCCGTTTTCCCCTTTGTTTCCTGAACACAATAATCTAAATTTTACCCTTAAACTTCATTGCATCCAAAAGTATTTAAATCCATTTTTCATCCATTCCGAAATAAAGTGTAGAAGTAGAACTAACTACGACTTATAATTGTTGGTTAAATGTCTCAGGTGATAAATCTTCAACAGACTGGGACAAGGCATGGTCAAAATTCAAAAAGCAAGGAGGAAAAAAACCCTTCTCCAAATTTTCAGATAAGTATGTCAGCTGGAATCCTAGGCGTTCAGAGTTCCCCCTTTCTGAGGAGGTTGACCCTATCAAGAGAACAGAGAGATCAAACCTCAGTTTCTGGAATAGTCCAACTTTCACTTTAGGGGGTGCAATTATAATTGTCACATTTCTTCTGTTGTACACCATTCTTGCACCAATCAAGTGATCTCTTTTAAAGCAATATAACTCAAACTGAAATATTGTTTCACAGAAAATGTAAATCCTTTACTAATGTAATTGATGGCTTCTCCATTTTCTTTTCTAGTTCTGTTGCTTCACCCACTTGAAACAAATTTCTTTCTCGGATTTGTCGTTGGCTTTTCATAGCCAATCATATTTACATGTGGCCTTTACACATGCTGAATTGAGATATGAATATGGAACAAATTGATCACATTATGTGCTTGCTTTAACCAGTTTTTTGCTGGGGAGAATTCTTGAAGAGTCAAAACAAGATCAATGTTGGACTTGAGTAGACTAGTAAATGACAATTAGTGAATTAGGTATAGGTTATGTAATTGGTTGTAGGTTAATCAATTGATAGACTTGATAACCCCTTGTTATCAATCAATTTGACAATTTCCCTCCTTAGGACCATCATTTTGGGTTAGCTTAGTTTGACTTTTAACTAATTTCTCGTCTCTTTTTTTTTTTGTCACTTGGCTGCGATAAGGGCAGGCAGTGGTTCTCTGTTCCAGTTCTGTATTAGGAATGATTACATACATCACATCTCTAATTAGCATTAGTTATTATGTCATGTCTATAATTGTCTTGCTAGTTTAACATATTTAAAACAAAAAATCTTTTTTAACTTTATGAGAGGATTTCTAAAAATAAGAAATTTATATTTCAAAATTTTATCATTCTCATACAAACATTAAGATTTAAATAGCGAGAACCCACTAGAATCAACTTAGTGATAGAAGGTTTGAGTAGTTAACATAAGATCTCATGTTTGAATTTCATTGTTGCCGTTAAAAAAAATTAAATAGTGAGACAACAATAGTATCGAGTTCTCACTAAACAGAGAATGAGCCTAAGTTTAGTGAAGTTCATGTGAAATTTATCTAAATAAGATTGTATTGATAGCATTCCTCATACAGTATTCCTTTCTTAAAGTATACACCAGTGATAATTTTATTGTGGATGAGAATGCAGAAAAAAAAAAATTCAGCTCATTCGACACTGATATTTAAATTACAATTTTCTTTTTGTTGATATTAAAAATAGCTTCACAAGCATATTATGATTTCCAAATTGGTACAATGAGGTTCCTTAAAGTTCAAAGGTGCAATGATGAATAAGCACTCTTTCCTTAAAGTTCAAATTGCACCCTCAATAATTGAGACAAATAATTTCAGACTTTTCCATTTCAACACTCTCCTCCACAGATGCATGTCAGACCAGGCAATAAATGCCAGAAATCATGGACACGATAGAGATCCTTCCACAAACAATGAAAACAACGCAATCGCCAATTAAACATGTGATAATTATAAAACTTATAAATTTTTTTTATTAATATCATTAAAAAGAGATTAAGATTGAGATCTTCCATTGTTGATTTTTTAACTTAAGATTAGATGCGTAAAGGACGTAGTTTGTGGCATCTTGGTAACTTCTACAACAACATCAATAACAAAGGTGTTATCCCACTAGGTGAGGGCAACTAAACAAATAAAACAATGTCACTGGACTAAGTTAAAGATCAAATCTTCATAGATATTGTACGGAAGATAAACAAGCTGAACATTCAAGACACCAAAAATATCACTTTACGCTTGAATGTTAACAAAAATTACACGGCATAAAGCAATATGGAACATCCCCGTGCCGATTTCTGAAATAGATAAACTCATAACAAAACTGATACAAACTGCTGAGACAACCTAGTGTTCAAACAACAAATAAAAAAATGTGTGTAGTAGGTCCAATGAGAGATCTAACTTGAGAAAGCTAGAATATATCACATTATGTCACACAGACAATTATTCTTACCAAATGTAAAGTTGAGAAGAATACTTTCATTATCATCAAAGGCTTCATTCAAAAATTCCTTGATAGAAACAAGTGCTAATGGCTACAAGCACATGCTCTATTGTGCATTAGATGCATAAAAATATCACATGAAGGTTATAACTAATCCTCAGAATTAAGTTTCAGCTCCTAACTCCTTTATTTGTATTGATGTCTTTGATAAGCTTGCTTCTAATTCATCCAACTCGTCCATGTCCAGTTCGTCGTCATCATCAACATCAGCACTAGCTATCAAGGTGCTGGGACCATCTTCAGTAGCATTACCATTCGCCTAAGTTGAACCCGACAATTAGCAAATTGAAATATACAGTAAATAAATAAAGATGCAGCACTGAAATAGTTCAAACACATATTTTAGCTGAGCATTCAATAGAGCAAAAGAAGCAACCTAGATGCAAATAATAATGAAAGTACAGTTTTTGGTCCAAGTACTTTATATTTTTATTTTTTGGAACTCATTAGATACATTATATTCCATCCATTTCAATGTGTTCTAAAGCAAGCACAAGTAGTTTACCAACTACAAAAGCAAAGTGCTGGTCTTCCTGGGTTATTTAAGACAATGCAGATTTAACCATGGTTGTTAGTGTTGTCTATGTAGCATGTGTGTGCTGTGGGGTCACGAACGTGGTTGAGCCACATCCCACCATAACCCAAGTTCCAATAGACCCCCCAAAAAACAGAGAATATATAAATGACACAAACAAGCATGCCAGTCTGGAAATTGAAGAAGTTAAATCTCAAACATCATTTTCTCTAACAGATTGAATTCCAAGCATAATATGCCTCACAATTACATTCACCAGGCTGCTTCTAATCTAAGTTGTAACTATATGCATGAAATAGGCAAGGAAACCAAATCATGCAGAGAAATAAGTGAAGAAAAAACTAACATTCTGTTCAGTGTCGCCAGATTCAGATTCTGGTTCTCTTTGGTACTTGTCGTATGCTTCATCATCATCCACAAACAAGCTAGCATCTGACAAAAATAGCTCACGACCACTGCAAATGCGGATGGAAACAACATGACATGATTATTGACAAACAAGGTCACCAGCCTTCATAATCAACTGTGATCCTTCCATTAAAACACATTCAACAATGTGCAGAATATACTTTCTTTTGAGTAATAAGACTCATTCCCGTGTGAACTGCAAACCTTAAGACAAAGATAGTGGCTTACCTCATGCGATCATTCTTAGCTCTTTCTGCCTGTTGTGCAGCCAAATTGGCATCTCTTTCTTCTATCTTCTTTTTCTTCCATTGCATGAATAACTCAGGAGTCATAGGAGTTGTAGTTGTCACTTTGGCGCGCTAAATCATGATACAATATTCTTTTAGGTAACCTAATGCAATATAATCAAGTGGCACTGGCATAGCTCATTGTAGAAAAACATTTTCACCTGATTTTCAATCTCCTCCTCTATTGTTATTTTTTCAGATTCCTCCTCTAATAGAGCCTTCATTTGAGATTTTAAAACGTATCCAGGGGGAAGGGCATGTCTATAGTGGCAATTCTTACCACCATTGGGGCAGACCCAGAACCAACCATATTGCTTCTTCTCCACTGCGTCCAAAAAGTATTTACAGACCTGAATAGGGTACACAACCAGCAAGATAATGGTCATTTTGAGTTGCACAAGTCAAACAGCAAATATGACTTAAAAACAAATGCACTACCATCAAACAAATATTCGAAAGACACCCTGACAAATCAAATGAAACAACTTACTATGTCAGTTGGTTTGTTCTGATTATACTCGGTTTTCTTCGACTCTACTACCTTCTCCAAGGTCTCTTGATCCCAATCCTCCATTGTTTCTGACAAAAAGAGAGCCAACCAAAAGTTAGAACAACAGAAAGCCATGAAAGCCAAAACAACAAGCTAGCAAACGATTGTCATTTGTCACTCTTGAACTATAATTAAATACCCTCGTCACGCTTATCACTATAAATGTCAATCTTTTCCCCTTTCCTCTGAACATTCAAATCGTGGGAGAACTTGCACTTGAAGCCCTTGGTACACTGCCCCACTTTGAAAAACTCACACAATATGGACTTAGGATCAACACCTGCTCAAATCACTCACATATCAGTTCCCTGCAACACCGAATAGTAATACACAAACAAACCCACAATGAAACTGAGATGATATTACCAACTGGCACCTTAGGCTGACTAACAGCAATTTTGAACAAATCATTTAACTCCTTATCCTTGGCCTTCTCTTCCTCCTTCTTTTTCTGCCACCATCATTTCAACAAATCAGCATTATTGGTATATCTTACCAAGTCAGACACAGATTAACGATGATAATCAATGATTAAAGTTGTAATAAGAAACTTTGGGACCTTGGCAGCGAGTTTTGAAGAGTCGGGATTTGGTTGCACGGATTGCTTGAGGTTTTGGACGTATTTCTGGACATTTTTGCTCTTGTTCTTGTTTTTGAGACCGAAGGTTTTGTCCTCTACGATCTTCTGCTTCTTCGCAAGATCAGCTTTTGATTGCTGCTTCGGCGGCATTAAGATTGGGGAGTGAAAAGGGTAGCAAAAATTAGGGTTTAGAGGGTGACAGTGCTGTTGTGTTGCCGGGAACAGGCTGTCCGGTTAGGGTTTAAACCGGAGGGGTCCACACTCCAAATTTTTGAATTTTCCCGTTTTGTCTTCTTACTCTTCTGAGCTCTACACGTGTCGGCGTTGGGTTGCTCCCCCACCCCAGCGTCAATTACCAAATCAAAATGCACCACCATTTCATCAAATTTGTGAATTATCGAATCCATGTTTTCATTTTCATTCTCATAAATTCATGCATCCTTTTTCCAAAATTATTTACATAATTTATATACGGCAATCTGTGTTTGGTTGTGAGAAGATGAATATGATAAATGGAAATAAAAAGAGTGAATTAAAATAAAGTATGAATAAGGTGTTTAGTTGAATAGAAAAACCAGACCAGTGAGTTCGTTTTGCATGCGCTGCAGAAATAAAAAAAAAGTTATATAGGTTGTCTAGGATAGGCAAAATACACCTGGTCCAATGGACCGGTCTAGTCTACCTATAATTAAGCTTTAGATTAACAGAAAAAACAAGTCAAATAGAAATGAATTTTTTTGGTCAGAATCATATAATCTAATAGGTGAAATAGACTTGGATAGCTGATTAATAATATATAATAAATATTAAATAAAATATAATAATTTATTAATATAATTTATAATTTTATATTATAATATTTTTTTTAAAAATAAAACATATTTATTAAACATAAAATAAGTATTCACAATAAGTTATAATCCTAAAGTAATATTATTAATTTGAGTATCGTTAAACATAATTTAAATAACTTTGTCAATACTTATACCAAGGTTTAGAGAGAATTTGAATCACTTTTTTTTTTTTGCATGTTGTGCTATAAGATATGTAAATATCACTCTTAGGCGACATTAATACATAATAAATCACTTTTTTTCTTTGAATTTTTTTTACATAGAATCAATTTTTTACTTTTTTTTTATTAATTTCTAAATTGATTCCAGTTCGACATAAAATTGGATTATCTTAGAAATTTTAATCAATTTGAATATAAATTAGGTCTGAATTAACTTATCTTCACTATTTGGATCGATGGATTAGATCCGACCCATTCATTTTTTTTATTAACAACTAGAGGTGTTCTAATGTTGAGATGTGTAATTGTGTTTGATGATTGGACAATTATATATATATTATTATGGGTTATGAATGAGAAGTTCAATAAATAAAAAATATGCAAATATCACTATTGTTAAAATTACTTTCACCATCTTTTTCTCTTACTAAATAAGGCTTATCCTTTCTCCCCTTCCAATTTCTCTCTTACCTAATAAATTCTAATGGATTAATAATTATGATTCCTTGCTTTAAATAATTATTTATATACTATAAATACTACTATCCTTCAGATGAAAATTCCATTTATTGGGTCTGAAAATCCATTATTTGGAATTATGCTTCCCTTCCCCAAGGATGGGTGAAATTGAACTCTGATGGAGCCTTTTCTACATCTTTGACTATTGCCACAACTAGAGGTGTTCTATGTGATGAGAATGGTGTTTTATTGTTTGCTTCCTGTTCCTGGGGTCTTGTCCTGTTATGCATGCTGAGCTTAGGACTATCCTTATGGATCTTCAAGTGGCCATTTGAAGAGGCTTCTATAATATTGTAGTAGAGTCTGATTCTAAAAGTGTTATTCAATTTCTGAAGAAAGGTTGTCCTCCGAATCACCCAGTCACCAATTTAGTTCGTAACATTTGGAATGTTTGCTCTCCTGTGCATTCTGTGATTTGGCAACATGTCTCCAGATAAGCCAATGCAGATGCTAATGCGTTGGCTAATCAGACTAAAACTTTGTTTCTTGATTATAATGTTTATGTTCTACACAAGCGGGGTAACCTTCACACACCTTGATTTGTCAATATTCAACTTTAATCTCATATATCTTACATTTTACCATGGTTATAGCTCTTCTAAATTATATTTTTCAAATATGTGTTACTTATAATAACTTAGACTCTTAAAAGAATCTTGTTAAGAAAATGAAAATAATAAAACCACGTGAAGAAATTTGATGTAGAAACTGATTCAGGAGTGGGGTAACCTTCACAAGCATAAGAACATAATCAACACAAGTGGGGTAACCTTCGCACACCTTGATGAGTGAACTTATTTTTCTAAAGCAAAAACATTGAGACTCAAATCTAACTAAATCTTGCAAGAAATGTCCTTTTATTTATCCTTTTTCATCCTTTCACCCTATATTCACTACTTATCCCATGGGTGATGCTGGAATTAAACCTGGTGTTATTGCATATACAACAGCCATGAAGGTCAAAGGCTTTTCTGTCAAAATTAGCTTATTTTATTTTATGAAATTACTTGTACACTTGTAGTGGATGTTTTTCACTATCTTAAATTTATATGGCCTTTGACATAAGGGAATTTTGCCTTCTGGTTCACAGGTTTGTGTTGAAAGTAAGAATTTTATGCAAGCATTAACATTATATGAAGAAATGAAATGCTACGAGATACGTCCAAATTGGGTGAGTGCCTAGTGACTTTAGTTGTTATCATGTTATGATTCTATTCACAAAATGGTAAACTTAGATAGCTCTATCCACGAACTCAATGCAACATGGATGAGGCTGCTCTAAGATTCTACAACCATAAAAACCAACTAAAATATAAGTACAATGGCTGACATATCTACTCATGACGAAAAGAAATGGCAGACAACGCATAATACAGTAAATATAAAAAAAAATGGAAATTACAACTTTCTTGTGATATTGGGAAAAATTAACAGAGTATGCTTCATCAACTTATCTCTATTGATTTTGTTAATTATCTCTCAGGTGACATATAACACACTTCTGAAGGCACGCAGTAAATACGGCTCCCTACACGAGGTGCAACAATGCCTGGCTATATACCAGGATATGCGAAAGGCAGGGTATGTTAGCTTTGCTCACACACACACATGCATACATAATGCAACAGTTTACTGCAGATGCTACTTCATAATGTTAACCTGGGTATGCCTGATCCTATTCAATATAATTCCTTTACTATTAGGCCTGATTTGGTGTTGTAGGTTGTTGCTTCTAGTTATAATTTCTCCCAGAGAGTATTGTTGGTAAAAATTTGTTTGAGGTGTTGAGAAATTAAAGCTTATAAAGGTTTGGGAAATCCTCACCTCATGAGCTAGTTTTTAGGATTGAGTTAGGTTTAATCTAACTTCAAGATGGAATCGGAGCTTACCATGGATATGATAGTGAGCCATCTTCAACTGTCCAAAGATCTACCTGGCCTCACAGCTTTCCCAATGCAATATATTAAAAAAGTTCTACAAGCTCCATGCCCTAGATGTCCAATCCTATGCGTAAGGGGAGTGTTAAGATCCCACATCGACTATAAATATGGCCAAAGTAGAACAATAATTTTTACCTCATGAGCTAGTTTTTGTGATTGAGTTAGGCCCAACCCAAATTCAAGATGAAATAATATGCTTTACTGAAGTGTTACCTATACCATGATCCTCTTTGGGTCTTCTTGAATTTATAAGGAACATGAATCCCTCATTGTCTAGGGAAAAAGAGGGGATTCTGATCCAAATATTTGACGTTCATTGTCCTCATGGTACAATATAACAAGTTCCAAAATATTATTGCATACAAAAGATTGAACAGAATGATGTGATCCAGGACTATCTTGAATGTTTAAGGGAATGACCAGAATATCCTTTGACACCAACATCACTTCGTTTAAACTAAATAACTTATGTATTGCAGGTACAAACCCAATGACTACTATCTGGAAGAACTGATTGAGGAGTGGTGTGAAGGAGTGATACAAGATAACAGAGAGAAGCAAGGAGAATTTTCTTCCAGCAATAAATCTGAATCAGAGAGACCCCATAGTTTACTTCTTGAAAAAATTGCAGCCCACCTGCTAAAGAGGGTGGCTGACATCCTAGCAGGTGGCATTTTCATGTGAGTTTCATGTGAGTCCCACTAAATTGGGAGTGGAACTCATGAATCATGATTTAGTGAGTCTTAAATGAATTTCAATAAAATGTATAGCTAGCATTTCTTTTCTTGTTAATTGCAGATTTGCAGCAATTCATTTGTTTCCATATCTTTTCTGGATTTCTATCACTACTGTGAAATTTAGCAAATAAAACAATTTAGTATTTTGCTAGTTATATTTGATTTTGGAAAAGTCCTAATTCTTACTTTTTGTTATCAAACCTATGGTGCCAACAGGTTGAAGCTCATTTGGTTGTTCTTGCATTTCTTCGAATGATCAAAGAGAATTACAGTTTAGGTATGAGTGGGAGATTTTAGATATATAATGCTACAATGCCATGTTGCATGCTCATTTTGCATGGTCTTTAGTCCACATAAGCATTCATATTCATATGAACTTAGAAAGAAAAGAAAAAAAGAAAATCCATGTAACTAAACATAACACGGTTGGCATTTGTGGATATAGGACATTCAGTAAATGATGATATCTTGATCATCATAGGAGCTACTAAAGTAGATGAAAATCCATCCAAACACATATTAGAAGTGCAAGAGGCAATAATAAAACTTCTTAGGAATGAGTTGGAGCTTGAAGTTTTTCCAGCCAGAACCAGACTAGCACTATGTGACACAGCAAAGTTAGAGTACCCCAACCGTTCAAATCTCAACATCGAAGCACTACCAGGAGAGAATGCATTGGGGTTTCAGACAAGGAGACCCGGAGTTCTAGTAAGGTTGAAGGTCACAAAAAAATCATTGTACAGTTGGTTGCACAGGAAGTAAGCGTTAAAGAGTTCCATTATAACTTACAGAAATTTTGTACAAATCTTAGATAAAATGTCATTTTTTCTCCCAACCCTGTATATATTGCATTTGGGTATATAGCTGCCTATGTATCTGTAATAAAATAGGTGTAACATAATGAATGATACCTAGTACCGTGGAATCAAATCATGTACTAAATTATTCTCTGTTTCTGTCCACTTATACTTGTCCTTCCCAATTGCTCGACTGCTCTTTCAAGTCAGGATCACAAACAAGTTTAAGAGAAACTAAAGCAATTCAGAAACATTATGGTTTTGAAAATCGTTAAAATTAGCACCGACTCCCACACTTACTAAAAAGTGAATTTAAAAAGGTTTGGACGCTTAACATAGTTTGTTTTTATAAAGACAGTGATTATGCAAGTCTGTTTTAGAGTCCTGTCCATTCCATCGCAAATTGGAAAATGAAATAAAATGATACAACACTGATGTAACCTATTCCTTCATTCCATCAGTAAGAAGAACAAAATAGAAGAAACCACCTTCTCTTGAAATGGAAAGAAAAATATTGTGTACAAGATCCTGAAATAATCAATAGAATCTTAAATTAAGAGCCTCATAGTAATAGGTTCCAAATTGTGAGTTGTCATCAGATAAATGGCAGGTAATAACATTATATCTTTTAACTGAAACTCAGAAAAGCCACTGTTCAGCATAAGAAGCATCTTAAATATGATGTACAATGCCGTGTGATGCGAATACCATTTCACGTAGCAGGATAAATAAAGCAGGAAAGAGGGGATCCTTCTCTTCTTTCTTCACGAGCAACATGCTTTGAAGATATCTTCAATTTCTGGGTCATCCCCTGCTTCTTTGTCCTGCTCTCATGAACATATTTCACATAATGAAATCAGGAAAACATTTATAGGCCATGAATTTTATGCTGACTGACAACTAATTGGCTAATTGCTGCTAACATGTACCAAGGAAAATATATTATATAAAGGATGTGGCATATTAGAGGGGGTTGTGAAGGTATGAGATGTTATTTTTACCGGGGCCTGCAACTATAGTTCCTCCTTGTTTCCTGCCACCATGTCAAATATGAAGGAAAAGTTAAGAGAACTTCAGTCATGCAGAAAAGGGAAAACATGATCCTGTCAAGTGTCAATGACTTAGAAGATACATCTTACTAGTGATTTTCATTTTATAATTTGTTGGATTATTTTAAGAGTCTAGTATCAGTGTAATAGGGGTTATTCAGTATTTCATAATATAACTTATCAGTGTAATATATGTCATTATCCAATATTTATTTTGTCGTTTCCTTCTTTTCCAACCTAAATCCTATAATGTCAACAGAATCCATAGGACTTACATACAAATTTAATTATTGCCTCATGTTAAGACATCCAAGACACGTCTAAATACTCTTCAAGTGTCAAACACTCTTCTTCTGTTGTCTAATAAGTAATTATCATGAGTCAAGTACTCAGGCAAGACATCAATGGTCAAATGAAGTTTTTTTTTTCAAGCAGATGAAATTTTGTTAGTTGTTATAGAATAAAATGGGAGAAGCTTTATCCCAACAATGTTAATATTCCTCCACAATAGTTAATGTAACAAGAAGTGTTCAACCAAAGTTCTCTTCTACCAGGAAGTAGGGTGTAATAGATGGACCAATGCCCTTAAGATGGAATGGTATCTGCTATGTATAAGTTCCTAAATCATAGATTCGTAGTAGGAAAGCCTATTTATCAGTTTGGAGAAGAAGGATCCTTTTTATAGCGGAATAGACTAGGCAAACCTGGAAAAATTAGCATAATCAAATAGTTTTAGATTTCTTGTGAGATAATTCACATACCAGCCTCCTCTGCTAACTGTATCCTTTTCAAATGAAAGCTTCCAATGTTGTCGATAACCTTCCAGATATAGCTGTATTATCTTAAGACCTGCCTGCGGTGTAACAGCTGAAATTAACATAGGATGTCCTTTGTACAGTTAACAAAAATCTCAATTGATGAACATATATCATTCAGCCACAGGTGTTTTATGGACCTTTTGTTTAATAAAAGATCTAGAGACTTGTGACTTACATTGGGGGTAAATGTGGTTAAAACTCCAGAAACAAAATTTAAGGCCTCGTATGACAAGTGAGTGGGGTCTGCATAGATTTCTAGAAGAGATAACAAGGTCCTGTCAAAGTGCTGATATAAGATGGATAAATTACTAAAATTAGAACAAGCATAAGGTTATCTGCAAAGTACCTCCTTCAAATTTTGATTTCTCAGAAAAGGATTTGGCCTGTACCAATATAAGGTATTAGCAACAAATTCCAGCATATTCGGATGATAAGAGAGAAGAAAACAATACTTGGAAGCATTGGACGGAGAATTATATCAAGTGAACATTAGTGCTCCCACTCAAAAAAATACAAAACCATATTCCAATTGAAGCAGATAAGAAATCTCTTGTACTCTTTTCCACTATAAATTAGAGCCTATGAAAACATGTTCTGAGGATTTAAGTTTAATGAACCTTGTCAAGAAGATGAGTAAAAGAATATACAACATCCAAAAATGAAAAAAAAAAAATCCAACCTAACAGATCTGATCTAAAAGTACAGATCAATACATTATAAGTCAGATATACCCGATCAATGCTCCCAGGTCCAATCAATACAAGTGCCACACCAGATGCATCCATTATATCCTGTTAGCAGAACATATCCATGTTAGTAGACATATTAGTCTTGGTTAAATAGAAATATTTCTATTTTACCACTAAACATTTACCATGACATACGAAAGATGATGTAGGATTCCTCTAGCCAAAAGTTATCATTGCAAACTATCTTCTAGAAAATTGGCACTCATGTTATGGCCTTACACCCCATAAGGATTGGGGAGGATATCCTCATTCAGAACTAGTGAAAGTAAAATAGAGATTACGCCAAAAGGAAGCTATCCAAACATTCAACACATGAAAGGGGACAAAAACCACTAGTCATGTTTGGACCAGCATTTTGATTTAAGATTCATGTATACTAGATACTATAAACTCAAAAAACAAGAACCAAGATCATCTTCTAAGACTTTTTTCTCTTGAAGTTAACTCTAATAATGTAAAAGATGCATGGCAGTTGCAACTAAAAACAGAAAATGAATACTATTAATCAGCATTCAACACTCAACAGTGAGGCAGTTTTTTTTTTTACCTCAATTACAGAAAAGTGTGACAATAATTAGAATAAAGTTAAGTCTTATTTGATGTTTTAAACAGTGACAGAAAACAAGTTTATGCGTCGATAACAAAAAATGTAAACTATAGAATTAGTCTTACGAAAGATCCAATTCTTTTTTACTGCAAACAACAAAGGGTTTTATCTTTATTGAGAGTAAAAAGTTATTGTACGTTAATTAGATTATATGTCAAATAAATTGATGATAAAAGGTTAAATGTAAAAAATGATTTTTGGTATAAAGGGCGATAGGGTCTTTTTTTTTTTTTTTTTGAAGAAGATAGGGTCTTATTAAAACAAACTGGTTGTATACTACTAATTACTTGTAGAATATGCTCGTAAGAATCTTTTAACATTCCTAGCCAAATTACATGAGAAAATATCGTGTAACCAAGAGATAGATATTTCAGCAAAAGATTAATGTACATAATATTTTAAAGAAGAGCGACTAGGGTTTGTATAACTTTTAACTAAGGAACTTATTATAAAAAAAGATTAGGGTTAAATAAGTGAATAAGAGCATGGCTTAAAAGTCAAGCCACAGTGGTCGGCTAAAGGTAATGCCAAAAGAAAATTAATTAAAAAAATTCTCCCCGAAAGTGACATTTTGGGCAAAAATCAAAAGAAAATCACAGTCAATCAGACGGCACACACTTAACCAAAAAATAAAATAAAATCAAAAGTAATTGTGAATCGATCTATGATGGAAATACGAAGCCCAACCCATATAAATCTGGTTAAACCAAAATAAAAGAAAAAGAGTGTTTTTTAATTTTTTACAGAGTGATTTAAGAAGGATCAATTGCACACAGAGCATTATAATAACACAACATTACCACTTCCACCGTCACGTTGTTGTGCTGTGCCTCTCCTCTCGCTGCGTTTTCCAATGGCGGCCATAACCCGCCTCCTAAGTCGCACCTCTTCCCTCTCTTCCGTGGCGCGTGGATTCTCATCTCACGCATCGCCGCCGCGCAAGGAGGAGAGGAATGTCCAGTGGGTGTTCCTGGGTTGCCCCGGCGTCGGAAAAGGCACCTACGCCAGTCGCCTCTGCAACCTCCTCGGCGTCCCTCACATCGCCACCGGCGATCTCGTCCGCCACGAGCTCGCCTCCAACGGCCCCCTTTCTTCCCAGGTCCCATCCCCCCTCCTCTCTCTTTCTTTCTCTCTCTAGAGATTCAAAATCTCACCTTTTTATTAGTGTTTTGTTGGTTTGATTGTCTTTGAATTTAGCAAATTGATTAGCTATGGTAAGCATTGTGAAACACAAATCTAATGGTAGATTGTATAATGGTGGTTAATTTTGAGCACGTGATTTATGCACTTATCTAAGTAAATCTTGGCAATTTATTTACTAGGTTATAAGGAAAGCCTGCCTGTATGTCTTCTGAATTAGTCAAAGTGAAGTCTTGGCTATTGATTGCTTCTCTTTTTTATTTTTCTATTTTATGATATTTCAATTTCAATGCATCATATGGTGTACCTTAATTTTGTATCTGTTTATCGGAAGCTGGTAAGTGTGAAATGAAGATACCATTACCATGGTTTGAACTTTTAAGAAGTAGCATAGTTTTTAACTAAAAGCAAATTATAAGATGATAGTATATTTATCTCTTTTGTTTGTGATTTTCAATTTTTGGTCTTTTTACAGCTATCAGAAATTGTTAATCAAGGAAAATTGGTGTCAGATGAAATCATCATAAGTTTATTGTCAAAGAGGCTGGCTGATGGGGAAGCTAAAGGAGAATCGGGATTTATTCTTGATGGTTTTCCACGAACAATAAAGCAAGCGGTGAGTATTGATTTGATACCCACCTAATGTCCTTATATTAATTAGCATATGTGCTTGTAGTTGTGCCTTGGTGACTTGTTGGTCATGGGTTCGAATCCGGAAACAGCCTCTTTGCATATGCAAGGGTAAGGCTGCGTACAACATCCCTCCCCCATACCTTCGCATAGCGAAGAGCCTCCGGGCGATGGGGTACGAAGTTTTTTTTTTTTTTTTATGTGCTTGTAGTTGGCTGTGATTTTTCTAGAGACTAACTAACCACACAAGTGGCTATATTTTCTGTCCTCCCCCCTTTAAGTTGCGACAATTTCCTGACATTCACTTTTCATAACAGCGATTTACTAAAATTGTGCTTAAAATCTGTGTTCTCAGGAAATATTGGAAGGGGTAACTGACATTGACCTGGTGGTCAATCTGAAGCTCCAAGAAGAAGCACTGCTTGCAAAATGCCTTGGTAGAAGAATTTGCAATCAATGTGGAGGAAATTTTAATATTGCCTCCATTAGCGTCAAGGGTGAGAATGGGCGTCCTGGAATGGTCATGGCTCCACTTCTTCCTCCTGCACACTGTATGTCAAAGCTCATTGCTCGGTCAGATGATACTGAATCAGTAGTCAAAGAAAGGCTTCGTATATACAATGAAAAGGTATTTGTCTTCTTATTTTGTCAAACTTCCTCATTCATTTCTAATAGTTTTATAATTTTTTTTTCTATCATCCTTGCAGAGTCAGCCTGTGGAGGGATTTTACCGTAGTAGAGGGAAACTGTTGGAGTTTGAACTGCCAGGAGGTATCCCAGAATCTTGGCCTAAGTTGCTGCAAGCTCTTAATCTTGATGATTATGAGGAGAAGCAATCTGCTGCAGCATAAAATATATAAGCATACCATACAAATGAGTATTTCATTCTTTGCATGCATGCATGCATGCTTGACAATTTTGCAGGAAATAGAACCAAAGAAGGTTTACTTCTCTATTGGTATTATTTGGATAAATAATTATATCATGAGGTGTTGGAATCTGATATAACTTCTTCCCTGTTGGGATTTCTGTTATTCTAATTCAGTTATATATGGCCATGGCTTGATGGTTTCTAACATTGTCAGGAACATATTTCTGTCAGAATTACTGATTGATTAGCATTTAGCAATAAACTTCAGTAAATTTGGCACATAAAGTATTGTGTTGTAACTGAAATATGAAATACAAAAGAACTAATGTTATTGTATTAATTTCTTCTTATGCTGTTTTTCTTTGCCTGCCGATTTCACAATCCCACTAATGACTAATTTTGGTTGACTATGTTTTGGATGCATATTTTGGTAGGTTCAAATCCTAGGAGTTCTCTTTTTCTTGTTAACAGGAATGTGACTTTCACATATCTGATCATGTTTGGATGCAATTTTATTTTTCATCTAGATTATTTAATTGATATATGGGTTTATTGCTATATTAAGTTATTCTGTCATGGGGTGGGGTTTTGCTGCATCGCAGCTGGCCGAGCTGGTTGGCTCAAGTGTTTGCAAGCCAGTAAGTTTAATCAGCTGCTAAATTAAGACAGGGCACAATACCAGCTCTTGACTGCTCAAGTTTTTGTGGTGCAAGATAGATTATGCCCGACATTTTATCTCAATAGTCACAAGTCCCTTTTTCTTCCACCATTGTTCTTTGGATAAAATTTGATTGCAGTTTCTTATGTGCTTTTAGTATTGTTCTCCAATCAAAATTAGAGTTTGACTATAGATATATTCAATGATTCTATCAATACTAGTCTCTTTAGGAATACATGGAATTTGTGATGGGGTGGGGTTTTGCTACATCGCAGCTGGCCGAGCTGGTTGGCTTAAGTGTTTGTGAGCCAGTAAGTTTAATCAGCTGCTAAATTAAGACAGGGCACAGTACCAGCTCTTGACTGCTCAAGTTTTTGTGGTGCAAGATAGATTATGCCCTACATTTTATCTCAAATAGTCTCGAGTCCCTTTTTCTTCCACCATTGTCCATCCTTCCGACAAAATTTGGCTGCAGTTTCTTATGTGCTTTTAGTGTTCTCTGATCAAAATTAAAGTTTTCACTTTGGTAATTTATAAGATAAATGTTTGCACGAAAGGTTAATGAGTTATTGAAGTGAAACTTTAGTTCTAATCGGAGAATAAACATCAAAAGCCCTTGTGTCTAAGATGTCTCTATTATTTTGCCCCAAGTTACATGCGTTGGCTATGGGCCTTGACCAATGTGCTTGACCCCGTGGTTGAAGTTTTCTAGTGGATACTTATCGTCCTTATTTTGCTGAATATTATGTTTTGAACATGTTGAATTTGTTATATATTGCAATTTGATCAAGAATGGTTAATTTCTTTTTGCCGGGAAGAATAAATATGATTGGTGCCACTTAACAATTCCATTATTCCTTCGTAAAATGGTTATATTGCTTTTTTGTTTTTTGATAGTGTTGTGGGTAGGGGGGTTGAACATTTTGTTCGAACAATACCTAGTTCATTTGATTAATTTCGCTGGATTTTTTTTAGCATTCTAAGCTGGCAGCAAGTTTATTGTTTCTTTTGGGGAGGGGTGGGTGTAACACAATGAAGTTTTTTTACCCTTTAAATTGTATGTGATTCTGAAAGAACTCAATATTCGTTATGAAACGTTGTGCTAAATGTTATAAAAAAATGACAAAATCATTCATATTTTACCTTATTAGAATACTTGTAAAAAAAACTGTATGTAACAGCTACGACTGACAATATGTTTTATTTACTTTTAAGAAAAAAAGGTATGTTTTATAAAATAAAATAAAAGAGTATGTTAATAAGCTTTGGGGAATATATTTCAACCGGTTTTTTCTTTAAAAACTTGTTTGATCAATTATACATTTATACCATTGTGAAATAACTAAATCGTCGTTTTAAAAACTTGTGCTGACAGAAAAGAAAATAACGTTGAAAATGGCTTAAAATTGGTAATAGTGCACCATGTCAAAAGGTCATCTTTATTGGGGTGGTGTTTACACTCCTTTTTCTTATTAAATCATCCTTGTTAAAATCTTGCATTGGAGGTGTATCTTATTACGGACCACTTGTTTACCAGGTGCTTATTTAAGCATTGGTGCTTGACCTTTTTTTTTCCTCATACAGTACACTTTTTTATATGATAATAAGTTATGTTGATAAGTTGTAAAGATTTTGTGGTTATTTGTGGGGTTTATTTAAAATTTATTACTTCAAGTTGTTTGATTGGAGAGAACAATTGTTTAAGTTGTAAAAAGTAAAAATGAGTTATACTATGTCATTGTGAAACTCACTAAAGATGTGTAAGAAGTAAGAAAAAATCCTAGGATGGAAATACTCATGCTATATTTTGGGTGCCTGCGTATCTTGTTGAGAATTAGAGATTAATTTCTTAATGTTTGGGATCCAGAAGTTTACGTGAATTAGGTTGTCTGACTTACTAGGAGTAGAATATATTTTTTTTTGTAAAAAAAAAATTCTTAGTCCCTAAACATTTTTTAGCATGTTGAGTTCCTATGTTTTTTTCTCTCTTATAGGTTTATTCCATATTATCTTTTTTTTTCCTAACTCCGAAACCACATATCTTTCTTCACCAGATTAGAGATTAATTATGTTTGTGGTGTATGATTGTGACCCAAGGAAATTTTGCAATTTCTTTCGCTAAGTAAATTGTTCTCTCTTATATGAATCTATCAAAATCTTATATTAGTGAGTCAATCTTTTGAATTGTTTAATTTACATTATTAAGTAATAATATTAGTTGATGACATAATAGTTATGCTATCAAGGAAAATTTAATCTATTTTAATTTTATTTAATGAGATATCCATGCTAATTTTATTTTTGATAAACTGTATTTTTAATCTATTTTAATTTATCCTCTTCAACTTTGTGTAGTCACATGCAAATAACATAAATAATGACGCATGAGGCCAGCATGCATTAGTTATATGCAGTCATAGTGACAGGGTGCACATCGAGCATTTCTAAACATAATTAAGAAAAAACAAACACCAATAAACTAGTTTTCTTAAAATTATGTTCACCATGTAAGGGTATACAATCATCACTTCTTGCATTTTACAATTAAAACTGAGATTCAAACAAGAGTCAAGTTGAACATGCCAAAAGAAAACTTTCATATCACAAACTTTTGGGTGTATTTGGACATCTACCGGTGATCATTGCCAATCTAGCTTAAATATAAACGCTAAATCTAATTGGGAAACAACACCACAACATGTCAGCACATATAGTACTGCATTTTTTGTCCAGAAAAAGTTAGGACCTCTGGGTTAGGTTGTTATAGTACTTCTACTGAAATTTAAACAAAAATGTATCATAATTTTATTTTTTTAAGTAGATTTCTATTCTTTTGAAATTTATGAGATAGGTCTTCACTCGATGTCGATGATCATTTAGATTATGCTAAATATGTATATATAGTTGGTACCTGTCCAATGAAAAACTTGGTTAATTTATATAAAAAAAATTAAGGGGCGTAAATATCTATTAGAATTAATCAAAATATATCGAACATGCCGATGGTTGGAATGATATTTAGTTTGAATCTTTTTAGTAAGATTTCGAATTTAATATTTGTGGGTAGAAAAAAGTTAATTAGGAAAAAAAATTCACTAGATTAAGGTGATAAGTCAGACATTTTAGGAAAAATAGTCAATGATATGTAGATATTTCACATAGATCTCATGATGAAAAAAAAAACTATATTACTGCGCTTTACAAAGCAAATTAACCCTACACAAACTGGAGTAGCGCTATTTGTCATTATGTTTAACAGGAAAAAAATTATTCCAATTTTTAGATATGAAGTTCCCATTCGCAATACAATTTTCCACGTAATTGGATCAACAAAAATTATAAGTATGATATTTGAAATCACATAACAAATTCTTTTATTTTTCATGTATGAAATGACAGATAAAATTATTACTAATAACGTGAGGATAAAAATGTAAATTGACTCTGGGACACACACAACACAACTGCCAGTCATAGCTATAGAAAATTAGAAATCCAGTTTTGATCGTGCAGGCAAGGCACCGCCCCACGCGTGCACTTCCCAACTAGCATTCCAATTTTCCAACGTCTCAACTAACTCTCAAACCATATATTACGCCTAAACCCTAATTTTGATTCTAGACATCTGTGACTGTGTCATCGTCATATCTCTTTCATTAGTAGTAGTAATCTAATGCACACTATAGCCTAAATAGTTTTACATCAGAAAAAGAGGAATATTGTCATGATATTGAATTTTTTACAGCAATAATACAAAATAACACTCACTCTAGATTATTAATTTACACAACTAGCAACATTTATTGCTCATATAGAGAACTTGACTCCTCCAATCCCGGTTATTCACTTCTTTTCATTTTTTTACTTCGACGTTGAGAAATCACACCAAACAAGAAATATATCGTGTTGTAAATAAGTGACAATTCAACATAAAATCATTCAAAAACACAAATTCAAGTAGCTTTTTTTCATCGGCAATTCAAGCAACATTAAATACCTGGACATTTAAACCTAACTACCTAACTCACAATAATCAAATCAATTCAACTAAAGGTAAAAATAACGAGTAACTTATCGAAATGTGATAAAATTCAATACCTAGACAACTCGCAGGCCAATCTCGTCCACCATGAATTCAATAAGATGGGCCAAGTCAAAAGTGTGTTGGACCAATTTTTTGTCATTATTGGAAAAAGTTATTTTTTTCAACTTAATTCAATCCAAACCCGTGGTGAAATGCACGGATGACAATCCATTTTGATGCCTCTAAAAATATAATAAGTACCTCTTATATATAATTTAACGATAAATTAATTTTTAAATTTTATAACTTAATATTAAATTAATTCTAAAAATACAACTTAATAAGTATCAAATTAATTCTTAAGTTTTATTAAAAATTAATTCTTAAATATTAAAATTAAAAGATAAAATAATCTAATAAATTTAATTGTGAAATCTAATTATTGCAATTTTTACGCAGAATAAAATGTCATTTATCCTATATTTACCCAGTTACCCTATGCAAAATTACACATGTTGTGAAAGGAAGGAAACGAAAAAATACATTGGGATTGACGTATTTATTAAGTTACGTAAGCTTTTGCAGAATGAGTTGAAACATCTCGGGCGGTGAGGGAATCTTATATGATGCGAGGACACTAACACGACATCGTTCTGGTATTAATTTCTCTCTCCATACGTAGCGAATGGTCAAAGAGGACACTGAGATAGTTAGTTGTCCGTACATTTTTGGAGGTTGGCACCCACTGCGAACCACCAATCCCAAGATTCATACTTCCCAATAACCATGTAATGTGGAGTTGATCTGTATTCACCTTTTACTATTTTTATCAAATAATAGTTTTAATCATTGACTGTAATGTGGAGTTTGTATTATTATTAAGAACTAGAGAGCAAGTGTGGTTATTTTTTAAAAAGGGAACATTATCGTTTAGATTCAGAAATCTAATTTGGAATCAAAGCACTCCCTTCTATCTCCCTCTTTTCCTCTCTGTCTGGTTTGCATTAGTATACATACATATAAATATTCATGTATTTGTATAAGGTCAATCCCCAGAAGAAGCTGAAGGTCCTTTTTTTTCTGTTGGTTTCTTTGGTTGGATCTAGAGAAGACAATCTTAGTTGTGAAACTCAGGTATTGTATTTTTATTTGTGATGGCCACACACTATTATACACGTACATTTTGAATTCATTAAGAACTGATATATTTTTATTTTTATTTTTGATGTCCAGACACACATGTTGGGAGTAATTATTTGTTGTAAATTCTGAGCCTTTTGCAGGAGAGGTTAAACTCAGTTTTCATACACTCAGCTGGGAAATGAAAATTAACTGTGAAGCCAACCAGCTGCCACTTTTTAGCATGTTGCCACTTCTCGGATTTCTGGTTAGTTCTCTACTCTTTTTCTTCTTTGTTTTCTGAATTTTTTTATAACACTACACCCCTTAATTAGCAGAAAACAACGGAATGAAAATATAAAAACAAGAAGGAAGAGAAAAGCTAGCTTCTTTGTTTTTCCGTTGGAAATCTTTGAACTATATATGGTTTAGACAAAACTTGGTCCAAATCATTATTAATTCGGGACTTTTCAAACCTAAAATCAAATACCCAGTAATAAGTCTAATACTACTATATTTTGTTTTCATAGATCTTTTTGGTTTTCATATATCACAGATTCACATATATAGAGTGTAAGTTACTTGCACTCTTCTTTCTACATGTTCTACACAAATTCAATCATCACTCTTCAGTCCTCATCTCTCCCCCCCATCCTTGTTAGTTTTGCCAATCAACATCATCACCTCTCATTTGGAATGTGCGAAGTCTATGTAAGACATCTTCTGTACAGACCAGGGGAACTTCCAATGTGAATCACAAACTCAAATATATATAGAGTACGTCCACAAAAAGTTGAAAAATTCTTGTTTAGCTGGATGTCTGTCCAGCCTAATTTCCAATTTAAACAAAGAATTGAAGAAAGAAAATAAAATAATAAAAAATAAATTAAAAATAGAAAGAAAGTTTTAATTTTTTTAAGTTATTTTTCCATTTTTTCTTTACCTATATCCTTACTTATAATTCCTTTCCTCTCATCTAAACGAAACACAAAAGTGCAACTCTACCAATGTATTTGAATAAATTTTAATTGATTTGTGTTTAAACATGTATATAGTCTTAATTATATTATCAGTATAAAAAAACAAGTTGTATTTCAGTAAAAGCAAAATGATTTTTAGGTACTACTCAAAACCTTATTTAGCAGCTAGAAAGCTAGATTAAAAGAGAGAAAAATATAACTGATAAATAATATAATATAATAAGAAGAAAAAAACAAAAGAAAAGAATTAATATTAATAAAGTGTCTATATTATTAATCCAATCATCACTTTACTAAACTATATATAAAAAAAAACAGATTTATCTCTATTATTAAGATTTAGATATAATCCAAGCATACTTTTCTGGTTCACATTACCATTATTTTTTTGTACAATACCTTTTTTCTTTTTACCTAAAAAAAAGAAAACTTATTTTTTGATACAGTAGTTCACATTACCATATACTATGGCTATCTAATATAGAGATAAATCTGTGAAGATTTGAGTTTTTGTGAGTTTGAAAAATTGCATGGAGATTGATGACCGACATCGACCAGACAAAATAAGTGAAATAACAGTTTTCATGTTTGTTACTTTAATTTCCTACCAGGGCCTCTATTTGAAGTTTGGCGTTTAGCCAAATTCAAAGGCACCGTCCCCTAGGGGGAAAAACAAAATATTTAGGTTGGCCACGAACGTAAGTTGGCCAAAGCATTTAGGTTTTTCTTTGGATTAAGGTTTAAAAAGTATTTTTTTTTATAAATTCTAATGTATTAAATGAATTAGAAAAAATATTACTTTCAAAGTAAAAATACTTTTGAATTCTCTTAATTTTATTCTAAACATGCACTTATTATCTCTTTGCTTATGCGCTAAAATTATCTTGAGATGAACGTTTCAACAATTTTAATGGTTATCCAAATATGTATCTATATTATTCATGTAGCATACTTTTTAACACTTTTTTTATAATTATATTTGCTTTTTAAAAAATGACTATGGTCCATCACATTTTGGGGTGAATGAGATAAATGAAAAATAGCGATAGGGTCAAGAAAGAAAAACAAAAAAAAAATACAATAATTAATGTGATAAAAAAGTAATAAAAATTGAAACTAAAACATACAAAAGTGATCTATGTTAATAACAGTTTTTTATCTATCTTTATTTAACACTTTAAAAAAAATTAATTATATGATTTTTTTGTAAAATTTTATTAGACGAAACAAATTCTCATCATCATCACCCGGCCTTATTTTTTAAATATAACTTATTTTTTTGCAAGTGTTTTATATCTTACATTCATTTTTTTTCTCTTTATCTCTTTTTTATCACATCTTTTACTTCTCTCTTTTCTTCTTCTTTTTTTCTTTTCTCTTCTCCACGCCTATCTTACACTCCTTATATAAATAGAGTGTGATGAGACAATTATTTTTGTTCAAAACACTTCAAAATTTTCACATTTTATTATAAGAAAATATATTATGCATAAAAAATAACAATTTTACAATATTATTCAATTATCATTTATCATATATAATAAAGTTATTAACTTTTATCATAAATATCTTACAAATCATACCAATTCTGATTTTTTTATTAGTTAATAGTTTAAAAAAATTCAAATGCATCATTATTAAACTTTTTTGTAATTTACTTTTGATCTTATATTAATTCCTTTTTATGCCACTCTTGTTTATCTATCACAAACATATTGATGGGAAATTAACCTTATGATACTGTTGTTGGGTAATCAACGCTCCCATAAATAAAATTATTCACACCCACAAAAATCATGAGAGTACAACAAAGATTACACTATAAGAAAAATGATAGCAAACGCAATAATTTAACGTGATTCGATACCTCTTGCCTACGTTCACGAAATTGACTCAAAGTATTTAATTATCATAAAAATGATTACAATATTGTAACTCACCTCAAATAGTGTATCATCCTACAAAGTATCTGACTCAATGGTTACAAGAAATGATAACACTTACACAAAGACACTTTTCTGTCAACAAAGTGACTTTGTTTCATAGTCTCTCTTCTCACACACTCTCTCTTCATGTGTTATGTTTCTCTACTAATTTTTTTCTTTATTTATAGTAAAGATTGTTAACAAATATAATAAATAAGTTTTTTTTAAGTTAAAACAAAAAAACAATTTTCAATACATTCATTCAATTAAGATTCATCTAATAAAAGATAATCTTTCACTTAGTAATAAAAATTTAATTTTTAATGTGTATGCACCTTATTTTTTAATTAATGATAGAAAAATATTTAGAAATTAATGATAGAAAAATATTTAAAATAATATATTAAAGAGTGCTTTTGTTAACTTTTCAAATCTAAAAAATGTCTTTCTTCTCTCAAAATATCATTTTGCATATGTAGGAAAGAAAGTGCTTAGGACTTGGAAATGGACATAAGTTTGTAGTTCTGTGTGATGTGACATTAGAGTATGTTTAATTATCTTGGTGTCTTATTTTAAGCAACCATTACTTTAATGGCTACACTATTCGAAGACAATGATGTAACACAGAATTAGAGATGATCAGAGAATTATCAATAAAATAAGCGACTCGGTATGGTGTCAGAAAAAAAAGACCCACAGCCTTGTATATAATTTGTGAGAGAAAATAATTATGCATCCCAAAATTTTTGCAAGAATATATGTGCCAGCAAGGATTGTACCGTTTATATATATGGCCAGGACTACACACTGAAGTTTCTTGTGACAGTTTGGAATATTCAGACTTTGATACATCATGTTTGCGGTTTATCCTGTCATGATAAATAAATAAAGGTTAAAATATATTTTTTATATATAAATATTGAAATATTTGATATTTATTTTTGTAAAATTTTAAATATATTTTTTTTCTTATAAAATATAAATGTGTAATATTTTAATTCGAGATTAGATTTAAAAGATATTATCTTAGTGCCAATGACATATCCTTATTAAGTGTCAATTAGAATTTGAAGTGTTAATTTATTGACATTGATACGTGAGATAAAATTATCCAAATTTAATTTTGAATCAAAATATTATATATTTATATTTTGTGATGATAAAAAACATATTTCAAATTTCACAAAAATAAATTTTAAATATTTTAATATTTATAAAGGAGAAAAATATATTTTAATCATAAATAAATAAACAAGAAAAATAGCATTTGCCTCTGTTCCTTTTTAGTGGCTGTAATGTACAAGAAAAAAACTAGGTTGATGTGAAGCTCTCGTTAATATCTAGAAAGAAAAAAGAAAAAAAAAAAGAAAAACTAAGTTGATGTCAATCTCTGGTTAATATCTCGTTTAAATTTATGATTTTGGTTCTTTTTTATTTTTAATTATAATATTTAATCTTCTTAATTTTATAAATTTATGATTTTGGTATCTCAAATAGATTATTAACTAATAATTATGATTATTAGAGATGTTAAATTAATTATAAAAAAATAAAAATGATTAATTATTAAACTTTAATAAAAAAATTATTAATTCTAATACGGTGTTACCACCGGTAGAGTCACTGCACTAATGAAGGTAAAAGAGCTTTTTGCGCAAAAGAGAAGGAGCATTGTAGAAAATTATGATTAATAATTTTTTAATAATTAATAATTTTGATTAATTTATAATTAGTTTAGTAATTCAATTAATTAAAATTATTTGTTAATAATCTATCAAGAGGATCAGAATCACTAATTTATCAAACTAAAGGGATCAAATTTTACAATTAAAATTTAACAAAATTAAAATTATAAATTTGAAAAATTAAGAAAACCAAGATTATAATTTAACCTAAAAAAGAAATAATAAATATTGGCAGAGTCCATGATAGATAAAGATGTCTACAATTGTGCATCCTATATTTCAACACTTGCCAAGTTAAATAGGAAATGAGATCTAACTTGTTGAAACAACATTAATTTATTCCATGCAACACTTCTTAATTTCTACCCTCTACTTTAATTTAATTTTTTATTTATTTTCATTCACAATACAAAACAGAACAGTAACATGATAACAAAAGATACTCAAATTTGATCATGCTATCATGTATAAAAGGATTGCCTGACCAAGATGCAGAAATTAGCCTCTCTATCTATCATGTTGAGTTAAAAGGGAAAAACAAAAAATGATTTAGATTGAGAACAGAAGCAGCTTCCATAATACAGTATTTGTCCATATATAACCTAGTGTATCACAATGCACACCAGTTAACCGATGATTTTCACCGACCGAGTACAATTCATTATAAAAAATGCATGGAAATTCCCGTGACGAATACAGTAGAATGTGGTCCAATGTGATAGAACTTCTCGATTCTTGTAAGTGCTGCTTGTTTTTTTCTGTTTCTTGGTGTAACCCTATGTTACTATTCTTTGCGCAAAAAGCTTTGTCCTGGTTAGCGAGAAGATAGTTTTGACTTTTGACTTTTAACTTTTCATCTATGCTTCCGAGTCTTCAATATTTCCTTAACTTTTTCATTATCACATTTAATCTCAATTGCAAAATGGTAGAATATCTGATTATGTCATACATTAATTACCCTCAAATATCATAACTATGGACTACATACCGTGCGCGTAGATGGGTGAGACTCATAATTTTGATATTGAATTTCTTTTCGGATTAGGAACCATGATTCATTAAGCATTTGTTTGTAATATGTAATGTTGATTAACCATATATGCTAGGTGATGATTTTGTTTTTCTTGCAAACAGAAACACATGTAAAGTGAGCACACTTTGCACACATTGAAGATGGATATCAAGGAAGCACAAAGGGTGGTCATTTCCAAACCAGTTGCTTCAAGGCCAACTTGTTCTACTTTCAAATCTTTCTCAGAGCTCCTAGCAGGTGCAATCAATGTTTCTCCCGCTATTGAATCTTCTCCAACTACAGTTTCTGCCATTAGACCAAAGACAGTGAGGTTCAAGCCAGCAATGAATCAACCCCCTGCTGGGTTTGTTTCTTCTCAGGTGCATGAACTTTCAGTTCAATAGGATACACTTCATTCTTCCTAGGTTTTTGATTTCCATGATAAGTGGTGTTTTAAAATTTCAGGCTGATACTTTTGGAGCTGCACTCGATAATTCTTCTGACATGAGTCCTAAACTTGACACCAAACAGTCCCTCATATACAAGCCAACAGCAAAACTCGTGTCAAAGACAACTGTGTCTCTTTTGGCAAATATGGTTTGTAACATATACACATACATATTAATCTTTCACCATCTGTTAATTTACATGACATATTCAGTAAGAAAATAATTTTTATATTAAAGTGAGGTAAGTAACTTTAGGTGGTATAACTATACATAGATGATGAAAATTAGTTTAAAGTTACATGATTACTTACAAAAGTCACATTACTTTTTTTTTTTTCTACGGCCATCATTTTATCCCAACAAAGTTGGTCATGAACCCAATTTTCAATCAACCACAAGACAGTGCTCGCGGGAATTCAGCAGACACCCTACACAAACATTGTTAATTTTGTATTGGAGTAACAATGTGTGACACCTAGGGAAGCGTGTCTTCAGTCTAATGGGTTCGGGCACAACTTCCATTCAAAGTCGCATTATTATTTAAAAAAATGATGACATATGCATTTTAATTTTAAGTATTCATAGTGAGATCGAATGATCAATATTTTTTTTCCACACACTTGTCTCAAATTAAACATTATGTTTGTGACATTCTTTTCTCTTCTTTTGGAGAAGGGAAATTGCAGTACTAACACGAGCTCGAATCTCGATCAGAGTATTACCCCGCAAACAGAAACAAATTATCAGAGCAGTGAACCTAGTAAGATGGTGCAGCAGAACATAGAGGAGGACCAAAAAGCTTTAACATCCTCAGTGAATTGTGATCGACCTTCTTATGATGGATACAATTGGAGGAAATATGGTCAGAAGCAAGTGAAAGGGAGCGAGTACCCGCGAAGTTATTACAAGTGCACACATCCTAATTGTCCAGTGAAAAAGAAGGTTGAAAGATCATTTGATGGGAATATTGCAGAAATTGTTTATAAAGGTGAACACAACCATTCGAAGCCACAGCTTCATAAGCGAAACTCAGCAGCAGGGACACAAGGATCAGGGGTTATGTCTGATGGAATGGTTCAAGATATGTGGAGTAATAGTCACAGTGAGAGGAACGAAGGCAATGAAGTTAGAATTGAGAACACAGGATTGTCTATGCATTCAGATTATTATGTCAAAGTTCCACAGCCTAATGATTCTTCATTAAATATTGGTGCAACTAATGCTGGTGGAGGAAGCATGGAAAACTCTTGTGGTCTAAGTGGGGAATATGAGGAAGGAAGCAAGGGATTTGAGGCACAGGAAGATGAACACAGAAGTAAAAGAAGGTAAAAACTCTTTCCTAAAACTGTAAGACCTGTTTGGTTAAGTTTATCTAGAAATACTTAAAGGAAAAGAAAATAAGAAGAAAACAAAATGAAATGAGCTTCTCCATAAACTCAAATTACCTTATGCACAGACTAATTAATAAAACCTCTTTCATCCTTTTGAGAGTTATTGCATGAGCTAATTTTAATTTATGGGGAAGCTCATTTCATTTTTTGTTCTTATTTTCTTTTCCTAAAAGTGTTTCTGAATAAGCTTACACAACAGACCCTATTATTTATCCATAGTATGCAATAACTCTCTCATATCATGTGACATGCATGTCAGATAAATGGATAAAGTTAAGTAGTTGCATGAGATTTTGGGATGCATGATTCATAATACCCTTCTCGTGCAATCTCCTAACCTGTCAATAACCAAAAATTGTTCATCCAGTAACATAGTAAAATTTTCATTTTTGAGCTTGCTACCTTATCATTTACCATTTTTAATTAGAAGGTAATTTATATTGAATGATTCTCATTGTTCAGGAAAAATGAGAATCAATCCAATGAAGCAGCATTATCAGAGGAAGGTTTAGTAGAGCCGCGGATTGTGATGCAAAGTTTTACGGATTCTGAAGTTCTTGGAGATGGCTTTCGCTGGAGGAAATATGGGCAGAAGGTGGTGAAAGGCAATCCATACCCCAGGTTTATACTTGTTGCCTGTTCTTATCAATATATGTTTCTATGTTCTCATCAAATAACTATTTAAAGTGATTTGCTTCTAGATCGCTTTGAAAAGAATAATTTGGATTCTGCCATGCATTGCCATGATGATCTTTTAACTTATAAATGCTGCTGCAATATTGTAGTTAAGGGATGCAACATTGCCCTTATCTTAGCCTCATAGGTTTCTAAGATACAATAATTTCTTGAAATTAAGAACTCAATTGAGTTTGAGCTCCTAATCAAATAACTATTTTTTTATCGGGCCAATGTAGTTGTTAATTTGCTAGTTTTTTATTAATCAAATAACTACTGATCACTAGTATCTGTTTTCATTCTCCTATTTCATAATGTTTTCTAACAGCACCAACTAATTTGTCTTGCAGAAGTTACTTTAGATGTACTAATATCATGTGTAACGTACGCAAACACGTGGAGAGAGCAATAGATGACCCGAGATCATTTGTGACTACATATGAGGGAAAGCACAATCATGAGATGCCACTCAAGAACACAGGAACTGTAGCATCTGAAAGAGATTCACAGGCTTCTCTTAGTAAAGATAAACCATGATTGACACTTCAATTAGTTAACAAGTATGATTCAATAGCATTGGCAGACATCTGAAATAATTCAGAGGATGCATTCCTTTTATATCCTATAGTATGCTCAGAATAATTGAAGTTGATCAGAAAGATCAAGACATTGACAATTTCAAATGCAGTACCTACTTAGACTAGGATATTTGTTGATAATAACCGTATTGGTGCTGATAAATTGTATTATATATGGAATCAAGGGCACTGGCTTAGAGGACTGCCCTTCAATAACTTTCTATCTCTGCTAGCTGCCTTTGTATACAAAATCGGTATATTCTATTCTATATCATCATATATGCATTAATCTGGAGTATTATATATCATATGCTAATAGTTTTTATTGTAAATCACTGGCATCGCCAGAAAGAACCCCAAAAGACCTTTATACAGTAATAGCTAATGACATAATTTTGTTTCTTAATGTAGTTTAATCTCATTTAGTTTGTACTTTCTTGTCCAATACGTTATCGGTGAGCAATAGTCTATTATTGCCAACAGTCATCATTGATCGCCATAGAAAAGAAAAACAAAAGTAGACGACCTGCTTGTTGGTACCATCTTGTCAAAAAGGCTATGGTGCTATTTGAAAAGTAGTCACACACTCGTTCTAAAAGTTACATGTTAAGAGAGACTTTTATCTTTAAAGCGCATGGAAGATTATATTATTTCCTCTAAAAGAGGAATGCTACTTTGGTGTTTGGTTCAGCCTCAATTTAAGGTTTCACATGCTTTGGTTGATATACCGATCTTTAATTACTAATTGTTTTTTTACAGCTTTAATTACTGGTTGTTATTTTTTTTTTCGTAAAAATTAAACACGATTTCAAAGTTTATAATACTTATTTAACCAATTGAACTAAAATTCATTGATTACTAGTTGTTAATTTAAGCATTCATATGATAATATAATATATTGAAAATTTAGCTGAATTGGATGATATATAAACAACTAATAGTAAAGTGTGTTATATTTTATTTTTATAAAATAAACATCACAGGCCATTAACTAAATTTGCTATAAAAATGAAGAATCATAAAATTAATTTACATAACTTGTCTTGCGACCAATACGAAGATCTTTTCTGTAACTTTCTCTCTAAAACAAATAATAAATAAGCATATAACAAAACAAAAACTCACGTGTAGTAAATAATCTTGACATTTAAATTTGTAATTAGCGAAAAGATAAGCGTGGGTTCACTGGGTTGTAATGATTTGATGGTTGTTGTTCATTTGTGAGAGTAAGCAATGAGGGTTGAGTAATTAAAATCATAATGAAAACAAAGCATATAATCATAAAAAAGGAGAAATGAAAAGTTTGGAGATATTTATGTTGGTTATGACGATAAAATCAAACTTAAAGCAAACAAAAATGTCAGTCAACAACAGATTATGGGAGTAGTTATGTAGCAAAGTAGTAGAAAGGATTCAACTTGTTTAAATGGTCACTTTCCAACCTAAAGTTTAGGTTTAACACATTATAAATATATTTTTTAAAAAATAAGTATTATTGTATTTTTTTTTTTATTAAAAATCTACTCTTAATTGAAATATTCAAAATTTTATTATCACACTATGAATCTTTCTCTTTACTCATCAATATTGACGATAGAGTTAAAAAAAATACTAATATTTCATTCATTTTCTCTAAAGACAAATAAAAATAAACAAAATGATTTTTCTAAAAAATGATAAATAAAAGGGGGAGGAAGTATTGCTTCTTTCGTTCAAAAACACAATCTCTTTCGCAAGATACTTGTTTGGAAGCAACTTTAGACCTTGTCTAATCTCTGGACTATATCTTTTTTATATGAAATATGAAAATTAACTCGTTTTTTTAAAAATAATAATTGTAGAGTGAAGCGACATTCTTAATATTACTATTAATATTAGATAAGATGTGAATAGCATGTTAGATTATCAACAAAGATACATAAAAAAAATTATTACACGAACCTAAACAGAAAATAATTTTATTCATATCAACTACTTAATCACTCCTTGGGTGTTCGGGATTTTTTTTAAATTGTTCACCAAATAAAATTTTAGTTACGTCAAGAAAATCAAACTCACATTTATAAGAAATATGAGAATTGTTTCAAAAGAAAGAAGATGAGAATTAACTTTGAATCGTTTGCCACTTTGTCAAGCCATAGCCTTTACTCTGACTTTATATTTTTATTTATAAAATTTAACTTACAACTTATAATAATAAAAATATATGCTATTATAAAGAAAATGTATGCCAATAATTCGATTTTTATTATAGAAAGAAAAAAGAAAACATATGATTGCATTACAAAAACAGATGAGCCTTTCTTAAAGAAGCGTTTCCTATCAGCGGTCACCTTGTAATAGATTCTTTTAAACGCGAAATCTTTATCCATATATTTTTCATTATTTTCTTAAAGGAATTAAATTTGGTCTGAACTCTCTCCCATTCTCTTTTTCCGTGAATGAAATAATGACTGTGCAATAAGAAAAATGAAAGGAGAATAAAAAAAATGATTGATATACATTAAAAAAAATGGAAGTAGAAATAATGAGAAAAAGGAAGAAAAGTAAAGTGATATGACAAAAAGAAGAATCCAGGCTTTGATCTAGTCTCTTAATTTTTCCTTCTGAATACTTTTTTAAAATAAAAAACAGTTGGTAAAACGATATCCTCTTTCCCTCCAAAGACTTACTATTATTTGTTATTGACTAAAAGGGGATAAAATCAAAGAAAAGAAAGAGAACTAATTTTAGCTGGTGTCATGAGCCCATTTTGTAATAATTATAGGAATGTCTTTAAGATCTACAGCTGTTAGCACTTGTTCAGTTGTGTGCTAAAAATTTGAACTATGATGGCGGTCAAATTATGATTATTAAGTTAGACATTATTACATCAAATATAATTAAAAAATAAAAATAAAAAAGTTCATAAGTTTGATTTCTTCTATTAATAAAAATTAATAATTTTTTTATGATAAAAAAACTTAAATCGCACCACATGTTCAAATTAAATGGACATTATTATTTCATTAAATGAAAAATGGTACTAAGTAGGAGTTGTTCCAATATAAGCAAAGGGCATCTAATTCATGATTCCTGTTGTAGATCGTAAGCAGTGTGTGGAGGGCAAATAGGAGTGGCAAACATGACAATTTAACTTAATATCAAAGCAATTATTGTATATTTAGCCAAAATAAAAAAAGGCAAATAATTTAAATATTTTTTTATGTGGGATTTGTTTGGAGTTGGTTTTGGAGGTGATCCAGTGAGGCGCATTTCAACCAATCATGGTGTTTTTTCCGACCAAAAGAGAAGGCAATGAATAAATTAATGAACTCAAACTAAAACACCAAGGAAAAAAAAACACAAAACACAAACAAAGAGAGAGAAAGAACAAAGACTGTTTTGTTTCTCTAAGTTGTTGTTGCAGTTAGCTTCCCGAGCACCGTGTGGTCGGGTATTGTATTGTATTGAGAGAGTGATTTGTAGGTTCTTTCTGATCACTGTGGTGCGTCCATTGAAGAGGAAACATCAAACATGGGTTGGATTCCCTGTTCTGGATATTCTGGCACTAAGAACAAGGTTGAGAAGATGGAAGTTCAGGATAGTCTCGTTGGCCAGATCAAAGCCACCCCAGGTAAAAAAAATAAAATAATCATTTTTGTTTTTGTTCAGGAAAAGAGAGAAACATGAATGGAATTATGATAGTGAGACTCTGTTGGGGACAGTTGTGCTTTCACTTAATTAAGGTAGTTTGGGGGGTTATGCAATTGTTTCTAGCAAAATAAATTTGAGTGAGGTTTATGACTTTGGTACAGCCGATTGGTGTCCTGAATGTGTGTGATTGCAAGCTTTTTAATATTATAGAAAAAAATTGATTGAGAGGGGGAAGGGGGGAAAGGATTGGAATCTGCATATGTATGATCTAATAATCTGCTATTTTCAGTTATATATCCTAAGAAAGATCTTTAGTGCTAGTCTGATGTGGTGTTAATTTAGTTTCCATTTTGATCTTTAGTACTATATGCCAAGCTTAAATTTGTACTAGTGATGGTAAATTTGAAATGATGCATAATGCACGCAGAATCTTATTGTGATTCATGTTTGCATAATCTTTAGTTATTTGTTTCTGGGGCTTGGAAAATGAAACATGCCAGGTAGTATTTTCACGATTGCATTAACCTGTGTTGGTCTTAGAAGACAAATCTAGGCCTGCTGTAGCTTGTGCTTCTCCCCCTTAAATATTATTCTTGTCAATTGAGTGCAGGAAAGTTGAAAAGGAATTCATCCACGAAATCCAAAGATACATCTAAAAATGGGAACCCTGATCACATTGCAGCACAGACATTTGCGTTCCGTGAGTTGGCAACTGCAACTAGAAATTTTAGAAATGATTGTCTTTTGGGAGAGGGAGGCTTTGGTAGAGTATACAAAGGGCGTTTGGAAAGTATTAATCAGGTGACTCTATTTTCTCATTATTTTGTTATTTGCTTATGAAAAATAGGAGAGAGGTGCTTGGAAATGAAGTGGTTCTTGCTTTTTGCTTTGTTATTTATCATTTCCTCCTTTTCCACATTGATCTCTTCCAACAGCCAGATTGATAGATTGATTTTTTCTAACATGAAACACTGCATAAATTTTATGTAGGTTGAGTTTGTAACATGTTTCATCCTTTCTTATGTTGAATATAGGTTGTTGCGATTAAGCAACTTGACCGAAATGGACTGCAAGGGAATAGGGAATTCCTTGTTGAAGTGTTGATGTTAAGTCTACTTCACCATCCTAACCTTGTCAACCTTATTGGTTATTGTGCTGATGGAGATCAAAGGCTTCTAGTTTATGAATATATGCCATTAGGATGCTTGGAAGACCACTTGCATGGTATTTCATTTCAACTACGCAAGTTGTTTTATCCCTTTAATTTTTTTATTATGTTGAAGTTAATATTGGTTATATATGTTTGATTTGCAGACATTCCTCCTGGCAAGAAACGACTTGACTGGAACACGCGGATGAAAATAGCTGCTGGGGCAGCAAAGGGATTGGAATATCTACATGACAAAGCTAATCCTCCTGTCATATACCGAGACTTAAAGTGCTCCAACATTTTGCTTGGTGAAGGGTATCATCCAAAGTTATCTGATTTTGGTTTGGCTAAACTTGGTCCAGTTGGGGAAAACACCCATGTATCAACAAGGGTTATGGGCACCTATGGATATTGTGCTCCAGAGTATGCAATGACTGGTCAACTGACTCTGAAATCAGATGTTTATAGCTTTGGAGTAGTTCTTCTGGAAATAATTACCGGAAGGAAGGCAATTGACAATTCAAAATCTGCAGGAGAGCAGAATCTTGTTGCATGGGTAAGAGTCTTCTACAGTTGTCTCATCTCCTTGGGTTGGTTGATCATTTAAAAGCAGCACACCAAAATATGAATTGTCACTTACACCAACCCGTAGACCAATCTTAGTGAAAATGCTATTGGCTCAATTACATATAATCGATTAAATTTAAGGGTAGGCATTAATTTCATATGAATCAGTCTTGTTGCAAAAAAAATTCTTACATGTTATTGGTTCAATATACTTAAGCTTGAGAATTTGTGGTAAGAAATCCTTTACAATCCTCTAGTTCACAGTTGCCTCTTAAAAATAACAAAACATTGCATATGATTAATGGATAATGCTTTGAGAGAAAATTTGTCATCATGATAGGAGAGTCCCTTCAACATGATATTTGTTTTAGAAGTAATGTGAACTTTTTAAGTTGCATATTGCATAGATACTCTTTAACTGGGTTTGTATATCTCCTTACAGGAGAAATTGGAAATTTTCATAATCAAATTTGATACATGTCTTGCACTTTCTCCTTGACTATTTGAGTAGTAACTTTGGGATGAACTATTCTGATTTATCTGCAGGCTAGACCCTTGTTTAAAGATCGAAGAAAGTTTTCACAAATGGCCGATCCAACACTCCACGGTCAATATCCTCCAAGAGGGCTATACCAGGCCCTTGCTGTTGCAGCAATGTGTGTTCAGGAACAGGCTAACTTGCGTCCAGTCATAGCCGATGTTGTCACAGCACTGTCTTACCTTGCTTCACAAAAATATGACCCCAATACACACACATTCCAAAGCTCTCGCCATGCTCCCAGTACTCCTCCTAGAACCAGGAGGGGGATATGATTTGGAGCTCAATGTTTGGTGGATAGAACACAATCTGGAGAAAAATTCAAATATATTATTTAATGGCCTTCTCAACTTCAAGATATAGGTTTATAGATGTTAATATCAGTTGTCCTTTGGTGGGTTCTTTCAGTTCAGAACACAGTTGGAAAAGAAAAAAAAAACTTATGGAATTCTGTTCTAGTTCTAGTACTCAAAACTCAAAAGTCAAAACTGCTCCCATTTCTGTTTGGAGCTAAGATAGTACTTCCACTTTTTCTTTTTCTTTTTTCCTCGAAATTTTTATTTAAGAGCAAATTGCTGGATTCATAATTCATGTGCCTTCTATGTTGGCAATGTTATGTCCATGCCTTTACTTTTTTTTTAATGGGGAAAAGTTTAAGTGAATAGGGTCCTAGGGGCTCACCAGGGTTAAAGCATGATGTTTTAAGGCTCACTGAACGCTTACAATGGTATTTATATATCATTTATCAATAAGGTTCTCACATCGGTAGCGGAATTCGACTGCGCCCTTATGGGATACAAGTTTGATCCTTACCAACTAAACCAACATTTTTATGCTAGTCATGTTGTATAGTTTATTAAGCTCTGAAAATATAGCTTTTTCAACCAAGTCAGTCTACATATATCCTGTTATGGGATGATTTCACCATCTCTAGAAGTTTACAGATTGGCTAAGCATTTTGCATTTTTCAGCTGGTGTAATTAGGCACGAAGTATCTTTGTTGTAGCCCAATTTGAACTTGAGCTGAATTATGTATGTAGACGCTTCTAATTATTTTGGCATTACTAGAAGGGAAAAACTTAAAATGATGTTATCTAGCTGCTTTTAAAATTATTATTGAAATTAGACTTTTATTTTGTTAAATATTAATATAAACTTGAATTACATAAGTTAGAGGTAAAATTAATTTTAAAAGTAATATTTTAAATACTTTAAAATTTAGTTTTGAAAGAAAAAAAATTGCCCAAAGCTTAAGCAATAATGAGATTTTCCAATGCCATGTAAAATAAATCTTAAGTTTCATTAAAAAACATAATAGTTGGGCACATTTTATTTTTCCAGGAAGCCTCACTACAAAGCCGAAACTACAAACTTAGTTATTTTAAATAGGATCGTTGGTCTAATCATTAACACGTTATGTATATTTTTCCTTTCATTGGCGATGCTAATGAATCAATCATCTAAACACCAACCTATAAGGACAGAAATAAATGAGAACCAATGCAGCAAGTAGCATCACGTCTATCCCATTCCTCTGTAGACAAGACTATGCCATTATAAACAAATCCTATATTTTGGATCTTTTGATCCTACTAACTACTATCCTAAAGTGACTTTATAGTTAAACTTCAAAGTTCAAATGGTTGACTTGTTTTTTTTTTCTTTGTAGACAAGGCTTTGTCAATATAAACAAATCCAACATCTTGACTCATTTGATCCTACTATCCTAAAGTGATTTGATAGTAAAAGGCTTGACTCATTTATTTTTAAAAAAATTGGTAAATGACAAAAAGTAACAGGGAATAGTTTAATAGAACATATATAACCTCCCACGGGTCTTTCTTTCAATCAATCAACTTCTTATTGTTTATGCCTTAAGGAAAATTATTTCCTCCTCCATTCAGAGAGCTCTAGTCCATACTGTATAATATAATCTGCCTTAAGGAAAACACACTTAGGACAATATTTTATGAGTTTAATGATATGATTCAATCATAAATTATTATTTATATAATTTTTAAAATAATTATCATAAAAATCAATAATATTATCATATAGTATGAGTTATTATTGAAGAATAGATAACAAATTTCACACTGTTATTGTATAACCCTTTTCTCATTTTATATTTAAAATTTGACAAAAATGTCATTTTTGTCCCCCTATTTTTTTAAATATGTAATTTTTATTTTTTAATTAGATATTTTGTTCATCACTTTTAAAAAATTTATGATTTTAATTTCTTTGATCAATTTCAGACTAGATTGTGTATTTTTTTTAATTCTTTATTTAATAAATTGAGTTTGTTAGCAATTAAATATTTTTAAAAAAAATTATTTATCATGTGAACAATAAATTACATTACAGAATACATAAATCAACGTCAAGAATTTATCACAAGGACTAAAATTATAATTTTTCAAAAAGTGAAAGATAATATGTCTTAATTAAAAAATAAAAAACTAAAATCACGTTAGAAAAAATAGGAAGATAAAAATTACATTTTAACCTCAAAATATTAAAGCCTATTTTGTTTACTTGAAAATTTTAGAGTACAAATAGCAAAGCTGACAAAAAAAATAAAAATAAAAAAAACCAAAATTTTATTCATTAGACACATTTCTTCGCTGGGCATTCTAACGTATCAAACATCATTCGAAAGATGGCCAACTCATTAAGGTCACAAATAAAATAAAATCTACTTCAAAGTTTAAAATTAAAACACCGAAGCAAAATCCCAGTTCAACTGAAATAACAATCCCCCCGGAAAGGACCAAGAAGCAGTCACTTCTCTAGCGATTACCAATGTTATGAAGAGAACGAAAGGAAGAAGATACAGGCTTGCTACAAAAATTACAATCTAAAAGTGCAATTTTAGTTATCTACGTCCTCCATTTTGGTGTACTAGGCTTTTGCAGCTTTCACCATAGATTTAATGCTCATCTACTTTGGAAGTATCTGAAAAACGAAACATCCACAAATGACTCCATAGATTGATCATAAATGGCTACAGCCCAAGTTTAGATAGGAGCTGACGCCATCTTGGAGTTTCTTCATCAAAAATATAGGTCAAGGGTGATATAAGAACTCCACTGCCTCCAATCTGCATCATACGAGTGTAGTCAACAGGAAACCAAGTATGAGAATCATATAGTTTTTGATACGCAAGTCAAAATAAAAAGCATTTTATTAAGCTCAAATATAATGCCACATGATAAGCAGAAGCTTTGAAGGGAATTCAAGAATTTTCTGGTGGAAATCAGTTCACAGCTAGCCAGCGACAACAGGAATTATATAGACTAATAATTTATCCAGAGCGAGTATTACAATTGTATTGTCTGCACTCTGCTCATTCAAACCACCACCACAACCTATTCTACCTTCATCTCCTAATTTTCCTTCTATGTTTCCCGCACAAGCTCACAAGTATCTTCACCCATTCGATAAATGATAATAAATCGAAAAACAACTTTAACATTAGTTTCAGAAACTCACCGCTCTCAGTTGTTGTATAGACTTGTATAGTGCCTTCTGAGGCACACATATGACTATGGCATAATAGTCTGCTGTTACCTTCCCATCATGCTTGCAGAAAACAGGACTTACAGTGGGTCCCTGCAGACAGGCAATCAAGTGTGCTTATAATTGGAAGAGTTGTATCAAAGGATGTCATAATTACAATACATCAGATTTTGCTAATGCAGAAAACAAATGATGAAAGGAATAAGTTGTTTAGGAAAGCCAGGTTAGCAAATTTCATTTCATATCACACCTGCAAACCCATTAATGATGGTTGACTCAGTATTCTCTCAGCCACTTCCTCTGCACTGCTTCCCCTCATGTTTGCAGTAACCTGTCAAGTCTAGCATTAGAAATGGAATTAAAATAAAGGCAGACACTGGTGGAGTAAGGGGGGATTGGGAATTATAAACTATGCACCGTGAACTGCCCAATGGCCCTCAGATGTGCTTCCAACCTCTCAAGCATCTCATGTGTTGTTTCAAGAACTCCTTTCCGTTGGATCATCGATTTCCTGCTTGCAATAAACACAGCCTGAAGAGCATTCAATTGCCAGAGTGAGACAGAACCCGACAATGCATAATACAGAGCAGGTTTCCCATGCCTACTTTTTTATTTAATTGAAAAACCAACAAATCATGATAGTCAAGGTCAGAAAAGTTAACAATTGATAACCTGGCTTTCCAAAACAACTCCACCTTTGATTTCCTTCAAGTTGTTTTCTCTCAGTGTGGTCCCACTACTTACAAGGTCCAAGATAGCATCAGCTATCCCCATCTAAAAAGAGAAAAGACAAACAATTACTTAGATAAATCATAAATATCACATCCAGGCATCCAGAATATATTGGCAGCAGCATCACTAAAATGAACAAGCAGCAATCGATACTTCAATTCAGGTGCAAAGACATGAGAATCATATGCAAAGGAATAGAATGGAAAGTTAATGTCTGGGAAAGGAATATAATTTCTAAAAAAAGAGTTTGTTGGTTGCACCATGAAATGAGTAAAATCCTAACCAACAATCACAGTAATAGATGTTGCCACATAAAGAACTCCCAAGTTTGTTTAGTCATTTCACTAAAAGCAGAGCGCAATGCCAACAGACCTTTAGCCCAGTAGTTAACCACATTTCACATCCCACAACTTCTCCCCATAGAATAAAACATAAACACACACACACAATGGAAGTACCTAAAGTTTAACAAAAGCCAACCAGAAATTGTTAATGTGATCAAACTCCACAATTCAATAAAAGCATTGCAGAATTTTTAAAATCTTTCGCATTCTCATTCTCCTGCGACAAAATATGCAGAAAAACGATCTGGTTGGGCAAGCAGTGACATCACTCATATCCTCATTCTTTACTTTACAAAGTAATGCTGTCATCAAAACTGGACACTTTAATAAATGCTGATCACCATGGTACACATACCTTAACAACGACAATGCGTAGATTACAACAAAAGCATATATAGTGCTAATAATATTTGGCATCGGAAAAAAATATTTTTAGGGAACATTCAAGAAACACATAAGTTTAATTCACTGAATGCAAAACATTGACAGCTATTAGAGTATTGTAAGAGTTGAAGTTATTCAACTGTTTTCCTTGTATCAGACTATCAGTTACACTAGTTAGTTCTAGTGAGTTAGTTTACCAAGTTAGTGAGTTAGTTAATGACAGCTGTCATAACTAACTGTTCACTCTATAAATTCTAAACTGTAACCTTGAGTTCAGTGGCTAATAATATTTCCCTTTTCTCATTTCTAAAGTTTTTCATTTCTCTCAAAATATCTTCTCTTAGAATTCAGTTAACAGCTGTATGCATATCTAGCAACAATTAGCCAAATACAATGTATCTGCAGTTAAACAGTCATATATCCTATATATGAAATTTGAACATCATTAGTTTCAGCCCCTAGACATTCATTGAATATATATCTATGAATTTTGGGATCAAAACAGTGTTTAACTATGACTAGTATATGAAGCTATAGAACAAAGATATATTATCCATAAATAACTATAGCAAGCAAGATCATCCCAAACCCAAACCATTCTGGCAGCAGAAAAAAAAAGATATTGTCATAACACAGAATGGTCAATTATATGCTTGATAATTAAAATTTTTAAATGAGCAACTTCTAATAAAACAAACACTATCTCTCACCGCAGGAGCTGCCTCCAGTGCTCCATCAGCAGTTGAAAATGTGACATGCTTAAGTCCATTCTCTTTCATAAATTTAGGCCCCAGCTGAAAAGTAGGTCCAAAATTAAAATCAAATTCTCTCTTTTTAAAACTAACAGTAGAAACTCTAGCACATAGATAAATGGTTGGATACATCAGTTGAACTTTAAACGCTTACATAGGTGAAACCAGTAGCAACTCGTAGAGGCTTTTCTTCTGTCCATTGAGGCATTTTTGCAAGCTCGTCCACTGAATTTACATTTTCAAATATTCCATATTGGGGAATCTGAAATAACAGACAATTGATTGTACAAAACAATGACAGGAGCAGAATCTAGTAACATCATAATTTAAACTCACCGCAAGGGATAAACGGCAATCACCATACTCGAGAGCCTCGTGGACAATGATAAGATCTTCACTACCCTAACAAAAGAAAATTAGACGATAAAACAATTTGAGTCTGGCGAATACACAGGGGCACTAATCTGCAAATGCGAAAATGCTGACCTGGCCATGTTCACTGAAAGTATCGAGTCCAACAATACCAAGGTCAAGATCTCCAGATAACAATTTTCTTGTGATGTCTTTGGGCCTCTGAAACCAAACTTCGAGGTTGGATAGCTGCAATAGTGCAAGAGAATTGGTTTATGGTCATGTAGAGATATAGTACATTGATGGAAGCAAAGGGAAAAAGAGAAGGCACCTGAGGAATTTCAGCAACATACTGACGAGGATTGACCTGCTTCACTGACAATTGACAATTCTTCACACAGAAGAAAGAATGCAGAGTTAGTTAGTAGAGTAGAATGTAGAAGATAACAGTGGCGAATCGAGTCGAAATTGGAATGACCTTGAGAAGTTCGAGGGTGTCAGCGGACATGCGACCTTTGCTGGGCAAACCGAGACGGATCTCCTTCCTGTCTGGCTGCGAAAGTGAGGCGTAGCAGCACCAACTCTTCCGCCGGGAATTAACCCAAACCGAAGTGTGCAGAGGAATATTCATAGTCGTCAACATTATTGCTGCCATGCTAGTAAAAAATCGCCTTCAATGCTGCGCTGAATCGCAAGGTCGTGGAAACGGCGTCTCAAAACGTGTTTGTGCATTCGGGTTAAAATTAGGCTTCTAAAACGTGTTTGGGCTTCTAAAACTGTAAGCCCACTAACCCAACCCGTTAAACTAATCAGTAGCTGCCCTAAACACCTAATATGCCCTTGAAATTGCGAACGTCAATAGGTCATTCACTCATTCTTCTTCAACGTTGACACTTCTCTCCTTCGCTGAACCTCCCCACCGCATCTTCTCCTCTTCTCCGCCGCGACGGACTTTTGCTTTACCTCAATCGCTCCTTATGCTTCGCTGCACCGATGGCTGGCTTGTAATCACATAATAGATGAACTCAAATAATTTATTATGAAATAATTTAGTGGAGACTTTTAATGCGTTCCTATGAGAAACTCTTCATATCTTCAACTATTAAAATTATACTATCTTAGATGATCACATATACGTTCTTTTTTTATTATATCACATATATAGGTTCTTATGATAATGACAACTATTAAAAAATAATATTATTTATACTATCAGATAATAATACATTATTATTAAAAAAATAATACTAGTAATTAACTATTTGTTATTTATACTCTACTAAAAATAAAAAACATATACTGTCTTAGATGCATATATAAGAATTTATCTGCATATATATTGATTTATATATCTGGTAAAATCTCCATTTTGAATTACGTACAATTTCATGTTTTACATTTTGTGATCTCTTTTCAAGTTGGGATAGAAGCTTGAGTTTGACTAGTATGACTGCTGCTTGTGTTTGTGAACAATTAGGGTTTTTTTTTTTTTTACTTGAAAGGAATATTTTTTTTTATTTTTCATATAGGATGGATTTCAAATTAATGACAGGATAGAAGTTAAGTGGTAAAAGGTGTTATGACTCTGACTTAGAAGTTATAATATTTATTACGATTTTTTTTTTTTTGAAAAAAAATTTGTCATTCACTTAGTTGTATATATGATCACATTGTTGCTATGTTCTTGGGAGTTTAATTGCCTCGAGCAATTCTTTGCTAAACATTTTGAGAACACTGAAGCTCTATCCACAGGTATAACAAAATTCATTGCCACATATGCAAATTAAACAAGTTAATTAATATTACACTGAACCAGTACAAAAGTCCATCCTAAATACAAAAAAAAAAAGTCATGTTAAAACATTTTCAAAATATCACTCTTCAAACAAATGTTACTACATTTCATTAAAAAAACATTGATTAGATTCTCCCTCCCTCTCTCATCCTGCTTCTAGCGTTGGCTGATAAACAAAGCTTTGAGAGCATTAAACCATCTTTTTATGACTGTTAGATTCAATCAAAGCTTTATTTATCAGCTATTATATAGAACAAGTTTCGATGCTTTAGACTTTAGTTAGGAGTACATGGTTACATTGATGCAATTCTGTTGAACTTTGTTTTATAGTCTTGGTTTGATGCGTGGGCGAACAAGAAAAGAGAAACAAAAGAATAAAATAAATGAAATAAAATAATTATGGGTATTAAAAAAAATAATCTAGTGTGATTAGTTTCATTATAGAAGTCTTATATTGATCAATAGCCTTATTACTTTATCATATACCGCACAATCTTACTTTAGAGGATATGCACTCCTCATATATTTTAGTTTTCATTATTATGATCATTGTTGGGCTTGCATATTTTCAAGACAGACATTTCATATACATACCACTCATAATTTAATTTATTACTAGTATATTACAATATTACACACTGCATTACACGTTAGTACAGAAATAGTATTACTGCTATAACAAATTCAAACTATTGGCATCGCTGGCCATTACATGCACAAGCCTATAAGTTTGTAGTAAAAAACTTAAATCATTTTATGATGCATTCACCTCTCACTTTGTGGATAATGTCATAGACACCTGCTTCTGTATATATGATGATATTACTGACCCTGCATAATAATAACATTTTTTATTAATAAAGAGATAAGAAGTATATATAAACTTGAAATTAATTACAATAAAAATGAATTATATACAGTACCAAGAAGCGTTTTTTGATAAAGTCAACGAACTGTTGTGGATCAAGCAATTTTGTTTGCTTATAAGCATCGTTATTGTTCAACTCCTGTAAAAAATTGTTAATTAGACCAGTCATCTAATTTTTTTTTTAGTTTATCATTGTGGCCTAACTTCTATCAAAAGTGGTCAAATGTGGACCCTTAGAGTTTTATTTTCAGAGTAAGGTGACTTCAAGAGCAAATGAAAATAATAATTTGATTTATGTTAGACATGAATTTTGAATTATTATTATTATTATTATTATTTAGGTTGAGTAAGAAAGTCAAAGAATATTCTGAAATACCTTAGTCCATGTTGCTAAATTAGGTCTTCCAACTGTAATGTCATGTCATGCTTGAATACTTCAGAGAAGACAATTTAGAACCTTTCAGTGAAATATCCACCTGATAATTACCATAAATTATTTATTTGTTTAAGAATGAAAAACTCTAGTCATGGCCATGGCTGCAAAATTTATCTATCAAGATATCAAATGACTACTTAATTCCTCAAAGATGACTTGCTAACCAATCTAATTTTCAAGTCTCCTAACTTTTTTTTTAACTTACCAAACTAAATTCGCCAAAGAAGAAAGGCCCATCATCAAATTTACCAAGAGAATTCTCCACGTAATCAATTTAATTCTCACTGGTTTGTGTTGTAGGATCGCCTTTGAATGAACCGAATATATCTTTGGTAAAAGTATCAACATACTTTATTAGTTCCTCTCCGGATTCCTTCTTGATAGGGTCCTGAAAAATCTATTCTTAGCATGGTTATCCTATTATCGAATAGGAATAAGAGTTAGGGGAAAGAGAATTTTTATCATGAATAAGCTAATGTTTTTATTCTTACGTTAGGAAATAATGACGGTCCTTCAAAATTTGCATCTACATATTTAATCAAGTCAATACTCTGCTAAAACTTTTCCATTGTGTTCAAGAGATGGCACCTATCATATATGCATATATATATATATATATATAAGGAAAACATGATGAATAATCAAATAATTCAGTCAAATTTTCATTGCTTTATAAAAATAATTACCCCCTCCCCCCTAAGATTACCTACCTTATTCAGTCAATTTATACCAAGCAGGCTTGTTCATAAGGTCAATAGGAACCAATTTGATCTTGTCTTGTAAACCCTAACGTACAAAAAAATAAATCAATTATTCTAGCAAACACAGGAATGGGTGAACAAATACTTTAGACAGATAGAGAAAATAACCTTGTGTTCCTAGTGATCCATACTCGTTGTGCATATGGGCACGAATAACTCATGTACAACCTAAAAGATAAAAACGGTCCAATATGAGAATGTTTTTTTTTTGTTTCTGGATCAGAAATCACGCTTGTCCCCAAATCCATTGAATTAGAAAATCTATGGTCATGCAAAGTTGCAAACCTCGAAACAAAACCATGAAAACAGGGTGAATTATCCTGATTGTTCCATCAAAGAGAGGTGGCACCAAGCGTAGGAGGAAACGAATTGATTCAGATCACCAAAATTTGGATTTGGGAATATGAATTGAAAGAAATAATTAAATTCTTGAGCAGTAGCCATTGATCCAATGATTTTGCGAAATGCTAGCGATCTGATAAATGATGCAAAGAAGAGAGGCGTTTACTTGCTACATTCAAGGAAACCGTTGCTTAGTTTTTACATTAAATTTTTAGTCCCGTGCTGGCACCAGAGTGATGATTTCTTTGCCTTTAGTTTTCATACTAAGTGTGAATGTTATAAGAAGCAGCTTTTGTCTTTGGTAGTGTATAATGAATTAATAATGTCTTTTAATTTGTAAATTGTTATATATCTATCATCATCAATTGGTAAGAAACAGAGTCAACCACTGACCAAGTTATCGGGGATAATTTCATATTAATTCTGACAGATTAATCTATCTGTAAGCTAACTGAAGTGAAGGGTGGTTTAGAATAGTGCTTTCTTTCTTTATTTGAGATGATTGTTGAATGTCGAACATTTCTTGAATGATAAAACTCTTTTTATTTGTCTTATTTTGTTTCTATTTTCCTTAGTTGCACTTTTTGTCATCCATTTTTCATTTTTTTTTATAAATTTTGTCACTGAATTTTTTAAGTTTTGCATATTTTGTCACTAAACTTTTTTTCACATTTTGTCATGAAATTATCAAAATTTCATGTATCTTGTCACCTAATTTTCAAAACAAATATGCTTAACTAAAATATAAGGGTAAAGTGTGCAAAATTTTAAAGATTTGTTGGCAAAATGCGTAAAATTTTGAAAGTTATGCGAGGTTTTTTGTTTTTCTTAATTTCATTAAAGTATTTTATATTTTTTTTCATTTCAATTTATACAAATTAACCTCGTTTCACATTTTATCATTTTTTTCGTAAATAAATTATTAAATAAAATTTGGGATGGAAAACTTAATTTTAAAAGTGAGAAATATTGCAGTAATTTTTTTTTTTTATAAACGAAGGTTTGCTAGCCTTACCTAAGCGCTTATGATCCCAACTAGGTTTCCAAAATTTTATAAACCAGTTACAATTTCATTCTCGTGCGGCTCTTCTACTATAACTTAACTAACAATCGCATGCAGATGAGTATGCTAAAAGAATAGGTGAAAGTTAACTCGCCAATTGATTAATGGAAACTTGTGAATAATTTTACATGTTCCTACTCGGTTTAAAAAAGTTGTCTATCTTTTAAGGTAAAAAAAAATAAAAATTCAGAACAAAATATACTGATGATAAGCACATAACATCAAGTCACCAATTCCAAGTCAAACTTCTCTTCAACTTATTTATTATAGATTGCGAGACTATACATTTGGATGTTCCCATACAAAAGCATTAATGAGAAGTCAAAGTAACAAGCAAATAGAACACATCATTTTTAAACTGAAAAAGCATTCTATCAGAAAAGTAGCCCACAACAGCAAGCCAGCCCACAGCAACAAACCAGCCCACTGCCACTCATCAGGCCCAAGCTCAACATTGCTCCTAGAAGTTTCTAGCAGTTTCTAGTATATTTGTTGATGCTATGAGCTGTTTATGGATGAAAACTTAGACAAAAATGATGAAATGCTCACTTCATTTGAATTAATCATTGGCAGCATACATTAAAATATATATTGCTATATCAAAGGATAAGAAGGAATCTACTAAAAAGACACCTATGCAAAATTATAGCTAATAACAGCTATACATGACAGCTGCATAAACAGTTCATAGCATCAAAAAATATTCTAGAAACTGCTAGAAACTTCTAGGAGCAATGTTGAGCTTGGGCCTGATGAGTGGGCTGGATTGGTGTTGTGGGTTGCTTTTCTGATACATTCCACAAATGGAAATAAATCTTTATTGACTACTATATCTTAAAAGCATTCCACATTTCCATATCTTTAAACACCATGCAGCGGGGCTGCAATTCACGTTCTCTGTTAAGCCTACAGAGTATAAACATGAAAAACGTTTAGCAAACTAGCAAAAAGCATAAACAAGACAGCAACCACAAATTTTCAAACAAAATGATCCAAAATTTATCATGAGTTGATGAATGAAGTTCATAATACCAAAAACTTTTTCTTGAAAGCTTCCAGATATTCCTCCCTGTCAACTTTTGTCTGCTTATAACCATCGATCTTATTCCCCTCCTGCATTAACAATTGACAAAATCATGTACATATTTTGGAAAAGAAAAATCTAACGAAATCAAAATTAGGAGGATGGTCGGGCCTTATTCAAATAGACCATTCCATTTCATCTTATAGATGAATGCGAACTTAATTAATTTCAAATTACTATGTTCTTGGATTGCAAAGAACTACGAACCTGAATCCATGTGGCTAGTTTGGGTCTTCCTGCTGTGATGTCGTGCTTAAAAATTTCAGAGAAGACAATTTGGAACCTTTCAAGAAATGAAACATAGGCAATATCCGCCTGATGATAACCACAATTTATAAATCATCAGAATGTTGGTTGGGGGGAAAATATCATGCATTTTTGCTTATAATAAAACAATGTTTTTATTACATCATGATATATTAAGGGCTGCTATTTTCCTTCTAACTAGATCATATATGAATCAGAATTCCACAAAATTTTCTGGTGAATGAATACAATTGCTCTTAATGGCCAATGAAGTTAAAAAAATCTCAAGATTGATAAGAATGTCAACTTACCAAACTAAATTGGCCAAGGAAAAATGGTCCATCATCAAATTTACCAAGAGCATTCTCCAGGTAATCAAAAGCAGCACCTGATTCAAATTATATATCAAATTTAAACCATCCAATATCTCAACATATTTTCTTTTGACTCAGAAACTTTAAAAACTTACTGGTTTGTTGTATAGGATCTCCTTTAAATGTAGGGTATATGCCACTGGTGAACGTATCAACATGGGATATCAACTGCTCACCAAATTCTCTCTTGGCAGGATCCTGGAAAATTCCATTTAAAAACAGACATATACCCTAGGAAATGGCTGGCAATAATGTATGGAATAATTAATATTAATATATGGTTCTTACAGTGGGGAATAGAGGTGCCCCTTCAAAGTTGGCATCTATATATCTTATCAAATCAAGACTTTCTCCTAAAACCTTGCTATTGTGCTCCAACGAAGGTACCTATAGCATAAGAAGAAGAACGTGATATGATCAATCAAGCAAATCAAATAGCTTTCACCACTTAATATATGACCACGTACGGTATCTCTACCTTATTCGTGGGATAAACTTTTTCCTTATACCAAGCAGGCCTGTTTTTAAGATCAATAGGAACCAATTCGATCTTGTCTTGCAGTCCCTGTAGTTCACAAATCATCACTAATTAATAAACAAAAGGGACAAAGCTTTCATTGATATTTCAAAGAGAACTAGATATTAGGGATAAATTTTAACAGAGATATTTTTTAATAAAAAAAACAAGAAGGTAAAATGAAGGTTAAATAAATCAGTAAGCCCATGATTTTTTTATAGAAAAATTTAATTATATCTTTAAACTATTTTTTTTATAACTGAATCTTTGATCTTGTAAAATATTTGTAATGTCTAAAATTAGTTTATGTTGTTTGAAAAAAAATCTATGAGGGCTTTATTTACACCAGATGTCTAAATACAAAAATTGTAAATCAAGACCTAATTACTAATCCTTTTGGTTTAAGGTTCTAATTAAAATGTTTCAAATAGCTCAAAAACTTACTTATATATTAAATCTAAACTAAATTGAGTACTAAAATCAACTTACATACTTCAAATTTTACAGAGGTTAAATGAGAGCACTTGTCTAAAAGATGCATGGTGAAGAAAACAACCTTACAGTTCCTAGTTATCCATGCGCGTTGTGCAAAAGGGCACAGATAGCAAATGTATAACCTGAAAAGACAATCCAAGTTAACACACTCATAATTAGATTATTATATTTATACTAAGAAGCAAAATAATGGACAATAGGGTAATTGGATTAATGGAAGACTATAATTACTGACAAAAACAGAGTTGATTGATAGATGCCACACCTTGTGGTTCCATCAAAAAATGGAAGTGGTTCAGAGATGGAAGTTAAAGCAGGAGTGCGGACTTCTAACACACTCCTGAATTGACAAAGGGACACAAGCTTAGAAAAGATGAAATGGTCAAATTACCATGCACCAAAATTGTTTAGAAAGTAAAGAAACGTATGATATAAATCTTACGGAGTTGCCATTGATATATATCTTTTCTCAAAAAAGGTGATCAAGTAATACACTTAGAGCAAATACTGAATGACACTCGCATAGAAGAGAATGTTGTATTTATAGGACATAATTAAATTTGTACTGTTAAGCTTGAAGTCGCAAGCAGTGACGATATTTCTACACAAGTGGGGGCGGCACCAAGCATTAGGTACGTTTGAGATTTGAGAGTCTGGCGGCTAATAGCTATTCAAAGATTTTCATGAATGCGTAGCCGTATATGAAGGAAGAGGTGCAAAATTATTTTATGTTAATTGCAAATAATTCTCATTAAGCAACAAATCTTGCTTAAAGCGGTGTTGTTCATTTTGAATTTTGAGAAGTCTATATATACGAATTCTTACAAAAAATGAGATAAAAATTAGTACTATATATGATATCAACTGTTTGATATTCAAATTACCACTTTTCAACTTAAGTGTTAACTTTCATACATGACCAATTAGTTATTTGACATCAATTATTTAATATTTTTACATGGTTAATTAATTAGAAATGGTCTTAAATATATTTTTAATATACATGAAAAATTATAATTAAATTACTATGAAAAATTATAATTAACATACATGAAAAATGGTCTTAAAGAATTACATTCTAATTGAAATTTTCAACTTAAAAAATAATACAATAGGATTATAATTTTTTTATAAAAAATATCAAATTAAAAATTTAAAAATGTAACCTAATCGAACTAACATGAAAAATTTGAATTAAATTGGTGGAGATTGAGAAGCATGTAGTATGGACATTTGAATCTACACTTCCTTATTTAAATTATATTATACATCTCTTATTGCATTTCAAAATTCTCATTCTAAAATGGTGTTTTAGAATAGTATGTAGTTGGACTCACTATTCCAGCCCAGGCCCAGTAGCCCATACGCAGAGAATCGAGAAATTAAAATTCAGATGTACTATACTACTATCTCCTGTAATAACATCAACAATTTGTTTAATTGCAATTTAGAACAGGAATCCCACGCCACTTGCAATTCCATCTCGGTGTTTGATTCTCTGCTTCGTCCTTTCATTCCTCTTCCGAATCGTTAATCGTTCGATCGATCCATCTCCCGCTTCCAATGACAACCCCTACCGACAACAATAACAACCCTGCACCGGAAAACCCTAACAAAACCCTAGACCCCACCGAACCAGATCCAATCCCTGCCACCGAGGACGACGCCGCCGCCGACACTAAGGACTCCGACGCCAAAACTTCCCCGCCGCCCGATTCTGGAAACGACGCTCCGCTCTCCGATATTCAGAAGAAAATGCGCCGCGCCGAGCGATTCGGCATTTCCGTCCAGTTGTCCGAGAAAGAGAAGCGCAATTCCCGAGCCGAAAGGTCCAATTCCAAATCTATCTATTAGTGTGTTGATTTGGATGCCCTAGTAATTTAGGTTTGTCTTAATTGGACGTTTTCTCTACATGCAGATTCGGCACTGGTTCCGCTTCGCAGGGATCAGAGCCATCGAAATCGGAGGAGCTGAAGAGGAAGGCTAGGGCAGAAAGGTATCACTTTTTATTTCCCCTTTTTTTTCCTGACAATCTCTGAATCATTTATTTTTCATTGTGAAATGCAAATGAACACTTTACTTATCCTGTTTCACAGGTTTGGAATGCCTAGTCCTACTACAACTTCTGACGAAGAGGCAAAGAAGAAAGCTCGACTTGCTAGGTTTGCACCTGCTTCCAAAGTTGATCCTCAAGAAGAAGATAAGAGGAAAGCAAGGGCTCTTAGGTGGGTACATCATACATGTCATAATTTTGTTTCTCCCAATTCATATTGTTTGTAAAAATCAAGCATGCATGGTGTCTTATTAGGTCTTTCTGTTTTGCTTTCCCAGGTTTGCGAATCCATCATCAACTTCTATAGCTAATGTTAATGGTGAGGGAAAGATTGAGCCGGTAAGACCCTTTGTTCACTTCCAATGCTTTGAGTCATACAAAGATGAAAAAAAATGTATTTTTGTGTTGACTGTTGTTCTGTTTGTTTTGTTTCAAGGCTGCTATTGCAGGCAATGCTGGAGGAGGGACCTGAATGACAGTTTGCGTCTTTAATTTGTAGGATTTTTTCTTGTAAGTCAATGATCTTTTGCTCTTGCTTATTAGCCTTTGCTTTGGCATATTGCATATCTAATTTGTGATATTATTCTCTCTTTTTTTTGGATTATGAGACTTTTTTCCTCAACTTTTACTGCAGTTTTTAGTTTTTAGCAGTTCAAGATTTGAAGAGCAACCTCCACACAGTTTCTACTTTTCAGCATATTAATCTCAGATGTGCCTATCTTTCATTTGTTCACTGATGCCCTCCTCTATGAGATGGAAGAGATTCAAGTGGTCTGAAGAAGCTTGTTTTTTGTTTTGTTGTAGCGTTGGCTTTATAGATGACAGCTTAAAAATCTTCATAGGGTTACTTGTCTTAAAAATCTTCAAAAAATTGAATTTTGGAATCTACAGCCTAAAAGAATTTAATAGATGAAGATATGCAGAAACAAAACTTTTTCTTGATTAGTTTCATCCTTATCGCGGTCTTTAATCTACTGCTTTTGAAATGTTCCTTATCATTATCATTATCATTGTGCTAAAAGGTAGTACAAGGTAGGTTTTTTTTTATCCAACATCATGCTGATCCAGAATGAGGTAATGTTAGGATAGGTTTTGTTGCTTGATATGTCTTGGAGGAGTGATGATTAAATGAGAAAATAGGCCCTCAAATAGAATATAGCTTGTTTGTAGGATGAACTTGTTTCTGGTTAATGCTATACATCTTTTGGGCATTGAGGGGAAGAGGGGTTAGAGTTAAGAGTTAACATTTCATCATCCATAATCTTGAATCACTTTTTTTTCTTTTGGTTTTACAATGGTGTTTTGGGGGTAGTGTTCTTTAGGTTGTCTGTCAAATTGGCTGATGGCTTGTGTTTGAAATTGCTTTTCCTCAATCCTAGTCTCCTTTAGGTTGTTTGTTAGTGTTTTTTGCTTCATTGTTTTTCGATCTTATTTGAAAGTAGCTTTTAAAGCACATCACGTTGATTAGAAGCATGTTTCTTGAAAAGGGGATAAATATACTATGTTTGGGTACCTTGTGGAAATGTTATCATGTTTGGTATAGAGCTATTGCACTACTTTACTTTGGATCGGCAGAAATGTTGAGGCTCAAGTTCCTGGTACTATCTTCTGGCACTCAAGAAAAGAGTTAGCTGAATGTTTTGGTGGGGCTGAATTCTGTATGTTTTCAAGTCGGTTTTAAAATTCGGTTTATTTTCAAGGCTGTAGCTTCCAATTTTTATTATCTTTACTGTCACCTTAAGATAAGTTAAACCCTTTGAAGTTTGAAGATGTTTCGTTGTTTACTTGGTTGCCAAAATTCGGAATTGTACATTTGTAGGGCTGGATGTGGAGGGAACTCTTTACTTTTTGTTGTATTATTACCCTGTAATTTATTTTAAGCTTTGTTTGTTCTAATGTTTGGATGTTATATATTTTGCTAGCCTAGTATAAATGGAAGGACCGTTACTTCATGTGATTATTTAGAAATGACCCCCCAAGTTTATGCGAAACATTACATTTTTTTTTTTCGTGAAACACATCTTCAAAACAAAAAAGTTAAACACATTTATATTTAATTTTCTATAGCGTCGATCTTTTAAGGGAGATTAAGCTTAAGAAGATGGGGTATAACCTGTGGAATTTTCTTCCAATTCCCAATCTGAGCCTCCCAAACTTATCAGGGTGCTCTAAACAAGGTTGAATTCCTGATACGGGTGTAAAAAAAATTTTTGAACTGATCCAAAATATAACGAACTTAAATTGTAAAAATTGAACTGTTTTGAGAAAAAAAATGAATAATTTTATAAAAACATTAACTGAACTGTTTCCATAATGGTTTGATTTTATTTTTTTATGGGGAGTGGTTTGATTTCTTTAAAAATCAAAATTTTGCACGGCACTATTGATGACCTATGGAACTGCAGGACTAGAATAGTTGTTCAAATTATCCAATTCCGTAAGATCTTGAGCTAACTTGGCTACAAGAGTAGTTTCATTAGTGGTATTTATACCGTGATTTCCGACAAATTTGTAACCGATGATAGTGTTAAATTTTTAGTAAACATTTTCTTCTAATTATTTTTACCATTAATTTCTTTCCTTATGTTTTATAACAATACAAAAAGAAGTCACAGGTCAGTGAATAATAGATGATATGTAATAGCGAAAAAAACCAGCTGTCTCCAAATGCAACACATTGTCTGACTCACTGATAAATGTTTGGTTTAGTCTGTATTTAACACTACTAGCGTTTAGAACTTTCAAAATCGCAAGCTAGAGAAGCAACAAGTTTTCGATACAACGTTTTTCTTATTGTCCTCGGTGCTGGCTCGTGGTGTGGGAAATATATTGAATGCATTTCCATAATGCCTACAAGGACAAATTAGTATGCAAATTACTAAGCTCAGCTATTACGCGCCCTTTCTTGAGCGTCCTGAGGGCGTAGATTCGTCGTAGTAAACACAAGATTGCACAAAAAATATATTTCTCGTTAACCAGATCATAAAACAGAACAGAAGTCTTAAACTAGATTGTTTATAGTGATAATTGCTTTATTTTTGTCTCCATATATGTAAATTGTTACTATTTACAATGACTAGTTAAGGAGATCTAACTTAGTTAATTGAACATGATGAGTGAATTATTATAAGAATTCCTGACACTCTCTTCAATTCCTACATAAAAAAAAAATACTACCAATGACTTTTCTGTTTATTTATTTTTTGGTGGTGGAGTTGGGAACAATCTGTATAGATGCTCCTCTTTTCAGTATATCCTTTGATCACAGGTTTTGAAAGATTCAAACCATAATAACCTTCAAGCTTCAACAATAATCACAAACTGCTTTAAGGACATGGAAAAGTATGCTGCGGTTGTGGAAGTGTGATGTTAATGTTATTTGCGTATCTTCTTTTTCATCTTTTGGTAACAATTTCTGTAGTAAACAGGAAGCGCATAATTGTTTGAACTAAAAACTTCCTCTAATTGAAGAGAGAGCTATTATCAATGAGTTTGTGATTTAGAAATACAACAATAACTGTAATGTCATCGTGGAAGTGTCTCCTCACTCCTTGTTCAATCTTTTGAAGGTCTGAGACTCTCATTTCTCTCTTCCTAGCCGCTACTCGAAGCGCCGCTTTCACAAGCCGCCTAGCAATTCCCTGTTACATGAATCACAAAACATTAATATTCATAGAGGACTCTTGCATTGCATAATAAGAGAACATACTTTAATGGAGTGGTAAAGGAACCTTACATTCCGAGGGCTGTTGCTGACTATATTCACAACCTCTTGGTTGCTGAGTTGCTCCCATAAACCATCAGAAGCAAAGATGATAAATTGATCTTCAGGGCGAAGTTTATGCACTGATATTGCTGGTTCATAACTAAGAATTGGCTTGAAGAAGGGTTCAGGTAGTCTAAACTTGTTCGGTAGAGGCTCCCTGTTAAATTCGTCTTTCTTCAGATATGCATCACCTATGGATCTTGAAACCTGCAAAGGATAAATGATAAATCTGTTAACTTGGAATCAACACGATTTTGTTGTTGTTGTAGCTTATAGCCTTCTCAACAATGTCAATCATAAGTCATGACCGACCAATCATGAATGGCACTCATCATTCTCCCTATAGGTATATAAGCACATTACTTTTACTTTTTGAGTTTTTGAGTCTTCTTGCTTAAAGGGTTTGGCTCTAGAATAAACAGTTACTTTTAGAGAAATGCTCATGTTTTTTTTTTTAATCTTTCATAAAGAAAAAGATCACTAAAAATCTTCCTCATTAACAACTAGTGCCATGAATATATCGACTTTGTACCTGTATGATGCCTTTCACACGCCAAACATTGTGTTTCATAACCACGATTTGTGGATCATGAGGGTGCTTGGTCCGAACATCATCTCTCTCAGTTTGGATGTTAACGTTGTGCTCTGCAGACAATTGGATAGCTGTTGTTTCCCTTGTTGCTCTCTCCACTCTCCCCAACACCGCCCTCGAGTCTCCGGCATTTGCAACGTATAGCATGCCGTTGCAAATTATCCCCGCCAAACAACATGTACCTGCGGATGCTATCTGTGGCTTGCTTAGCCACTGTTTCCTCACAACAGACAGAAAACCCTCTTCTGTTGCTGAAAAGGCACTTTGTATAACATTCTCCGATATGCCTTGATGTTCACCAGCCAAATCTGTTTCACACAGAAAAATGCATCACCACAAATGATATTAATAATGAGAGAACAAAATTATGCTTGTTATGGAGTAAGTTTCTTAAACATCTATCTTTTCAATTTAACGTTGTCTTTAGGCAAATACCAACCAGTATGGTAAGGATACTGGTTAAGGATACTGATTAAGAAACTAAAAGCAATTTTTTTTTTTATGGAGATGCATAAAATTTCATTGTTCGTGACATTTTTACTCTCTCCTACGATTTTCACACTGAATACTTTCTTTTTTTTAATTTCTTCACCAATATTAGTTAGTTAGCAAGATCCTTATCTTTATACATGATACTTGTTTCAATTTGATTTTCAAATAGGTCTTTATACTTAAAATCATTAACAATCCAGTTTTCACTGTCAAAAAATAGGGTCCAATTGTTCGAATTATGTTACTTGGCAGTTTTGGTTGTGAATGGTTATAATTTTGAATACATGGGTTAAGGAAGAACATATTAATGCCTTTTCGCAGTCTTCAGTTCATTTGAAAAGTATCAAGAGGAAAAAAAATACTATACTTCCAATAAATACACATATGCTTATAAAATAAAGTTAAGGGCATATATAACATACCTTTGAAATTGCAGAAAAGATTGTCACTGACAAACTGCGAGGCTGCGGTGCCACCATGACCATCATATACACCTACAAAGGTTCCTTGAGGACCCAAATAGTCAGAAGTCAATGGTCCAGATTCAAGTTGGCTACGATCCTCTAATGAACTATTAGCTTGAATCACAGCCATTGAGAAATCTCCATAAAGATGGTTCCCCAAATCCTTGTACCATAGAAGCCCTTCAACTCGACCATTCACATCTCCATCATCACCCACCGCAGCTGGTCTCCAGCAGAATCTAACCATAGTTTTTTTTTGCAACAATCCTTTAAAAGTAATAAAAAATCAAGTTTTTCTTTAGCTGCTTATGCTTCACAGTTCACACGATCTCTTTTTTTTTTTTTTTTCTGAAGTTGTTATATAGTATGTACCTAGGAAAAAACAGACATCATAGGATAAGAACAACCTTTAGCTAAAAACCAAGTTGGTATGGGCCAAACTAACTGAGAAGTGTACCTTGGGATGAGAAAAGCAAGTAGCTTTCATGCAAGTTCAGAGAATACTGATGGCGTGTTGGTTCTATGTACCTTGAACCTGAGCTGCATGCACTTGGGAGCTTCGAGTTGTGCCAATTTTCAGCAACAGACTTAGCTGTAAAAGCACATAAAAGACTCGATATGGCAGAGTTGGTCTAAGATTTGAGTGATGAAAGGAAACAAAACAATGGATAAGAAAAGGGTTTTGGATCTTTTTGACAGAGGATCTTCAGAGCACTGAGGCTAGATCTAAAGGATGAGAAAATGAAAAGAGATTTTAAACTACAAAGTCTGACATTGTAACTCATGTCCTTTCATATGTTTGTCCCACATGATTTTAATGAGTTTTGTGGCCATGTGGGTTCCCAAGGTTTTCATGGCTGGGAAAATTTCAGTTCCATCACATTAAAAGAGGGTATAATCCTCATTTGTTAGGTAACTTTGCTTGTCTACAATTTCCACTTTACATTTTTCTGGGTAAACGTCATGTTTTTTTTTTTTTTCCCTGGTTTAACTTTCGTGATAATTCATGACTTTACTAGATCTAGAGTCTAGGGCCCACCGGTTTTGCTGACCCTCTTACCATAATGGGTTCATGCACTTGATCTTTTCAACTGTAACAGTAGTTCTTTCGAGATTTCTGTTAAATATCTATTTGTTTTACTTGAGAATAATAGCGTGTTTGAAAACTCGTTGAAAAATAATTGAGTTAGATTTGAGAATTGAGATACATAAGTTATAATTATTAAACTGGAACCAAACATATTATCGATTGATTCCTATACGTCTGAATTTTAAGAAAAGTGTAAAATCTAGTTAAATGTAAATATCTGATAAAGAAAAATGAAAAGTGAATTATAAAATATTAGGAGTAAAATATGTCTAAAAGTGGTTCTTTAAGACTTTAACACTACTTACCTAATTGATTTTGTGGACAAAAATGTTTCAGATGGTCAAATAGATTTTAAGTAAAAAGGCAAAGTTCACGTTTGCTTTGACCTAACAAATTTTACCAGGAAAAGAAAATGGACCATGTTAAAAGCCAGGTCATATCTATCTATGCAGTACCAAATTCATTCACCCAATTTCTCCTGTGTAGTCATTTCATTTCGATATGGATCAGCCTGGAATTTCTGTCACCGACTCACTGCATCATGAATCAACATTTTTCTTTTTTTCTTTTTTTTTAAGACAATTTTATTGGAGACCGTATAATATACTAAATGTAAGTACTTCTGACTGAGATTTAAACCTTAATTTAATATGTTAAGAGATATTAACCCTTTTGATAAACTCAACCCCTTTGGTATAAGCTTTTGAAAGTTATGATAGGGAAGGGTCACGAGGGACTTCAGCTGTTGCCATCACAAAAATATATGATACTTGGATAAGACATCTTGGAACTTGAAATCGTGCATGCATTCTCTGTAGACAACAGACTGTGGTTTTAATTTCTAATTCCTCAACCAACAATATAAACTTGTGGTCATCTTATAATTTGGTGAACGTGTATTAGTTAGCCAGCATTAGTTTATGGATATAAAAGGGGTTTTAAGACGGATTTAGCCATTATATATTGTGGTTATGGATGTTGGCAAAGTGAATGATAGTTATGTATGGGTTCCACTTATAATAAATTTGGATGTGAGCTCTTCATAGAATAGTTTTAAAAACAGGACCGCATGATACATCATATATATTGCATTAAAAGATTTTCAATGAATAGTCAGGCTAGCAGGTGGGCTTGTCAACTCAACTTCACTCAATATGGAAACATGAAAAACATAGATCCAAAAGAAATTATTAATGATAGTAACATGTACTCATCCTCAAATTTCTACCATACTTTTCTGCAGATGTTGATTTTTTTTTTTTTGGATTATAATTATTTTTTAAATGGTTTTGATGAATTTTGATTTGTTTGAGATAAACTAAGCTGACATGTCTAAGGTGGACTGTTGATTGAGACTAAGCTTTAGTAGATGTTTATGGGAAGTGTTCTAAGTGAACTGAGGTTTGTAGTCTTCTTAATGTTGTTAGTTCCCCAATGAGGTTGAGACACCATGAAATTCTCACATACTAAAATCAATAAGAATTTCACCAAAATAATACTAGTGACATTGATTATATTTATAGAGATGTGAGGTGGCTAAATTTCTTAGTATGAAAACCAAGGCCTGGATCTCACAAGCAATAATACTTTGTCTTAGGATATCAACGGACCGGGTAACTTTATTTTAGACTTGATCCAGTGTTCACACTAAATCACAAGTGTATGTTAAGAATGTTGTTTTTAGTATTGACCTTGGTTAACATGGTGACTCAATGATCGGATCAAGATTGATCATTTTATGGATTGAACCTAAGTTCAACCCATAACGAATATATTTATTAAAAAAATTAATTAAGAGAGTTATTTTAAAGTTTTCTTTTTTGTGTGAACAATAATTATACCGAGATTAAAATTTAAGTCTCATGCATATTACGTAACTCCCTACCAGGCCGACTCTAGTGTTAGAGACATTTTAAAGATGATAGTATCTTATATGAAATATTTGCTTGACAAAAAAAAATCTTATATGAAATATTTTGTGCTAATTTATTAATAAAATTAATAAATAAAAAAGTTAAATCAAAAGCATAACAGAATTCGTTAAGATTATGAATTTATGATAGAGAAACATATGGCTCCTGATCTTTGAAGTCCTGTATGTACAACAGAACAAATAGTGTCTTTTTTTTTTAATAATGGAATTTCATAAATGAAAATCGTACATATGAGATGTGACTTGATCACCATAACTTATTACACAATAAGATTATTTTATTAAGGATAGTTACTTTTGATTTTGAATTTTTCATATTTCTATCTTAATTTACCATAAAATAAATATTTGTACACTTTACCGACTAAAAAAATGAATTGTCGTCGTGATTAATAATTTTTTATATTATTCAAACAATTCAATCTTAATTTAAACACATTAATTAATCAATTAATAAATTAATCCTTACAAATTTGTGTGGATTAATCATATGCCCTTTCTCATAATTTTTCGTACTTTTGAACAAGTTAATAGATAATATTTTTTACCTTATCATATTTTTTTTTATAATTATCCATATGTTTCTACTCCAAAATTTATGAAGAATTTGAGATATTTATACTTGGGTTTACTTTTTTAAACATGGTTGAGATTTGCGTGAATGTTCAATATCTTGCGTAATTTTTCTAAACATAGAAGATCTCAAATAATTCTTGAAAATAATTTATTTAATGATAAAATATTAAAACTAAATTTAAATCACTGATGATCTATTCTAAGATTTTCATTTGCAAGAGGTCAATTTCATTTTAAGACTCCTAGAAGATCTGGATTGCTAGCAAAAACTTTGCAACATAACTTTTAATAATACAATAACACTAGTACATGGGATGCTCGATTATTAGAATGCATGTTACTTGTCATATATAGGTCAATTGCTGGTCTTTCTTTGTGAAGCAAGTCATCATGCTTCCTTTATTTCCAAGGTAGTAAGACTAAAATGCCCAACAACTCTTTAACTAGCTAGTATATTATACCCCAATGGCTTAAATAATTTTTTTATTTTTCGAGAAATTTATGATTTTAATGAATTTCTCAAAAACCCTTTTTCATTTCCGCATAATCCTTCCAATACTTCTATTATTTGTGAAAGTGACATTCAACTTACCTCATATAATATGATATGGAGTTGATGTGAATGATTTTATGACACCTATATCTTCATATCGCTCTCATATCCCTAAATCCTAATTTTAGAAACCTTAACTCTAATTCTTGAGATTTCGTTTCCAAATTTATGTAATTCTTTTCAATATGAGGCCAACAATTCCAAGGGTATTTACTTCATCAAGGATTTATTTTTTTTCAAAAAATTGATGATTGAGAAAGAGATTGGTGAAAGAAGACAAGAACAAGGTGGGATCGAACAAATTAGAAAATTAGAATGAGGAGGGATCTGAGTCAAATTAAAAGGAAGTAAGTTCAGAAGTTTTAAATTTATCTATAGAGCAAATTTCACTACATAATACCATAACAGTTGCTAAAACTCTTATTCAATTTGGAGTTTAATGAATATGTATTATGAATGCAAAAGATTTTACATTGTGAATTCAATTTGATATCGCAAATATCCTCCGGAAAAAAACAATCATATTTGACCTTTTTATAATTATTATGGCCTATAAAATAACTCTTCCAATATTTAACATAACTGCATATTAATACACGGTAAACTAATTTATGTTTTTGATGATCACACACATTTCATTTAAATACAGTTTTATTGATTAAATTTACCTAAAAAATTATAATTTTATTTATTATTATTTTATATACACACTATTTACCTAATGTCAATTTTCAAGAGTCATATTTTAAATCAATATTTATAAATTTTATCCAAAAAATATATCATTTTCATCATAAAAAAAGCATCTCTCATCTTTAGTCATTTTTATAAATATAAAATGGTATTTTATCATAATTTTACTTTAGTTTTTAATATAAAAGCATACATTAAACATTAAATAAGCAAATGAAATATTATTTTAAGGAAAAATCTAGTAAAGAAAATCTAATCAAGACAAACTCAAGTTTTAAATTTATTTCATTCAAGTAAACTTGAACACACTCGGTTGACTTGGTCTCTCGAGTTTACACTCTTAACCTGATAAACTCGATCCCTAACCATCCATGTGTGGGCACGTTTGTCCAGCGTGAATGTTTGTGATGGTTGCCAAGTGATCAGTGATGTATGCTAAAGCAGCAAATCATAAAATTCTCCTGTTATGATTTTTCAGTCTATAAACCAGCAAGTCCAACTATGATAATGTAAATGAAAGCTTTTCTTTCTATAATTAAATGTTAGTTTGTTAGAATGTAGTTGTTAGCAGAGAAAATCGAACCGGCTTTCTTTTTCCTTTTTTTTTTCTGCCTAATGTAAATGGAAGTTACTACCTCACAGGAATCAAGTGATGACTGCATTCAATGAATCGAAATTTTCCAGAAGTGCACACACTATAGAAAGAAAGGCACAAGAAAACAGCATGGCCAAAAGAGTTGTACCCCAAAGTCAAAATCCTAGAACTAACACCAAATCCTCACTTTCACATGCTTTATGTGATAAACGAAACCATAACTCACATGAGCTTTATTACTCTTCTGCTAGTGATCTTAATAACTTAAATAGTATTAGTTATTACCAAGGGCCACCCGGTCTAATGCTGTTCCCATCAAATTAATTTGCATTCTATATATTTCTCCCCTCCAAACATTCATTAATATAGAAACAACTTAGCATTATTACTATCTCAATATGCATTCTATAAGGTTAATATCGGCAACTTAAATCATTGGACTTGAATTCCCAACTTAAATCTAGAGCTTCAAGTACTCTTCCATTAAATGGTTTTTATTACAAGTGGCCAGTTATGTTACTGGAAAAGTCACAGCAAGTAGGGACAGTAAGTTATGGTGATTTTGAGTTTAAAGCCTGAAACAGATCCCCAAGTTCAAAATTGGTTGCCATCACAAAGAAATTAAATTGAAGGATAAAAACTACTCAGCATAATGTCTCCGCAATGCATGTTCGAATGTAATACCTGCTATTATTAAATTGGATTTGAGTTATGGCAAATATTTTCAGGGAAAGCTTTAGTTGGGCTTGGATTTGAGCTACAATGAATTATAACCTTTTGGCAATGATTTTGAGCTTGAAAGTGAAAGCCTGACATAGAGCCAAACAAAATCAGCCAATAAATATTCAATTATAAGATCCAAATTTTTCGTCAAATGCAATGATTCCAATTTCATCTTGGACACCTGTTTCCATCATTCTTCAAATTATCTGAGCTTTGATTTGGATTATTGCCCAGAATTTGAGGGAGGAAGTTACTTTGGTCTGAATTACAATCTTTGGTAGTCAATGGACTATTATGGGTCTGAACGAGTACACATTCTTCTGCTACATAGTGGTTGTGGACTTCATTTTCTAACAAAGCTGGATTCACTGTATGAACTAGCTTCGTTTCATTTGCTTCTGAATCTCTAGAAACAGCACTACATAAGGATGATCCGCAAGAATCTTCACATATCTCAGACGAAGGAGATTTTTGCCATGATGGGGTGGTCACATTATTGAAACACTCAAGCTTCTTCTTCAAAAGCTTAAGCTTTCTTTCTGCTTTGTCTCTTAGTTTTATCTCTTCTTTAAGCTTCTTTTCCAGCTCAACAAACTGCAAACCACCCAATAATTTTTTTCTCTTCAATTTTAGGGAGTGAAATAAAATCTAATAAAAAAGTTTTCTAGCAAAAACTAGAATGCTTCAGAAAACACAATAGCAATGCCATTTTCTTTCCTTAATCTAAATTGTCTCTTGAATGAAACAACTAGCAATGTATGAAATTACCTTGTTGCCCAATGATTCTGCTTCTTCTTTTGCCACCCTTGAAGCATGTCTCTCTGCTAGTAATCTCCCTCTGAGGCACTCTAGAGTATCCAAACCATTATGTCCTTCCATGTTCTTGCCACTGAAACAACCATTTGAACAATGTGAGTTCCATTTTATTTCTTTTTTTCCTTGCCAGTGAGATAGCACATTTTAAAGAGTAATGTGTGAGAGAGAATTTAGAAATCCACCTCCATGCGTGGTTCTGCTTAATAGTGGCAGCTGTTATTGGCTTATTATCGGACCTTAGGCCACAGCAAGTTGCCATCTTTGAGTGTTGCAGAAAAGTGCTAGTAGTGCTGTCTATGATCACGGCTTCAGATCAGAACTGAAAGTTTCTCTTGTCACTGTCACTGTTGTTTTATAGAAAACAAGAAAAGGTGATGATTCTGGTTTATTTGAAAAGAGAACACGTATTGTGTAACTGTACAGATTAAAAAATATGCCAATCGGTGCTGTGCAGAACAGAACGTATTTGTAAGAAACTTTTTTGTATGTGTTTTTATAATTAGAGAGGTTTAAGAAGGATAAGAAATACAAGTATCATAATCATAATAATAAAAAAAGGAAATGCAAGTATCATATACTTGTATAGAGAAAAAATAACAATATTGTAAACATATGTTATATAAAATGACTGATGTAATAGAGATTAAAAAATTATATGAATAATATAATTTTATATAATCTTGTAAAATGGCAAGACATAGCTTGAATTTCTTTTAGTTCATGTTAATTTAAAGTTCTCGATCGATGATTATAATGCTCGAGTTATGCATTATCATTAAAAATGATAGTTTTTTTTTATTACTGACATAGTTGCATCATGGATTGCAACTTGAAATCAATAGTCTCTTGTAAAAAATATTTTAAAGAAAGTTTTTTTTATTTTTATAATGACCTCAATGAGATTAAAATCTACAGTCATGTGTAAACTACTAAATCTAGTGGATTAAACAAAAGCCGTATTACTTGAGAAAAGATATTTATCATTTGTGCACCATATTAATACGCAATATTATTTATTATGCACATCCTTCCCTTATATGCTCAGTTTAATGCCTAATCTCCTTAGTTTTTTCCACCATCTCATCTCCGTAATATTATATCAATATATATCGTCTCACGGGCGATCTCTAGCTTCAAAAAATTCTTAAGGCTTATAATATAATAAATAATAATAAAAACTTCAAGTTTCAATAACCAATGAACAGAGCTTTGCAGGCGACCAAGCAGGAAAAAAAAGTAATTTTCTAAATCAATCGCAACTATAAATTTACATTGCCCGAATGATTAACCTTCTGCTTGATTTGGATAGAACTTCTTT